>NC_086352.1:22539636-22884636 GCF_036324505.1 Eleginops maclovinus
TGTTCATCTGTGTTTATATGAGTACATCTTTGTGATTCTGCAGCTATGTGTGTATGAAGCTATATGAATACAACACATATTCTTATCTGTTTTCTGTGTATTTCTGTGTGTGAAGGGGTGAAGAGGTTTACAATATGTGTATGTGTCTGCAAAAGTGAGAGAGAGAGAGAGAGAGAGAGAGAGAGAGAGAGAGAGAGAGAGAGAGAGAGAGAGAGAGAGAGAGAGAGAGAGAGAGAGAGAGAGGGGAAGCATGACCTACATTTGGCAAAGCTCATCGTATGAGCATGAAACTGCCTAACATCACCCCAGAGCTCCGCAGCACACAGCTCTGCGATTGGCTGCTCTCAGCTCCAGCCTGACAACAGCACTGGCATCACCCAGGGGGAGGGGGAGGGGGGAGAGAGAGAGAGAGAGAGAGAGAGAGAGAGAGAGAGAGAGAGGCGGCACATACACTAATTCAAGAAGAAGTAAAGATGCAAATAGATGATTGGATAAAGAGAGAAAATAGATGGAGAGTAAATCAAAGGATCCAATTAGAGACAGTATTGCTCTTGAAGGTGTGTGTGTGCATGTGAGTATCTCACATTTAGAGGACAACTATTTTTTACACGCTAACATTTTTCTCTCTACCCATTTAGGGACAAAAAGCTGAGAGTTGTTTTGAGATGTCTCTGGTGATGGCAATGTCAGACGATTGGTCAGTTCACCTCTTTTGTCCACAATGACAGCTGAAATGTTTTACAGACATCAATGCTCTCCAGAGGATGAATCTGAATTACTTTGGCGATTTTGTGAATTTTCCACTAGTGCTCCCATGCAGTTCAACGTATTGTATGATTGAATTGTTTCAACAACCAATGTTCCTGAACAATGTGTCCACCAATCAGATTGTGCCGAAACAAGTTAAGTTGTGCCAATATTGAATATTATAAAAACAACAGCTTTGAGCAGGGGACTCAACACTTAGAATCAAAATGGCAAACAAAGCACATTTCAGTGGGGCTCAAAAATAAGGTTTGCCCACTTGGGCCTGGGTCCAGTAAGATGTTAAATCTGGCTAGTTCATTACATCTAGCAACTCACTTGCTGCCAACCTATTATCTGGCAATAATCAATACAAATATGTGATCAGTCGCTGCACCGTTATAAGGCCACAATGGCAACAAAAGAAAAGCTTGTAAGTGCTTGATCACTTCCTCCTAATTTCAGAGATGGACATGGACAGTACCGGGCACTCGGGCAGTGATAACCGCAAAAAAGATCATACAAAAATGTATGTAAAATGTGTATCAGTGTAAGTGAAAATTCATGTTGGCCAAAAAAAATCTAACCAATATGCCTAACCAGGCAAATGAAAAAAAGAACATTTAACCCTAACCAGGGACACTCTTGCAAAAGAAAAGACTTAGACATGTGAGATTCACAGCCAAGTATTTTGCATTTCCTTTTCTTTCATCACACCCATGGTGGGTAAATGACTCTAGTCTTACTTGGATAAGATAAGGTTTAGGTTTATTATACGCCAAAGGTTTGAAGTATGCATGTATTGATATTATCGAATATGTGCAAGTAGGTGTAATGTAGTCTTAACTGAGTGCTTACATCCTAAATGTGTGTGTGTGTGTGTGTGTGTGTGTGTGTGTGTGTGTGTGTGTGTGTGTGTGTGTGTGTGTGTGTGTGTGTGTGTGTGTGTGTGTGTGTGTGTGTGTGTGTGGAGATTCTGAGTTTAGTGTCTTTGGTCATGTGAGCTGTCACAATAGAGTGGGGATTTGCAGCTAGGCACCTCCAGAGCTGACAAATGCACACACACACACACACACACACACACACACACACACACACACACAGACACACACACACACACACACACACACACACACACACACACACACAGACACAGACACACACACACACACACACACACACACACACACACACACACACACACACACACACACACACACACACACACACACACACACACACACACACACACACACACACACACACCTCTTCTGCCTCTGTGTAACTGTCTCTCTTTCTCTCTCTCTTTCCCTGAGATCCCCAGGCACAAGGCATTATGGGAATCACTCTGGCATGGCTCTCGCTCTTCACAGCTTTAATCTTTAAGTTGTTTCCATAGAAACGTCTTCGTTCACTCAGTTGATAACTGCTTGATGGTTTTTAAAGCTATAGAAAAGTGTTCTCACCCAACATAAACCTCCTCCTCCATAGCCCAACAACAGAGCAACTTGTGTGTCACTGTACCCTCAATGATCCATGATTTATAGGAACTGAAGAGTCAGTATTGATGACGCCAGGCACACATGATACAAATATTTTTGGAATTATTTAGTGATTTCTACAAACTATATAATTTTGTAACCACAGTAATAAAATGCTGTTTTAGCAGTTAAGGTGGTATATCTTAAGGGAAGAAGACGTATAAAATGTAATGTAAGCAAAGTCACAGCTCAACTGCTATAGGAGACAAGCCTAGGGACATTTGGTAGGTGATGTGTTTAATGAACTTGCTGCATAGCTTCAGTTGTTTCAGGTTGCGGTAGCAGAAGACCGCCTCCTGTCGTCAGATACAGAGTGTCAGTGTTTCCTCAGTTGCCTCAGAAGCCTTTTTCCCTCCCTTCCCATTTCCACTGCACACAGACACAGCGAAAAACTGTGAAAAGCGTATGTAGAATTCAATGCATTTAATATGAAAGACAAGGTTTACCAAATATGCATCTACATCTACATCTACACACACACACACACACCCTATGACCAGCGGTTGGAGTCTTCCTCAACACACGCACAGCAGGAGATCGCCAACTCCCTGCATATGTGCCGGTTTCCATGGAGACACGCAGTTAAAAATAACATGGGCGATGGCTTGTCTCGTGCGATTCCACCAACATGGCTGAAGTATTAACTAAACACACACACACACACACACACACACACACACACACACACACACACACACACACACACACACACACACACACACACACACACACACACACACACACACACACAACAATATGAAATCACACACAGACACTCTTCTATCGCCATGTTGGCATGGTGGTGACGTTTCTTCCCGCCCTCTCACTGCTGGTCTATGAAGAGATGATATCAGATATTAAGATGTGAGTTGAAAACAAAACGCCTCTTGTAAACTAAACCTGAATATACCCTACTGTGTGTTGAGTTGTGCTGCAGTTAGTGGAGGACTATGAGGTTTAATGGCTTTAAGGATATAACTAGCAAAGACCAATACCGATGATGTGTTATGCCGTGTTCAGAACATTTCGGTCTGTTAAAATGCTAACAATCTTGTCGTGACTTGGGCTAGAGGCATGAAAATGATATGTAGACCCCTCACCAATCAGAGATTGGCATCATTCATTTTCTGCAAGAAATTCCAACACGCCTGTGATGACGCATCCCCATAGGCGTCTATCTACACAGGATCCAACATAACATAACAAATGTATTATGGTGATTTAAAAAAAAGACTGTGATTCAGGGTAGTATCCTTTCATCAAACTTGAAAAAGAAGCAGAATCTAAAGAAAGCACTTGCTGCCATGAAAACCCAGAGAGAATTTCTTTAATAAAACAAGTTACTCTAAATGTGTGACCTAAAGCAGTTTAGTGGTCAGGGTTATCCATTAAAATCCTTGTGAAGTAACTTATGCAAGCAGACAAATACAGCGTTTCACTTATCGGGGACATGTAATGGATTCAAACCCAAACAACTCCATGTGACCCATAACTCAGACAATAAACGTAAAATCATTCTAAATTGTCTGCATGTTTCTAAAGCAACATGCCTTTAGTCAAAAGACACAAGATTGATGTTCGAACAAATAGAATAGAACATTACGTACAGTCTATCATTCTCTACATATAGCCCCCCTGATTACTACATCTTTAGGAAAAATGCTGCAATATTGATGAGGATTGGGGAAATACAGAAGCTTGACAAAGAGAGGAAGTCCTACAATAACATGAGATGATAAAACATTCATCTCCTGCTGCTTCTTTTGACAGAAACGGGAGTTGGGAATTTTGAGATTTTAGGATGATTTCGGACCTTACATTGAATGCAAATTATATAGGTTTTAAACTCCTCACTTCCAAACAGCTACAAAATGCTGCCTGAATTTCCAAGTGTTTATTTAATTCAGCACTACTACCACTGCTACTGATTTTAAATTCTAAAAGGAATAGAAAATAAAAATGCTTTGTAACCAATACATGTAGTATTTACTTCCCCCCTTTTAACTTTGCTTATTTGCTTAAGTATTGCTAAATATATTTAGTTAAGCTAACCAGGTAAACAGTATTTTGCATAAAAATATGTGAGTAACAATTGTCTCATCTCATTTTTAGTAAGCTTTTTGATCATAATGTTAAAATTGTTTCTTTTAAATACAGAGCTGGGGCCAGAAGGCAATTATCAAAGCTAACCCTAGAAACTGAAGGCAGGAGGGGCACTTTTGCCCAAAAGTGAAACAGATGTGACACAATGTACTCGATAATAGACTTTAAAATATGTTGATACAAGACATGAAAGTGATATTCATTGTCTCAACCTTGAAAAATATAGCAAATCAGTTACATCTGTTGCTACATTGGGAGCCTAGTATTTCCAGCCCGTAAACAGTTTTCCTACAGTATCCACACCTATGCTGTTTTTTATTTGGATCAGCCCTTCTTTAAGTCTGAACATATAGTAACAATGTGATAAACACATGGCAGCGCTCACATGTCCAACGTGCAAATCCATGATGTGATTATCAGTCCACACATTGCACCAACCATTCAAACAGCAGTGTTTCTGAATCAGTGTAGTGGTTATAATGTACCACTAAGGGGCAGCACAGGAACACGATCAGTGGAGTCTGTTAATATTCAGTAAACAGCGAGAGCTAGGAAATAATCCTTTGAACATTTAACATGCTTATGATATTTTCTTTGGCCCTTTGGGCTCTCTGTGACATGGCGGGTGCTATAAATAAGACTTTTGAATGTATTGCCAGACAGTGTAACTCACCTCTGCTACAGGTACAAAAAAAGACGTCAAACCCTTATAGAAGTGTGCGCACAGACACACACACGCTTGTTAAAACATGAATGTGGTGCAGGTCAGGGGGGCAGAAAAGGGATTGAGGACAGAGGCAGAACAATAGTGCAGGTGTGCAGCTGGGGAAAGAGCGATGGGAGAAGGGAATGGGGGTAGTATGATTTATTCATTTAGTGTGAAAGGAGGACACACACAAATAGAGAGAAACAGAAGGACTGCAGGAATAGCTAGTCTGTGTATACAAAGCTAACAAATAATTGAGATTCTTACAGAAAAACAACTCTGTAAAGTGTGTTTTAAGTGACTTAAAAGATGATACTGATTAAGTGATTTGGCTTAAGCACCCCAGGCAGGACTAACCACTATCCAAGAGGCTACGGTGCAGCTCATATGCGGTTGAAAGGTCTGTGATCCAGCCCTGATGCTTCATAGATCACTCAATACTCTGATTGACAAACAACCTCAGGGACAACAAGCTATTAAAGGCCTCCCAGCAGTCCTGTTAGAAAACTGCTGCAAATAACTGAGGACGAGGAATGTCCGCGCATTTAATATTCATGACGGCGATCTACTCCTTTTGTGCTGATGTTGACCACTGCGGTGAATTGCATACAGACACGTGGTGTGCTGCATGCATGTGTGTGTGCAGATATATTTGGTGTGTCTGTGTCGTCCCCGGCCACGGCGGGAGGCTGAAAGCTCCTCGAGCAGACTGCCAGCTCCGCCAGCTCTACTCCAAAATCAGTGAACTGCCAGAGCTCCAGATTACAGCAGATTACCGGGCAGGGTGCTCGTACACTCTCTCTGTTTGTGTTTGTGTTTGTGTGTGTGTGTGTGTGTGTGTGTGTGTGTGTGTGTGTGTGTGTGTGTGTGTGTGTGTGTGTGTGTGTGTGTGTGTGTGTGCGTGCGTGCATGCGTGTGTGTGTGTGATTTTATCTTGCTACCACACGAGAACATTTACTTCTCATTAACAGTGTAGACAAATACCAAGTGTCCTTGATTAGACACTGACTGACAATGAGAATATTTTGATTCCAGTTTTCAAAGTATTGCCCGATGTCAATGTCAGTGTTTAACGTTCATTTTAAATAATAGTATTTGGCAACACAAAGTCAGGTGTTCTCTCTCTCTCTCTCTCTCTCTCTCTCTCTCTCTCTCTCTCTCTCTCTCTCTCTCTCTCTCTCTCTCTCTCTCTCTCTCTCTCTCTCTCTCTCTCTCTCTCTCTCTCTCTCTCTCTCTCTCTCTCTCTCTCTCTCTCTCTCTCTCTCTCTCTCTCTCTCTCTCTCTCTCTCTCTCTCTCTCTCTCTCTCTCTCTCTCTCTCTCTCTCACACACACACACTCTCTCACACACACACACACACACACACACACACACACACACACACACACACACACACACACACACCACACACACACACACACACACACACACACACACACTCTTAGATCACCACTCTTTGGTGGCAGCAATGGAAGGAATGAACATGCGATACATTTTCCCAGCATGTGGTGGATTAATACATTAATACTTTGTGGCCGCAGCCCCCCCCCCCCCCCCCCCCCCCCCCCCCCCCCCCCCCCCCCCCCCCCCCCCCCCCCCCCCCCCCCCCCCCCCCCCCCCCCCCCCCCCCCCCCCCCCCCCCTCCACATATAACTGCATCAAAAAGAGATTACGGTCAGGACAGGCCATGCCCAGGCAGGATTCTACCATCTGACACCGGGGGACGGGGGTGACTCATAAGAGACAGGACAGAAAAGTGTTTTGAGTTTGTGATGAAGTGTAGGCGCATCATTCCTTGTGAGTGCAATGGATCTTTCAGCGAGGCCATTGTGTCCACATGACTCACAGACGAAGGAGAAATATTTGTTTTCAGTGACGTGTTGGGTCAGCTGAACGGAGGAGAGAGCAGGGACAGCAGGTGGGTGGGCGAGGAGGTGGTGGGGGAGGGTCTGTGTCTGCAGATGTTGCTAGTCTGGATGTCGGGCTTGCACAGGAATGTTTCAGAAAAGTCTGCAGTAGTGAATATTGAGAGACAGATGACAACCAGTCTGCAGGAGAGAGGAAGGAGCGACCCAGAAAGACAAATCAGGGGAGAAGAAGAGAGAGTAGACAGCTGCTGAGCATGGCTCTGGCTTGTCTCGGTCTAGGCTGCGTCCCTGTGCGATCCAAAGGTACTGTCTCTGCAGCATCAGTATGTTCCTTAAAACCTGTGTAGTTCCTGTCATCATCGTTAAACAGTAAAAGGACTTTCGATTAAGACAGCGATGTGTCCTGTAGTGTCACTGTGCTGATGTTACCCTGTGGCATCATACTGGCTCACTGTCATGAACAGGAGAATCGTTCTGTCTGTTATATGGTCCTAAACTTAATCACAACCATCAATGCATTTACAATAAGCTGCTATTCTATGTCATCGTTATTTATAAAAGTTTATGTGCTTACTACGACATTGTTCTGGACATGAGGTGGTAAGATAAGATTTGATTACTTTTTCCGATACCTAGGTGTTGTAGATATCAGCTATATCAGGCTGAATATTAGAATAGTTTGTATTGGTACTCCAGTCATCTGGAACATATTCATTAAAAAGGAATTAAGATTTAATGTTTCATTCATTGCTTACATATTACATTTCACAGTGTAAACATCTCGAATGACAATCAATTGTAAACCAATTGCTAAATGTATAGACAGTAACTTAATCTGCAACATTTTCTAAATAGTTTTTACGCCTTTTTCTATCGTTTTGTCCTTTTTGTATCGAAAATCGCAAGAATTTACTGGCTACAGCTCTATAGAGAACACTTCCTGGTTATCTTCTAATATCTTCCAATAGTCTTCGAATAGTTAACTCAAGCTACAGTATCTGCAATTTAAACTGTGGGAAGCTGTGAGGGGCCTTGATCACTATTGTTTGCCATTTTGTTGATCAAGTATGGGAGACAATAATAAAGCTTGTAGTTTCAATGAAGAGTTAAGAAGGTGATGCAGACAATGTGGTGGAGTTTGGAAACTGCATGTTAAAAGGAAGATGTTAAGCTTTGATTGGTGTGGATTTTTATTTATCTATCTATCTATCTATCTATCTATCTATCTATTTTCAACAGTTGCATTTTACTTTATGCTGAGCAAGCAGGAAGTAACACACTAGTATTCCTGGAAATTAAAGCAATGTTACAGCAAAAGTTGCAACAGTTTGAACATCTTACAGCTGATATCAATATGAAACGTTAAAAATACTGCTATTGATGAGATGGGATGCTGCGTTGTGTGACTGCTGAGGCGTTGCAGGCGGACTCAGTGCAGAGTTTTCCTCTGCAGAACTGGCCAGCTAGTGTTTCTTATATAACAGCTGTCTACTATGACAAGATTCTGCAGCTACTGCCACAGGGAGTGTGCTGCCTGACCCAGATACACCCTAATACATTCTCCACTAATGACTTACATTCACTAACATCTGGACCAGAGAGGGATACAATCATCATATAGCTAGACCAGAAAGAGAAAGAGCAATATTAAATCAGGAGCATGAGGACAATCAGTGTTCTATTTGCAAATGTCATGGATGACTACCGTATGTCTGGTTGGGATGTTTTGTATAGTTTGTTGGCTCTAGAGGGCTGAAGATTTGAATAGCCTTCATGTGGTCGGCAGTAAACATCATACTATTATTGTATTTGTTTTATTATAGTTCTTGTTCTCTACCACCTTCTTTTTCTTCTTCCCTAAAAGTGAGTGGATCTCAGAAACCATTAAAACCCACATCAGCCAAGGCTCCCAGATAAAACTCATTCACTGCTCATGTAATAAAAATTAGACCCATTAGCCAGATGAGTCTCAAATGGTGCCATAAAAAATACTTTTACATTAAAGCCCATAACTCACCAACTGTAAATCACACAGTTAAAACATCTTAGAGTGTTAAAATTGATGAGATGGCTCTCCTGGCACGCGCCTCATAAGGGCTTTCTTATTCTTCAGCCCTTGCTACTCTTTGTTAGTTTTTATGTTTATGTGAAGCACCATTGTTGCAAATAAGAGGCTGAGATTTGAATTATATAATGTTTTGCCAGTAAATTCCTTTTGCTTGTTTATTTTCAGGTTGTTCAACATAAACACAAGTGCACTGTCATCAAACCAAGTTTCAGCAGAACAAAAAGGCTCATGTTTAGTGTTTATCTTCTTGAATATTGCTGCTTACAGTTAATCCCTCCTTCTATTGATTATAACATCTGCCAATCTATCCAAGTCAACTGTAAGCATAGGAGCCAACATATATTTTACACTGAAACTTGAACAGAGGGACATCCTTAACAGGTTCCCTAACCACATGCAACCCCCCTTTGTGCAAAAGGCAGTCCTTGGACACAAAGGTCCTTGGAGTAGGTGTTTTTTTACATAATTGGTTTGATTGCAGCTGTCAGCGCATTTGGCCTTGTTCTGGCCGGAGAAATGTACAGTCTTGAGCTGATGTGGGATGAAGGAGGAGTGAACATTTGGCCTCCACAGGACCTGAACAAGCCATAAATATTTTTCAAACGGTGTACAATTTCAGACTATCTCTCATGGAGGACACTCATAGTTTCCTGGTTGCCCACATGAAAACGGTCTGAGATAATGTGTATAAAATATTGTTCAAACTTTTTAAAAGTTATAGAAATGTTCGATCACCTCCCACTCATCAATTCGAACGAAAGGCGGCTTTAGATGACTTTTTGTCCCACCAACAAACTATTTGGTTGAAGCACACCATCACCTCTGGAGCCTCACTTCAGCCCTTTAACCTGGATATTAATTCAAAGGGGGGCACACTGACATATTGAAAATATGTTGTTGGTATATAAGGAAATCCTTTATTTTCCTTATCCCCCTTTGACTGACCATCTCAGCTCATAACTGTTGCAGTCTGTCTTTTATTCTGCTTTCTACCACCAAATATGAATCACAACATGTAGTTTCGACAGTCTTTAGACATCTTTCTGTTTTATTAAGGACATAGGGAGAACTAAATCCTTGCCGGTGTAACCATGTGAAGCTAAACACTCATGTTACCTTATTCAGCACAATACCTAAATTCCATTTCTATCACACAGGAGTATATGTTTGCATTACAGCTATTTAATCCTTGAACTACAGTTTTTAGAGTGCATGGCCCCTGTGAATGGCTGCATTGGTCTCTTTTCTGTATTGCTCTGCATTTTTTTATTACATAGTCTTTTCCCCCTTTTTATTTTTTTACTGAACCTCCCCTCCTCCCCTCTCCTGCTACTGTTGGCATGCAAGTCCTGATGATGACACTGTAAGTTGCTGACACTGCACCTGCAGATTTCAGTATAAGGGTAGGCAGAGATGGAGGCATACAGTAGGGAAGCAGAGAGATGTTTGGTAAAAGAGCAAGGCAGACAGAGTTGGTGTTAGGTGAGTGTGTACATGGGTCTGCTTCTGGATGCTAGCAATGGGTAACTCTCAGAATAAGCTTCATTACAACCAAATGCTGAAGAGGAGGAAGAAGTGCAGGACAGCAAGAGTGAGTCTGGAAAATGCAGGTAGGAAAGAGAGGTGCAACTCTAAAAGATGCTGAATACAAAGATTTTGTTACATGCCACTAATTGGAATATACTTAGTAATGATGGTGGATCCTCTGAGATATCTTAAATAACTGACAGTAGTGCAACTTTCATGTTTTCTGAGACTTTTTTAGGGCTTTGTGAGTTGCCACCAGAGGGAAGGTTGGTGAGGCTGTGAGAGGGAAGCATCGATACACCCCGTGTAGAAAAGTAAATTATTTTGGAAGTTTGTTTATTTAACTTTGTGCTGTAGCCCAGCAACAAACTGTAAATCTACATGTTTTTGAACATTTGCAGACTTTTTGTTATTTTGTTAGCTATGCAGGTCTTCTACTATATTTTTTGACAGTATAGGGATGCGTTACAGATACACATTTCTTTACAAATTGCTACCTAAAATGCTTGCTTAATGCTTAAGCAAGATTATGTGCAGAGTTTATCACTAGAAGGCTGTTTGCACATTGTTATTCTAAAATGTGCTCACAAAAAAAATCTTAATTTGAGTCATCTCCATACAAGCCAGTGTGGTGCAGTGGGAACCTAAACAAGTGTGATGTGGGAAGATGAGACTCATTCCCTGAGAAAGGCCTTCAGAGTAGTTTCTGAATGATGTTTGCATACAGTATTTCGCTATGCGGAAGGAGGAGTAGATGGGATTTTAAGATTTCTCAAACCAAATTGTTACTAAAAACCATTAGACGCAATAGACCATTTAGAGTATTTTTTTTATATTTGTTTAGGTGTTCTTTTAGTAGAAAAACTTCTTGAAAAATACATATTTTCATGTTTTCAAGACATACAGAATAAAGGAGCAAAAAACGTTTTTCTTAACCCGTGCATTATAGCACTGCAACTTGATGATGATTAGATGACTCTACATAGCAACAGCAAAAGAGAAAGAAAGAAAATATTATAAAAGATGAAGAGAAGGAAGGGATGATGATAAGACAAATCAGGGTAACAAGTGGGCTGGCTGACAGTAAAGCAACAGCAAAACATTCAGTCATTTGACTGTCACATCAAATATGTTAGCACCTTGTAGTAATATTAAACTTCACTGCCCTTCTATTGTCTTCTGTATAAACAGTCAGTACAACTCAAACTCGTTTATTGTTTTTCAAAGATTATGCAGATATGTCAGTTTAATGAGCAGACCAGCTCATTACAGCTAACTAAGCATTCCCAGGATTGCAGCTTTTAGCAGAAGCAAAAATAATGCCCCATTGCCCATAAGTGACAAATTCCATAATGCTGTGATTCATCTTGTATTTATTTCAATTTGCCTTTACATTTCTCTTACTGATTTTCTTTAATGCAGTATTTTTGTATTTTAAGACTTACATGCTAATAAACAAGGCAGTATCTTCACCTGTATGTGACAGTCTTCAGAGCAGAATGCAGTGTAATTATTTATCTAGTGTGAATAAGCTGGCTTTCTGGGTTACTTTAACCTTGTGGTTTAAAATCGTGCGGGTGCTGCTGATGTGAGCTCACTGATTTGATTGCGGGAAAAGACGAGCCTTGATGAGCTATGAAAGGTTGCTTGGCTACTGATGTACAGTGTGGCTTCAAGGGCACAATTGCATTTTAATTCCGAGTTAAAAGAAGAGAAATAGATTTGATAATAAAAGGGTGCTTCAAGAGCAGATAAGAGAAATGAATAATCACAGTCTTCTCTCCCACCTCACTGTGGATCAACGGTTTTAATCCACTAAAAATTAAAGTTAGTGATTCTCAGGTGTACATAATGCATCATAGTAGTATTTACCTTGTTTTCTGACAGAAATAAAAAGGGTAGCGAGTAGTGACATAAAAATGGAGGATTGTGAGAAATGTACAGTGGTGTTCTGTATGCAGCGTTGCAGTGGTGAGGCGTGTTTAGCTGCCACCTGCTGGCGTGTCTCTGCAATTGTGTTATGTTTGGAGGTACAAATAGGACTATGACATGCCTAACATAACACTTGTAGAATTACTTTTTTGTGTATCCACTCCTAATATTCGTATTCTTATTTTCTTTTCTTTTGTGTATTGCATTTCTTGACTTGCTTTGTTGTAAGACCTGCAGGTGGTACATTGTAAAGCCTGGCCTGGATCTCATCTTGTTGCAGTTTCTCATACTGTGGCATCTCTTTGATGCTGTTGGTATGGGCATGAGGGTTGACTTAAGCATGACTTAAAGAATCAATAACATATTTGGCAATGATTTACCATAACTACTATAATAAAATGTTAGGAATTAAAATATATTTTAATTTAAGGCATACAAATATTTCAATGGTTTAGACATACAAAGGGTTCATTTGATTAATTGCAGTTTTTGTTTGAGGTTATCCACTACTTAAGCACAATATCAACTCAGGACCTCAAGATATAACATGCTTCATTGTACAAACTCGATGCCCGGTCATGTAGAGGCCTCCTAGAAAAATATAGTTGAAGACCTAAAAGTATTTTTTGCCAGGCAAAAACGTGATGCTACTATCGTTTTGACCTTGCGCATCTTTGAGTGTATCAACATGGCAAAATGTGTTCCTGGAGACACCTATAGTAGCAGTACCTAAACCAGAAGACATGTTGAGCATAGATGGTCTTTCTGTGGACAGATTTAAATTCTGTAAGGTCAAAAACACACAAGGGGCATTCATAAATCTCTTACAGGTTTGTAGTTGAGATCAAAATCAAGGCATAGTTCAAAATTAGCTGTGGTCCAAGCAAGAGTGCAAAGAGTGAAGAAGGAGCTCAGGCCCACAGCTCATTTTCGGCTCCTAGGCCTTTGTTCAAATGGCAATGATTCTGTAAGATTAAAACATGTGTTCTTACATTACCTCGAATTATCCATTCAAGATCACAAAATGTTAAAAAAAAAGCACCAACACAAAACCAATCGATTTTCTTTTCTCTACTCAGCGGTGTCGAACTTGGATATAGAGAGCAAGCTGTCGCTTCACTATCAGGCTCCATGGCACCAGCAACACAACGTGTTTCATCCTTGTAGCCGACCACCATGTTTGGAGGAGCTGCACAGAAGCGCTCAGTTCAGTCTCAGGGCGCTACACCGAGGTGAGACAGGCTGATCCGCTTTGCACGGCTGCAATACAGACGGTTGATTACAAATGTATTGTCAGTTTTAATGTATGAGTGTTTGGGTTTCACAGACGAAGAACCACAGCACCACCGCTCCACGAGTCGGGAGAGAAACAGGGTGACGATCTCTATCTCAGTGGCGCCCCCTATGCCCACATTTCCCTCGCCACACAGCATTCGCCGGCAACAGAGGAGTCGCTTGGCACGAGCGGTAAGGATGACGCATATCACACAATCAACCAATCAGGGATGGTTATCCAGAAATGGTTTACTTTAAATGGCAGTAAAATAATAACGTGATGCATTTCTTATGAAGCAGTACTTGTACTTGTAGCACTTGTAGTACAGTAAATTCTAAATGTGTACCTAGACAAGTATCACCCACTGTAAAGTGAACACTGAATACTCAGAATGCCTTGTATGTTCAGAGAGCTACAGGATATTGAGGAAGACATTAAGTAGAACATAAACCTTTTGCATTTTTCATGTTAAGATGTTTTGACACCTTTGATTCCTATTAAATATACATTGCAAATAACTGACACAGTATCTCATTCTGATATCGCCAAGCAGCAAGAGAGAGCAGAGAGGGAGCGAGAGTTAGACTATCAACCCAGGAAGGTAAAACTGAAACATGTTTGTTCATGTCTGTAAATGTCTAATATAGAAGGCTGCTGTGAGATGTGTGTTGTATGCAGCTATGTGTACAGTCTCTGTTATGTGTGTTGGGTTTAATGTAAAATAATACTACATTACATTCCTGTATAAAAAAATATTATGTTCAGAACTTCTTTATCGCATTGAATGTAACTGTTTTTATTTCTGAATCCTTGAAGGAGAGGACCGTGAGAGAAACAGAGATCCAGACCATACAGAGAAAGGTAAGCCAATTCTCTGACACATATTCAGAAGAATTAACAACAAGTTTAATTTCATTATTAAAACACTAATTTGACCTACACATCAGCTAAAATTGCACGTATGTGTATGTCCTTCTGCTGCCACAGGAGAGGCCAGGCAGAGAAGCAGATGTTCAGACGATCCAAAGAAAGGTAAGAAAGATGTTTAAATGGTAAACTATCAGACTTCTACTGCACTAAATAGTAACTCAGTTTCCTTAGAAAGAAAAACTTGGAAACCAATGGAACAATAATGTACATTGTCTTACTCTGCATGCTTCACCTTTTGATATTCTTTAAGTCTTCTGTTTCAATTTGTTATTTTTTGGATTACTAAGTCATGTCCTCTGTTCCTTTGTTTTTCTTTTGTCTTTTTTCTGTTAATAGTTTGCATGCTTTTACTCACTTCACCCTATTGAAGGTTGCATCTTCATTCCATGGAATAGAAAGGTATCAAGCATTTGATGTTTTGTATCCCTTTTTCTCTATAATCAAATGTTGATGATCTTGATAGCTTGACCCTGCACCCTGCATCCTTTTAGTATGTCCAATTAAGTAAATTATGTATTAAAGCTGTAACACTATATCAGCACCTACCATGTATAAAATGTTGCTGCCATCAATCTGTTCCTTCCAGGCTACCTCGACAGGGGAAGGTGAATGTGGTGAGGTCCTAGTAGGCCACAGAGCCAAGGCATCAGCCCCCAATGCGCCCTTGACCAAGGATAAACAGACAAACTGGTCCAAGGAAAATCTCCCGCCATCAGATCAGATGTCGGCAACTGATTCTCACTCCATCTCCTCCTGCATTATCCCCATTAATGTAACTGGTAAGAAAAAAAAGCATATAGGAAAATTAAGAAAGAGCAAGGTTGACCCTAGTAAGGATCAATCTGGATTTGTTTTGTTATTGAGACAAAAGCGCAAACAATTGACCAAACGGCTACTTTTCCCAAATCAGGAATCAAACCCAGACTGCCTGCATGAAAACCAGGATTCTAATTGAATACGTTAAACTTAAGCTTTTTATATGGCTTATGGCTTCTATGTTGTTATTGCAGGAGTTGGGTTTGACAGGGAAGCAAGTGCTCGTTGCTCTCTAGTCCATTCCCAGTCGGTTCTTCAGAGGAGAAGGAAGCTGAGGAGGAGGAAGACTATCACAGGAATACCCAAAAGAGTACAACAAGACATGGGTATGTTATAGAGTACACCTGGAAAATTTAGAGTTACAGTATATACTGTATTGGTCTTAATCTTGTAGTTTTGGCAAATTGCTATTGGTTTCATTAATATTTTTCCAATTGAATTGCTGAGATCTGGGAATGAAGTGACCTTGCTAATACAGCCATGAGTTCATGAGGGCAAGTTTAATGAGCAGCAACAATCACATGCAAACTAAAATACTAGGCAGTCTATTTTGAATCTGTTACCCAAACTGTACAAGCTACTTCCTGGTTCAGCTTTGTCCTTTTTACCTGTAATTTCGCAAGCATGCAGTTTCATAATGCAACGGACAATTGTCATGTTCATCTTTGTTTTTGCATCAAAATAATATGGTTTCAAGAACATTGTTTAGCTGTGGATGTGTTCACAATCTGATCATGATCATGCAAGGTCCCAATTCTCAGCAAAAAAGCTTGTGTGTTAAATGTTAACATAAATTGTAGGACTAACATTTAACATGGTTTATTCGTTTGATTTCAGATTCAGATGAATCGCCTGTAGCAAGAGAGCGCACAGTGATTGTCCATGCCAACTCGCACCATCTCTCTCTCTGTGAGGAAGACCTTTTAATCAGTGGTCACCTCCATCACACTCGTGACTCCGGCTGCCAGACAGATGATTTCCTTATAGCATGTAAGTAATTGGTTCTGGTCCCATACGTGTTCTTTTGACTAGGGCTAGAAGTTTGTTTAAGTATTTCCACCTACAAATTAAATTACAAAATATTTGACTGTAAACTATCACAAACACTTCAAGCTACAACTTTTGTTCTACTTGATACAAAATGAAAACTTTCCTAGTACTCCTTTTCCGGGACTAATCTTGTTTCAGCTCCTACAGTCTAAATGGTCGAAATGGGAAACATTAAAAAGGGAACTTTCTTTTAGTGTCTGGTCTTAATTATCTGATGGTGTGTCAATCAGCAGTTACGTTTGTCAGTATTAAACTCAGTTACTCGTTACCGTGTCATACTGAACTGTAGCCTATGGCCTACATTTTTTAACTTTATCAATGGCAAGGCTTTCCCAGTGCTGGTTGGCTACAACACTGTTTCCATATTTATATTGATTACCTATGCAGTATGTTCATGATTCACTTTTTATGTTGAAGCTTCTTTATTCAGCAACAGATTTATGCCTATACATTTGAAATTTAGGATGAATATTCCTCTATTTTGTCATATCCCGTTTTTTTTTTTATATTGTGCAGCCCTACATGACACTGGAATTCAAAAACTATTAATGCATGTGGCCGACATCCAATTCAATAATATTTCCAAGAAATAAAAATCCCTCATCTGTCTTACCATCCTTAGGTACAGCTGCTCCCTCCAGGAGGCGCATCAGAGCCCAACGTGGCCATCAGGGAATCCCTGCCTCTCTCTCCCATTCAACAGGCAACATTTCTTCCCTGGGTGACCAGTCAGATTCCACATACACCAATGCTGCAGGCCACGGTGGACGCTTGCGCTCTCGTAGCCTTCCTCGAGAGGGTGGACGTCTGATGGACAGTGATGATGATGATGATGACAATTATGATGATGATGACGAAGATGAGGACTTGTCACCATACGAAGCAGATGACTTTATTCCTTCGGGCCCTAGTCCAAGAATGAAGATGATGATGATGAAGGATGAAGAAGAGAGCACCGATGACCAGGCAGCTCCCGAGCCACTGCAACTTGGAAGCCTAAAACGGTTGCAGCGGTCTGGGGAGAGAGACAGAGGGGGTGGAGGAGGAGGGAGCCCAGAGCACAGTTGGATGGAGAGGGGCCGTTCTCGCTTGCCACGCAAGGCTGATATGGGCAGCTGCGAGATCTCATCAAGTTCAGATACTTTCAGTAGCCCTATTCACTCTGTGTCTACAACAGGAGTGCTAGGCAGCCATGTGGACCACAAGGAGGACCACCAATCATCGAGTGGGAACTGGAGTGGTTCCAGTTCCACCTGCCCCTCTCAGACATCTGAAACTATCCCCCCGCCTTCTTCTCCACCACTGACAGGCTCATCCCACTGCGACTCAGAGCTGTCACTCAACACTGTGCCCAATGCCATTGATGAGGGTTTCTCCCTGGATCCCTCTTACCACTCAGACCTCAGACCCCAGGGCCAGGGCCACAGGTCCAGTTCATTCACATCCTCAGCCACAGACCAGATGGACGATGCAGGGGTCAGTACAGCCAGTGAGGGGGAGTGGACATACCCACAAGATCAAGACCAAACTGATCCGGATCAAGACCCAGACCAAACCCAAAATCTTAGCCATGGGTTAGCCCAGGAGTACAGCTCTAAACAAGGTCTACAAGACCAACCCTGTTTTGGTGGCACTAAGACTTGCAACACAGAAAAGGGTTCTGGCTCTGATTACCCATCTGATACAGAGAATTTCTACTCCTCCTCTGTGCATTTTGGGTGTAATCAAAGTTACAGAGGATACATGTACAACTATGCAGACCCAGGGCCTGATTGTGGTCAATCCAACACTGTGGCAGCAGCACTGTCCCATGGAGTTTACCCCCATCCCTCAGCAGACTTCAGAGCAGGGACAATGACGCTTGGAAGGACTTGTCGTCCACTGAGGAAACCAAAAGTCAAACCTCCACCACCCAAACGGACAACCTCGCTGAAAGATACATTTAGTGGTGTGGATGTTGGAACAGACACACAGGCAGATCAGGATCAACCAAAGGCGGTTAGTGAAGAGCTTACCTTGTCTTCCACAGAGATGAAGCTGGAACTCGAGCTAGAGATTGGAGGTGCTCCAGAACCATTACAAACATCCTGTCTAGTGGCAGAGCCTCTGGGAACTTGGGGAAGGGGACTGGGTGAAACTGTGGACATAGTAGAGCCCATGTCCTTCAGCTCTGCAGATACACATTCATTTAAGAATGAAGGTGCTGTGCAATCTGACTATGCAGACCTGTGGCTTCACAACAACGAGCTGAAGTCTAACAATGGTGAGTACGCATCCATGTCTAACTCAAGCACAGCCACAGGTACTACTGTGATGGATTGTATGAAGTCACCAGACAGCTCTTCCTCCTCTACAGAAACTCAAACCCAGACCCTTGCCCAGGCTTCAGAGACCAGGGCAATAAGTCCACCTCTCCCACCTGGGTCACCTGAAAAGCTGGCTGGCCTTGCCTCCCCATCAAGTGGCTACTCCAGCCAATCAGAGACTCCAACATCAACATTGCCCTCATCTTCGGCAGCGTTCTTCCCAGGACCACTGTCTCCCTCAACTGGCAAAAGAAAGCCCAAAGTGCCCGAGAGAAAGTCGTCTCTCTCTTCCCTGCAGCACTTCCCCAGAGATGGAGCTTCCATTTCCTCTGGCTATAAGAGAGATCCAGACTTCCCACCTCCACCCTCTCAACTTGATCTCAATGTTCTCCATGGTGGTTATGTCAGACATACGTTATCTCACCGAACACACCACATGCACACGCTTCATCACAGTAAACATAGAGTCGCAAATGTTTTATCCACTGGAACAAAGGTGTTGGCCCCTGAGGCATCAAATGCCAACCCACCGCCCAGTTCAAATTCTGCTCTAACAATTCCACGCTCTAATCTATTGGTGATAACTCCATCTGCTCTTCGCTCAGTACAGCTGCATTCTATTAGCCAATCAACAGATCATTCTGCCACTACAGACCAGGAAACAGCAAGCGGAGCCGAGACGGCTACAAGACCCAAATGTCCTCCTAGTGTTTCTACCCTGGCTCCCCCTCCTATTAACACAAGGCCCCTTCCTCCTCGCAGACCACCTCCCAGACCCCCAGCTCATGACCACACCTCTTCCCCTGAACACTTGCAGCCACCTCTCCCTGGTCGCCACCCTGATGGGCCTCCATCCTATGAGAGCCTGCTACTCAGACAGGACCGCTATGGACCTGGAACGTTCTGGGCTATGACCGCCTTCAGAACCCGGGGGGACCCATCATCAGAACATCCAGAGGACAGCTCACCTTTGCATAGGCCTGTGCCACGTGCTCCACACCCTTCACCAGTGGATCTACACACACATATCCACTCACACACCGAGTTCAGAGGGCTCACACACTCAGCTCATGGACATCCAGAGTTTAGGGTTTTGGGCGAGCGCTCATTTTCCCAGGATGATGATGATGATGAAGACGATGAGGAAGAAGAGGAAGAGCAGGTCAAAGAGCCGCTGAGAGCTGCATGTTCCAGAGGAGGAATGCGATCGGTCCACCTTCCACCCCCAGCATATGAATTTGCTGGGGTTTCCCACTCAGACTCAGGGCCCTGGGCCAGTCCAGTCAAAGTGCCTGGTACCTCAATGGAGACATCGCATCCTTACCTAATCAGCGATGCAAGAAGAGGAAGATTTGAAGAGCAGGAAGAAGATGAGGAACTGACATCAGGTGCTACCAGAAGTGCCCATCAGCTGCAGCCACAAGAGAGCAAAGATGACTCCACCACTCCTGACACTGAGGATTACTTCAGTAAAGGTGAGCTAAATTTGTCTGTCAGAATTATTACTGTAGTGCAAAGATAAAAACATGCCACTGTTTATTTACGTTGCAAAGAGCCAACAGCTGCTACAATAGCTGGTCAATTGCGCAGTAGCCTCTACTAATGAACAGATAGAGGGAATATAGGATGATTATTTCCCCTATTGTATACATAATGATCAGACAACCAGATGACATGTGATAGGGATGTTTTATTCTGCAGATTCCACGCCAAGTGATAATTCGCTCTCCCCTCTGATGGATGACACCAAAGTGGATGATGACATTATTCTCACATCACCCAACAAGACACGTACAACTGAGGACCTGTTTGCCATGATACACAGGTGCTGAAAATGTTGCATTGCTGTCAACGTATTCAAATCCCTGTCTACATTGTCAATGTACTGCATGAACTATATATTTGCCATGTAAATTTAACGAACTCTGTTCATCCAATGCCTAAATCGTAATAAGGACTGTCCTGTCATTTATTCATACAGATCCAAGAGAAAGGTCCTGGGCCGTAAAGATTCAGGAGACCTGAACGTGAAATCTCGTCTCTGCCCTGCAGCACCAGTAACGCCTGCCTCCACTGTCATTATCCCGCCAGCCCCTCCTCTCAACATACCAGCCACCTTAGCCATTGCTGCCGGGGCACAACGAGCCCCTGTGCCAATCTATCGCAGCGCCAAGAAATCCAGCACGTCAAACGAGGAGTTTAAACTCCTGTTGTTAAAGAAAGGTAGCAGGTCTGATTCAAGCTATCGCATGTCAGCCACCGAGATTCTAAAAAGCCCTATCACACCTAAAATGCCAGGAGACCCCCTCCAGGAAGGGGCCATTAGACAGGCTGAAGAGTTACCCTATACACTCCAAGAGCCCCACCTTTCTGGCCTGGACCCAATCCAGATACCAGGACTTTTTCCTAGGGCCAACTCTGAGAGTTTCAGCCACAAAACCCTGCCTATGTCAGCTGCATCTCGACAGGGACGTTCTCGGATCCCCCCTGTAGCCAACAGCAGTCGCTACAGTACACGCAGCCGCCTCTATACGGCCCCCATGCAAGCCATTTCTGAAGGGGAGACAGAAAACTCAGACGGGAGCCCCCATGATGACAGATCATCCTAAAAAGCCCTGATGAGAGATGTCCTTTGTTGTTAGCTGTGTCGTACATTTCAAATGGCCCGTTCTACTTTTCTAATCTTGGATCATGTATGATCACGGAGAAAATTGTAATACTTCCAACACACAAAATATGACTGTTGCTTAATTGAATGCAGTTTTGGATCGACTATTCTATTTAAGGGTGTCAGACAGAGTGTTGTGAGAAACTGAATCATAAAAGGGATGATTATGAAAACTTTGAGGTTATACCTAAATACTGTATTATCAAAAGAATAGCTCCCTTATAGTTAAAGGAGCCAGACATAAGACCTATTTTGATTGAATTGTCTTTTTTAAAACAAAATAAATTTAAAAAACAGTCCCAAATGTTTGGTAAATTATGATAAGAAAATACATTTTGCATACGGACAACGTGCGTGTGCATGAACGAGCACATGCAGTGTCCACTGATATTTCTACTTCTTGTGTTTTGAATGGCGTGGGTGTGTGTATGTGTGTCTCTGAGGAACTGCTTTCTTACTAAAATTTTAAATTCTTAGAAAATGTAATATTCTTTAAACTTTTGGTGCCCAAAGCATTGGCCAGACTTCCCAGAGCCCATCATCAATATTCCTGCCAACAAGCAAGGGTTGTTTCCTTGTGGAAGTTACTAACAACACAGCACCAATTTATCTACTATATTTCCATCTGAAGACCTGGCATAGAGAGTATATCACACAGAGCCAATCATATATTTCTTCACATTAATTATATCCAAAAAGACTACATGATGCATGTATTTTTGTAAAACTGTGCTTCAGAACATGATGATAAAGTTTCACCATGTTGCATGACCCTATATGGAACATCCCCTGGATCCCGGTTTCTGTCAACATTTTTTGTGGTTCCTTTGTATTATAAGAATAATAATCTTTCACTGTGAAAGGTTTAAATGACATTTGTATTACATTGCCAGTGATCTTAATTGATTTGTCATTTGAGTGTCAATAAGAAGGAGCAAGGGCTTATGCCTAGATGGGGCCCATATGTCAAAGATACAGGCTAATTTTGGACAATCGCACAGTGGCCTTTCTCTACTAGAGGTGGTTGTGAGCAGGACATTTATACGTCCCTGCACATTTAAATGGACTTGTTCCATGTTCCACCACAAAATCAATCACATACTAACTTAAACCCAACCTTGACATCTAGTATGTTTAGACTGATTAATGCTTTCCACCTGCTGGCCAGTCTTGCTGTGCAGACCTGAAGTTGAAAGGGTGCATTTCAAAGCAGTATTAAAGATACCATTGAGTGCAGACGGTGAAAATGCTTTAGAAGGTCCTCAATCGGTTTGACTAGAGGTTATATTGGAAAGCTTTCCAAGAACCAACCTCACTTTTGCACTTCACGATTCTTCAAGAATATTCCTTGAAAAAATAAATTATATCTTATAATTAAATTGCATATGTATATTTCTACTGAATATAAAAAGTCATATCTATATAAAACAACAAGCTGAAATTTTATAGGGAAACAACCTGAGTGTAGCATAGAAGAACAGGTTTTACTGACAACATCTCACATGAGTACTAAAAATGTACACTGTTCTCCTCTCCTTGTTGCCTCTCTTTCATTTGCACTGACCCAGTAGCATTAGACAGGTGAAAGCTCAACCCAGTGGCTGGTGTACACCATTTTGTCTTATCCTCATATCACAAAATCTGAAAGAGAGGAGACAAGAGGAGGAAAGGACTACATATCACCAATAGTAAAGCAATGCATCCATTGGATTGTTGCATACTTTTTCCATCCAACACCTGGGTTACAGTATTAAATCACTCTCATCCTTCAAATAAATGTTAAACTAAAGTGTCCACAGAGTCCACAGTGTGTTATAGAAGCAAACTATCATCAATCTAAACGTTGAACTCTCACCTGCTTATCACATTAAACACAACACATAAACAGCTTACATTGAAAGACCATACTTCAGTAGAAACCATTCACTGTATTCTGTGAATACCTCAGCAAGCATATTACTGTTTTATTGTAAATGCTACAGATAGATAGATAGATAGATAGATAGATAGATAGATAGATAGATAGATAGATAGATAGATAGACAGACAACAAAACCACAATTGTTTGATACTCAGCGAATTTGAATTGCAGAACTGACACTGTGTAAGATGAAGAGGGTAAAAAGCTGTGAAATGAGTATTAGAATTTTACATTCATCATACCCGTATTGCTGAAGCGCACTTGTTTTGTTCATTGTTTTATTTGTTGTGTTTTCTATCGCATGCAATAAGCAAAGAAAAAAAAAGAAGAAGAAAAGAAAAGGACACCACCATATCATTATTTTTATCTGAGGGATGTCTCCATACCACAAGAAAAGATTTTGTATTTTCTGTTCAAATGTTCAAGTTCAATAGTGTGTTCTATAGATGTACAAACTGTCTGGCTAATTCTGTTCTGTATAGTCGTGATCACAAACAGGGGTTTATCTTGTACTGTATATCTACTCACTGGACAATCATACGTATAAGAGACTGTAAAGAAAATGATATAGAATCTGTCGGGATGGAGAATTTAAACACTTTTGGTGCTGTGTCCTAAACTTGCTGGAGCTGTGAAGTTTGGAGTGACACAAATATTTTCCAACGGAAAACTGCTGATCCAGTTTTAAATTGCATATCTTGAAAAGATGCTTTGGATGAAAAATGTACTAAATAAAAAAACAAGGAAAATATCTATTATGAGATCCAAAAAGTAGTCTGATCTAATCAGAAAGTCATTATTGTTTTAGTTTTGACTCATAGCTGAATTATTTGATTACCACAAAACTTTATTACTGAATAATTCAAATAAACACATCAGTTAGGTTTACTCAGTATTAAATGAAAAATGCAATGTGACTGTGAAATGCTATTTAAAATTTGTAAACAATACTCAAACTAATTTTACAATTTGTTTATGTGATTTTCCGTACTGTACTGATTATATAGAGGTATTTTAAGACAGTTTTCTTTATATGAAAAGCAGTGAAAAGAAGATTGAACTGTGAGGTTGCCATGCAGACTCTCGTTAACTCGCCGTCTCAAACCTCAGTCCTCAATAGTTTGAGAACAAAACAAGAATCTATGATTTGACAGGATTCTTGGTTTCAACTTGTTTTCAAATGTCTGCACGCAACTTTGCCCTAAAGACAAGTTTGACAGAAAGCACTGGGCCTTTTTTGTCAAAGGTGTACAGTATGGAATAACACTAAACAGGCTCTAAAATATGTGACAGAGAACTGAAAATAACACAGATGTTGTGAAGACACAGTGTAACTATCTATTTAAAAGAGGCTCCATGTTTAAAACTAGCTAGGACTTAACAGATTTGAATCACTTTTGTATTTTTGTATAAACCTGTAAATACGTTTTTAAAGAAAAAAAATGTTTCAAATTCTTTCTTTTGTAAAATAAATCAATAAAACAATAAAAAGAAAAAAGGTTTTTTTCAAAGTTTACATGATTATTTCCAAGCCTTTGTATATTTTGGAGCTGTGCAACACCTTTAGTCTTGTATTTATTTATTTTTTTGGGTGGCGGGGTTACAACATTGTGAAAATGCCATTATTATATATCTAATTCATTTTAACAGCTCATCAGGCTGCTTAGTAACTGTGCATAGAAAAAAGCCAATAAATGTGATTGCGTTGAAACAGAATGTCTTTTGTGTGACAATTCATTTCCTCCCTATCAGAACAAGTTGCACTGAGAACATCTCTCCACTGGACAGCAGTGCTTCAATGGTGTCTAGTTTCAGTCTCCACTACAGTATTTCCCCTTCAACTGTAGCTACTGGTCATATTCTGCTAAATACAACTCAGATTCCTTTGAGTATAATTGAAAAATACCTTAAACATTAAAATACTTCTCAAGTGGCACGAAACAAACAAACTGATATAAAAAAAAAAACAGAACTCAAGTTTTGAAATAAAAAACGGTATCGACAGGTTTAGGATAAACTCTCATTTTGGGATATTTAATTTGCCCGGTCTCAGTCTTAACTGTGCGATACATCGCTAAACTCCAAATGACAATTCATTTTGATGGCAAACCAAGACCACTCTATACGCTTTGTATGTAAACCTACAACTAAGCCTACGTTACTTGCACTTTCTAATTGTTTATGTTTAGGGGTTATGTGTACATTAGACTTACTTTAGTAGGATCCTTAAACTTGGGGATGAAGTAATCCGTTTTTCCGTCAAAAAAACAAATCAGGTGATACAAAGTGTGAACAAGTATTTTTCTATAGTTTGTGTAAGTTAATTTCCGTTGTTCTATTTGACGCGTTGACGTCCTCAAGTGACTGAAATTCGAAATAGACGGTGAACCGGAAGTAAACCGTTGAAATAAAAAGTGAAATCAGTGACAGTGAGAAATATTTTGGTCTGATAACGAGTTACTATGACTTGGTGTTGTTTCAGATAAAGCTTAAGTTATTTAATGTGTGTAATATTTAGTGATATCAATTTCTAGTTGACTAGCACTTTATATTGGGGAAACTGTTACCATACCCAAATAAAGGGCATTTATAAAATCACCAGCAGAGGTCCCCAGTACCTACTTATGGTTACTATTTGGACCCGTTTCAAATAAAAAATAATAGTTCTCAGATATTTGTTATCCGTATGTTTGTGGTCCGATCTAGACAAGTCGACCCTTCGGTTCCCAGGACAAGTCCCCTACAGGCTGAGCAACTGCTGCCCCCATCTATCACACACTGTAGCACTATTGAAAGGATATTTGATTTTATATTAAGTAAACGATTAATTTAACTCAGACAGGATCCATTAAAAAAGGGTTAGACCAACATTGAACCTAAAGATTATAAGGAATTAGTCCGTAAGTACTTTTTTTAGTATTTTCATTTCACAGCAAGTCCATTTTTTAGGGCTGGCTATAAAGTATCTTCTGTTTACCTTTATCTGTTCATAGATACATTATGTCACAGAGTGTCACGGTAAGGGGCTGATTTTCTTAAAGCTACACATACCATTTATCTTAAATAGTTAATTACATAAACAGCCTAAATGTTAGCATGTTGCAGAGTAATAGAGTTTTCAACTTGGAGCTCTGTGCTGTGATGGTATCTCCACAATCAGACAACAGAAACCATTCCTTAAGTATCTGCAAGATGAGTCATAATTAGCCCGTTTATTCTGAGTGCTGCTGGTGATTTTTTTTGACTGGCTGACTTTTTCAACAATGAATCCTATTGAACTGTCACTTTCCTTAAGTAAGACATCCATGACTCCATGACTCCATGATCCTTTGACCCCCCCAGCCCCCATACCCTCCAGACTCAGAAAGACACACACACACACAGACACAGACACACACACACACACACACAAAATGTAGGCACACAATCAAACCAAACTAAAAGGAATGTCTACCAGTGGTGTGGAATGTTTTTTCTTTAGCACAAATGTGTTCCCCTTCTGTATATATGTTTTCTTCTTGTTCCAAATGTGTGATTCACTGTTGAAAGAAGCAAAAGAAAGCTAATGCTACATACACTTATGTTTAGCCCTTATTAACATGTGCTTGCTTTTTTTCTTATAAATTACTGGATAATCTGGCTTTAACAAGAAATAACAACCTTTTTGGTTGGTTTGATCATTACTCAAACATATTCAACAGATGCTTATTACATTACAGCATGTCTCTTTTTCTTTATCCAAAAGCGACTTACATACATTAAATCACATAGGACAATACCCCCAGGAGCAATTTTTTGGGGTGAAATGTCTTGCCCAGGGACATAACTACATATAGACTGCAGTGGAAGATCAGCGCACTATCCCACTGTGCCACAGCCTCCCTGATCATGCTTCAAATGTGGACATTCCTTTGAGTTATAGGGTCAAAAGTTTGTAGCATTAGAAAACTCTTGATGAGGCTATTAAAATAAAGTTTACTTATAGCTACCAAGCTGAAGTCTCAAACATTTAGATGACATAAACAAATGTTTATTTGTATGATTGCATATCAAACATATTTGTCAAACATTTTTTGTCGAAATTACAGTAAAAAGCTGTTGGGCGATAATAGATGTCAAGGCATAAAAATATACATAGTTGGTTATTGTGCAGTCCGTCTATGTCGTAATAAATGAAAAATGCTAACTATGTAAAACATTTTCTATGAAACGACCCCTACTAAAACCTGAGTTTGACATTAAAGCAAGATGGTTTCAAGTAAAGTTTAAACTTGTCACCACTACAGGAGAGCAACAGTGTGAAATGCAGCTACAACACACATGTTTTGGTTTCGGAAATGGTCTGAAATGTTCAGAAAATGATTATTTCTGCCATAGTAAAACAGATAAATACTTTGAAACATGTGAATTATTACCCACACACAGCATTTTCCTGTAGGTAGTTATTTGATGGTGTGCACAAAAACTATTTCAGGCAGGAATAAATGTGATAACATTTACGCTTTTTACACTTTGTTACAGTAGAAAATGATATCAAAAACATTTTGGCTTGACTTTGTACAAAACAGTCCCCCCCCCAACTCTCTCATTAGCATCTTTCAACTAAACATTAAGAGGCCTTGACTTTATTTAAATGTCAACACATACAGTATTTCAGTCTTTGTAGGGCCTATATCTTGTGCCTGCGTGTGTAATTGCTTGACTGTTAAAGAATAAAACAATCAAGAGGCCACATCAGTCCTCACGTTGTTATTTTCAGCTTCAGTGTCTTCCAGTATACGGAACACACATAAAAAAAAGAGCAATAACTCTTCAGGAACTGATCTTCAAGGTCTTCCTCCAAAATAAGACATAATGTACGTGGTGCTCACTCAAGTTAATTATGATCTTTGTCAAAAAAAAGAAAAACAAATCCTTATTTTGTGTGATTAACTTGAGGGGTTCAAAATCATTTCTACAACATCTGGAAAGACCACTATTCACACTGCTCATATACTGACTGTTGTTGTTGTTGATGTTGTAAGCACTCCTGTTTAAAACCCGGGAAACTAATTCCAACATCCTGTAACAGATGCAGTCATACAGTAACGTTATTGCATTATTTGAAATGTTACAGCGTGGAGTTCACTGACAGTATGAACTAACTTTACCAATCTTGAGTGGGGATCCTTAAATCCTGAAACAGCCATATATCCGAAGAGATGAAGTTGCAAATCTTCCAGCAAATGTTTGGTACTAAGTTTGATTAATGATGGCATCAGAGGTTTATTACAATATATCTGACTTCAGATTACTGAGGTATTTGGCCAAAAGCAGTCAAATTTTGTAAAAGTGAAAAAAATACTCAAATCAGTCAAATAAATGACCATCATTTGTAAGTTTGTATTTGTAAACTCCCTTCATTATCCAACTACAGAAAAAAACCAGAAGACTTTACCTCAGTGTCCTCAATGGTAGCTACGACCCTGGGTCAGTTGGGTTTACACAACATCCCTGTAGAGTAAAAAGGGTTTTGTGTGTGTTTGGTTGCCAGTAGGAAAAAGTTTGTCTTCATCCTCTATTGTTTGCTATGTTTCAGCTTTTCAATGTGATGACAGAGTTTGAGCGCCGGACCCAGCTTCAGTCCCATGTACTTCATAATGACATCACTGCGCAGCAGCATCAGAGCTCTGCCATCAATCTCCTGTAGAGAGGGGATAATGCAGGGGGGCACGTTACCGACACATCCTTTCAGAACAATTTGAAGTTAAATTTGGGAAATCCAGTTTGAGAAAAAAGACCGCTCATATACATGAAATACTCACATGTTTTCTGAACAG
Source organism: Eleginops maclovinus (assembly GCF_036324505.1). Taxonomy (NCBI): domain Eukaryota; kingdom Metazoa; phylum Chordata; class Actinopteri; order Perciformes; family Eleginopidae; genus Eleginops; species Eleginops maclovinus. The sequence continues at coordinate 22,568,911 of NC_086352.1, forward strand.
TTCGACATGCGGGCCGAGAGTTTGGGGGTCAGCATCTTGGACAAACCGCATGACATCATCCACTGACCAGGAAGAGGTGTCGCTCCCTGAACCCTCTTTGTCTTGCTTCACGTGGTCTGGGCCCGTCGTCGAGCTAGCGGCTATAAAAAAAGAATCAAACCTATGCCTTATTAAATGTTACACCTTCGTGTTATGATTGAAACTGAAATGGGCTAAATCAAAAAGAAGGTTTATAGTTTATAATTGTTATGCTTAAACCTCAACAACAAAGAAACCACTGTCCTCTTCTTGAATGAATAACTTTAAGTAGAGGGTTATCACTGAAGAAAATAACGTATGGCTATTATTTTAAATTTCCTTATCACATTTAGAAATCCTACCCTCAACTCGTCTGGGTGGACACATCTGGCCAAGTTCAGTGGGGTTTGAGCTGACGCGTCTTAGGGGTGGCGGTGTGTGTGTGTGTCCAGGGTAATATGGCCGCTCCTTCTTTGTTACCCTGTAGTCCGATGTTGTGAGAGAGGTGTGGGTGCTGGGAGCAGCATCCTTTGTAGAGTCTTCTTTGGACATGCTGTTCTCAGGGTGGGAAAGTGGTTCTGTTACAACAACAAAAAAAAAAGGTAAGAAAATCCGATAAACTCGTGTAAAAAAAAAAAAGATGCTGCAAAGTACTGTACCATAGACAATACAGCCATAGTGACTAACTTATGTACGAAGATCTTAGAGAACATTTTTCTGATAGGATCTCACAATGTTCTAAACTTTTTATTCCAAACACACCAGTTAATTAGTAAATAGGGAAAAAAACCTTCATAAAAACTAAGGGAATTGCTACAAAAGATGTTTTCAAAATTCATAAAATGATTTAGATCTTTTCGCCGGACCATTTCGCCCTGGGAACATGGTCTTACTGTCTACCAAATTCTGTCATTGACAAAAAAAAAAGTTTGAAAACTAGAGAGCTTTATTTAATAATTATAAAAATCACTTTGCAATGTACATTATATATGATATTTCCAGAAAATATCATATATAATATTTTCTGGAAAAAGGTATTTTTTTGGTTACTGATTTTACAAATATGATTAATAATTTTAAAATAAATAAATAATTAGTTTCAATATATTATGGAAGTAACTTATACATATAGGACTTCACTGTGTTACTGCACCAACCCATGTTTACGGTCACTCTGTCCACACTTTTGCCCACCTGACTTGGTCCTGTTGTAGAAGCGTGTGTTGTTGCTGAAGGGGCTGAAAGGCTGGGAGCTGAACAAACTGTCACTCTCCAGATGTTGGCACATGTTCTCCAAGAACCGCAGCACAGACGACGTACTGGAGGCCGAGGGTAGCTTCACGTAGCGTATACCATGCTCTGACCGCACTGAGGGGTAAAACACAAAGAGCTATTAATGCACATCACACAAAGACACATGCACACGCACTCGCACACACTGTATGCATTCACATCTTAAGAAAAACAGCAGATGGTTTAGGGTAACCACCCTCCCTTTATAAGCAAAAACCCACCTTTTTAGCCCATCCAACACTGCACCAAATCCACCCCCCTTCCACCAACACCCACCCAAGCCAAGCTTCCACAAATGAATCCCCCCACCCCGCCTCCTCTTCACCCTACCTCTTCGAATCCAGCCCCCCAAGGGAGACCCAATCCCAGCATCCAAAACCAGGTTAGCCGCACATGTCATCTCTGATTACAGACACAGGGCTCACATCAGCTGCTGCCACAGGCCCTGTATTTTATTCCTCCACTCTCCTCACACATACAAACTGACATACACATGCAACATGCATGAACCATGTCTGAGTGCTTAAACCAATTTCAATTGCCGATCCATGCTTTATGGCATTAGGTGTTAGGAATACATTAGAATTTATCCATTTTCAAGAAATGACTTTGAAGGAATATTTCAACACTTGCTTCTTTGCAAGAACAAAATCCCTCTACCAGCACCTCCAAAGCAGGACAGTTTATTTTAGGTATTTTTTATTTGTTTCATTCGTACTAAACCTGAAGTGTAAGTGTGTGTACAATTAGGACTTTTTCTTGGCCGGGACCGGCTGCTGTGCAACTAACAGAGATTAGAGGAAGTTGCTGCTTACGACTAAGAAATAGTCCAACAAATAGCCCACTGTATTACTGTATGTGAAACAATCACTTCTACACATTGTATGAGTTAAATAGACAGATGTAACATGAGGAATTTATTATCTTTAGAGGAGCTGGTGGCTCACTGTTTCCCACATGTTTATGCTTAGTTAAGCTACAGTACAACCGTGGCAAGAAAGCTAAGTCAAAAAAAAAAGGTCAAAATATTAATTTAATGTGGTCTTACTTCCATGGAAACGTGTTGGAATAATATATTTACCAAAAATGTTAAAACAATTTGCTAAGAGTGGAAATCATATTAACTTTAAGCAAAAAGCCCAACAATTAATAATTTGCTTCTCAAACATGAGATTTGATATTTTCATATAATTTCATATTGACCACATGACATTTACACTTACAGTCAGACAGAATGAGCAATATATCTTTGTCACATTGTTAACCTACAACTTCTCAGGAATATCCGGTGGTGTTTACTGTATTTACCTCTGATGACCTCTCCTCCTGTGTGGGACTGGCTCTGCAGGAAGGACAGCATCACAGAGGGCTGGTACGTACAGTCAACACAGGCTTGAACAGCCTGCTGCAGCACTGCGTTGACTGGAGCCGGGCCAAAGTGGTCGGGTAGCTGCTGCACTAGCTTTCTGTCAAGATGCGGGCCGTAGTTCCCATGCTTGTTCACATAGACACACACTGAAATGAACAAAGAGAGGGAAAGTTGTACCAATCCAAACACTGTTGCGTTGGACACTGCTGTCTGTGGACTTTTATATCAAGCTAGAAAGAGGTGTTGATAGTGAACATATAAACATGAGTACACATGAGGCTCAGTTGTATCTGTGATCTCACCTGTGCATACTACATTTGAGCTGTTGCTATGGTTGTCTGCTGAGGCGTGTCCGGGGACCATTCTGGTCTCTGGAGGGGGGACTGTAACTGCCGGTGTCCCCAGAGATTTCACCAGCCCTGGCTTCTTCTAGACCAAAACACAAACAAACTCTTTCTCATTAACTCCCTGTAACCTACAACATTTCGAAATTATCTATTGAAAGGTGTATTTATAAAACGTTGACTAGTACACACAAACTGCACTGTAGCACATGTTGCAGCTTCTAGGGCAAAGCTCCTCATTCATCATGAATAAACATCCGCTAAATCTTACTTCTGTTAAACGGTGCACCTCTGACCCCTTTTCCTCTAAATCAAATCTGCCATAATACTTATAAACATAAGATGACCCGGTCACTGGACCACAGCATAACAGATTACAGCGCTGTGACATCTCACCTTGTTCCGAGGCTTGGGCCCTCGCTTCTTGTGTGGTCTTGGGGCCAGAGTAACCTCAGAGCTCGTCCTGGCAGGACACGTTGATGATCCATTTACTGCTGCTGCCGCTGCAGCCTCAGCCGCTGCCTTCAACAAAGCAATAGTCTGGGATTTGGGACGACGACCACGGACACCCTTGCGCACAGGGAGGGGTGGCAAGGGATTGGGCAGTCGGTATGAGGTCTGCATGGAGGATGAGGAACAGTTGGAAGAGGATCGACGTGTAGTGAGGGAGGATGAGGGGGAAGAAACCGGAACAAGCAGTGCACCAGGGAGCGTAACTGTAAAACATGGGATTATGGAGGTAGAGAGAGAAAAAATATGTTGATACTCTTCTTGTAATATGCATGAAAGATGCTAAAGATAATCATATAAAATTAATACAAGTCATTGATTTGGATTTTATGGAATTAAATAGATTTTAAATCTGCAGCACAAAAAGAATAATATGGGCTTCAAACAAACGCATGTGTTGAGAATAATCTTTACTTAACATCCCTGAGGCAAAGCATTAGCTGCATTATTAGCAATGTCACATTTACACCCTTAAGACTGTGTTCAGTGTTTAGACAGATTTTAAGAAGAAGAAAGACAAAGGGGGAATGAATAACTATGTGGTTCTGCAGAGGAGATTTGTTTTGATTTTCCAGAGTCCTCAGAGATTGGCAGGTCCTTTGTATTTGGCCCCTCCTTACACTGAAATCTGAGTCAAAAGTCACAAACCCCCAGAGATCTGCCTGCTAGACTTTTCCTTAAACCTTCTGCTTGGAGCAACACAACAAAAATAGTGATTATGGTGATACGATTCTAACCCTTTTTCCACATACAGCAGTAGATATTGGATTCTTGGGGTTGGTCTATTGGGAGTTAAATCGTATCCAACCATTATGTGTATCAGATGAGAATCATTAAAAAACACCATTTCAAACAGCCTTTGGGACTTTAATGCCATATTTTTTATACTCATTTGCTCACTTACATAGACACCATTATACTGAGTGTCAATATATTGACACAGGCAACCATTGTCTGCATGTAAGTTGTCATGTTTTTAGAACTTCCAAAAGGTGGACGAGTTCTTCAGTAACTGTATCTGTGAGAAGCTACAATTGGCAGTCAATATCAGCCTAGCAGTTATACAGTATCAGCAAGATAGTACATTGGTTTTAAAATCCAGCATTCTAGGATGAGTTTCAAGTGTTGCTATGGTGTGTGCCATCATTTGTCCTACAATGGCCTGCTATCAAATCAATTAGAATAAAATACCTCAGCAAACAAAACCTAGCAAACTCTCGTTTTGGATCACAGACAAACACTGACTTAAAAGTCTCTCCACAAAAAAAAATCAATCTACTTGCAAAATGTCAATCAGCGTAGGTGTTAATATAGAAGGACAGTGGCAATAAACTGAGAAAATAGGATTTTAATGAAAAAAAGCAGTGGCACAACCAGCCCCGTCTCTCCTCATTAGCCCTGTGTGACTCTGTGATATGATCACATAATTATCAAAAGAGGTTGTGTGAAAGAAAGAAATTAAGGAAAAAAGAAAGATAAGCCTCTCCTATTTCAATACAAGGGAACTGTTTGGCGAGAGCAGTGGCCTGAGAGTGCATGTGGAGGCTCTCATGGGGCCCGGGCTTTCAATCGAGCTTCTAGACTGAGGCGATATGGAGACACTATGGAAGGTTTACAGTATTCTCTAAGGGGCCAGCTGGGGCACCCTGAAAGCTGCTTAATTGGGAAATGAGTGAAAGTGGCCGTATATAGAGCAGGGTTTTGTTTCAACGGGTGAAGTCTCACTCGCTCACCAGGAGCGGTCACAAAAAGCATGCTCAGGGAGCAAAAGAAACAGAAATACCGACCTGCACGCACAGTGGCACGCTTATTCACCGAGCTATGAGAATTAAGCCCTACAAAGGCAGATCAAAAATGATTTGCAGGGTACCAATCAGTATCAGCGGGTTTTAACTCTCCAAGGGAAATCTGAGTTGGGGGGCCTACTCTGATCTTTCCCTGCTGAAAAAAAAGTCTAATCCATTCACATAATGTGACAGCCACTGGAGCAACATGTTCCATTTCCAAAGTGGTGATTAATGTCATATTATGCCAGTTTGTAGTTAACCATTTTATAAAAAGTAAAAACAACGAATCACATTTGCATTTTTAACTACAACTTTAAAATGTTTTACATCCCACACTGTCTGACAGCATCATAAATATTCTATATCCACCTCAAGCTCTTCATCAAAGCAACATGAAATGTATAATAAGAGAAATAAATATAAAAAAAGATATATAAATATATATGTATAAATATCTTCATACATGCATCATTTTATAAAAATGTTCCAGAAAATACAGCCAACAATGTTGTATCTATAGAGACTATTGTCACTTGACTTCAATTTAAAAAAATGTCTCCAAATCTTAACTTTCTTGATTAATATCTGGGTTAATAAAATGGGCAAAAGTAGAATAGCACTAAATTATCAAACTTCAAATTATATTAAACAAGAAGGCTGGAACCAGCAATGTCTGGTCAAACATTTCATAAACAAATAATTGTTGACAAAAGTTTTGCAAATAAACGTTACTTTTACTTATCAGAAAGACGATCAGTGGGATAAGCTCATGCTTCACAAAGATAGATTTAAATAAATATGTATTTCCTGTTAACATATTAGCATTAACTTTGGTTTCATTTATTTGTGTACCTTTTAAAATGTAAAAGTAAACAATGTCTTCCTGGTGTGGTAGTAAAGATGCTTACATGTTTCTAAAAGATGTGATGTAAAATGTGATTTGTTGAATACTGACCGAAAAAAACTAAAATAATTTGAGGAAACACTTAAAATATACCACATTTAGATTAACTCTACAAAAGACGTTTAGCATGGCAACCCTAGCATGTAACCAACCAGACATATGGTTCTGATCATGACTATATAATTCCAACTGACTCGTTGACCCGTCTCAGCTAAAGCCTGAGGAAACTTGTGTATGTGAGCGCACATGCATGCATGAGAACGGGGTCGCCGAGAAGTGTGTCTGCTGTCTGGGGGGCGGGGGGAAGGGCTCCACAGAGAGCCTCTCATCTAATTACACCCCCCTCACCACCCCCCTTACATGCTGAGCACCCACACCCACATACACACACACAATGTTGAGTAAATCTGAAGCAGTCTAAAACACATCAACTGCAGATTCAGGTGTGTGTGTGTGACTGTGTGCAAACAGAATAGAGGAGGAAGTTACTTAAATAACTTCAGGCACAATGTGTAAATACAAAAAACCTTTCCTGCACCAAGACTGCATGACACTTCAGTAGATGTTCACCATTGAACAGAGTCAAATAAGTTAATATAATTATAAAAATAAGGGAATAAAAACAGCACGGAAATATTTGATAATCACTTATCTTTCCCTCATTATTTGGCAAACTAATTCCTGATGTTTTACACACACACACACACACACACACACACACACACACACACACACATAAACATACACATGATCAAAAACACATGGAGCACCAAAATAATTACTGACAAAAACACTGTAAAAACTACAATTCTCTATGAAAAGCAATTGCCGACATGAATTTGACTGAATGCAAGTCATTCAAAAAGTCTTCATGTTGAACAAAGAAAACTGTGTGAAGCTCCAGCTTTAATCATTAACACCCGAGTAGGAGGCAGCTACACGTGAGAAGACATGCAACTTTCATGTGAACAGCAGATTTTTCTTTCACTTCCTTTTTATGTTTTGCCAACACAATGAGTTAAAATCTGATGGAAACTTTGTTTATTTTTAGTTAATAATACTTTAAGCCATTTGGGGAGATAATTAACAGTTCTAAATACAATCATTTCTAACACCACCAATACTACTTCCTGAATGGAGAAAATCATTGACTGAATTAGTTTGAATTGGTGCAGTTTTTATACATGATGATTTGTAACATTTTAGGTAAGAAAAATCCACATAAGTCTAATGAAACATGCTATTGTTCATAAATATACCTGCACTCAACTTCAATGAACTGCATTGTATGTCTAAAACATCCTTTAAAACACAATCAAGGCAAAATACTGGAAATATAAAGTGTGAAGTTTAACTTTTTTTCCTGTTATTTATGAAAAACAGCAACAAAAAAGAAGTTTAGCAACAAAAACTCACCAGGAGTTCCCCACAAAAGCTGCAGAACTTGGCTTCTTTACTTGTGGCTCTCGTAGTAGTAGTGGAGGCAGTTGTAATGATAGTTGTAGTAATGTCCGTAACAATACTAGTCACTGACTCTAGTTGCTTCCTGGTTGTCTTTTAGCAGCAACTCTTTGTCTTTTAGCCGGTGTTGATCTGTTTCCTCTTCCTAACTTCCTCTAAATATTCTCCTCATCTTTACTTCATGGCTATTTTCTCTCTTTCTATCGGCTGCTTTCTCTATGTGTGCCTCCCTCTTCTTTCTCCCGGCAGCAGTACACAACAAAGCCCACGCTGCTGCTGCTTCTGCTGCTGGTTCAAGCCGCTGCTGCTGCTTCCCTGCCAATGAATGAGCATGAGGAAGGAGGGGGGGGGGGTGTTTAGATTTGCATACAGGCTGGGGAGGGGTAGAGTGAGGGAGGGATGGGTGGGTGGGTGTGTTGGATAGTGAGGAGGGATAGGGGGGAGTTGATCCCTTTATTCATGTTATCTGTAGGCCATATCGACAGTCTACGTCAGTCACCTGCTTCTCAACAAGCCCCTGGGGGAGGGGGAGATGGGGGGGAGAGCGGTTAACGGTGGGGCTCTCAGATTGGATGGGGGATGGGGGGAGGTAAAAGGTTAAACTTGATCAGAAGAGTCCGTGTAGAATTGGGTAAACTCCTGGAGTTGGTGAGCACATAAGCAAGCTTACACATACACACACACACACACACACACACACACACACACACACACACACACACACACACACACACACACACACACACACACACACACACACACACACACACACACACACCAGAGCCCCAGAAAGAGGTGCCTCCTCGTTGTAACCGTAGCCTATTCAGACATTCCCTGGTGAAAGATGGCCAGGTCCAGGTCAGGAAACAATGGTGCAGTCGGATATCACCCTGGCTCTGGAACAATGTGGAGCAGAGCATTTGGAGGAAGCCTGCATGGGAAAAGTCCCTTCAGTCAGAGATATCTTAGTCTGCTTCTGATAGAGCTAATGTTGCAGATTCAAGGAAGAAACTATTTGATACAAGTATGTGAGGCAGTGGTGTATCTCAGCGAGATTACATATTTGACAACATTCTTGCATGGGTTATGACATGGCTTACACATTTATAAAGTGATGTCATTATTTCTTTTAATTTCAATAAATAATGATCGTCCACTTTTCAAAAATAAAATGCATGTTTCTGCCCAAATAAAGAAAAATAACAGGAGACTAAAATAATATAATTTTACCATAAATAGACCCAAGCCATTGCCAAGTGTCTGTATCTGCTAAAATACAGGCATGCTCTATTATTCTATGCATTATTCAGTTAGGGCTATTTTGCATTCTGACCCAGTTCAGTTTACCAACAAGCAAAGACAAAGACGTATCAGAAAATTAAAAAAAAAACACTTTTGCATGATGATCTACCGTCCAGAAAAGGGAAAAAATAATTAGGAACCCAATTTTGGAATCCTCTAACTTAAAAAAAAAAAAAAGGAATAGCAGGGTCACAACAGCACAATTTTTCTAAAGGCTAATTAGACATTTTAAATGGAGTAGTAATTACAGAGTCTCTCACTCCCTTTCTCCCATGTTAAGCTATATCAGCTCATTAACACCTCAACCAAGCCCTACTTATTCACTTACTCCCATACAAACATAGCTGTCTGTTGATTATGATAACCGTTTTTTTCCTCCGGATGCACTCACACACAAAGAGGTCATCTGTGTTATGCTCTCTGCAAGCTGGATGTATAAACTCATCTGCTGCACAAACCTGTTTACTTCTTGGGGGAAAAACTCACTTTTTGCACTGCTTGCAAAGACATATTTGAGAATCTGGAGAGCTAACCAACCGACAAACTGTGAAAAATTAGAACCCAGTCCGTTGTGTGGGCTGCCTGGTCAGAAAACCTGGGATTCAACAAGACAGATTTGTCTCCCTTCCCTATATCGGCCTATTGGATCATACAATCCCCATTCTGAGTGTCGGAGGATCTCCACCCAGGGCTTGCCAGGCAAAGGTGCACTATATTTTCTAAGATGTATGGGTAAATCAATTAATATTTCATTAAACCAACTAACCTGGGTGTAATCAAATGGATGTTGCATCATGACAGCTCCCTAAACACACGATGATTAGTATTCTCATATAAAGCAGAGATTAACGTCTCTCTGGTGTAACGATATACAAACACTGAAGGCTGAAAACTTGCCTTCCTCACTGCCCTACTGAGGTCAGAGAAAATGTAACGGCTGCCATCCATCAACAAAATGAAGGTTGTTGGTCCGAGGTATTCAAAGCCACCTGTTTCCTGTCCAGCGGGCACCATAAACAGAGTAAATGGGTGGAAATTGCTGGATGGGAGCTAATGCATCAGAGCAGCAGGCATGAGGATGATTGATACCACATCTGCTAAATTTCTTCAAATGTCCCTAATCATCATGTCCACTCCAGAGTCATTGGTCAAAGTGTTTTTGATGGATGAGAAAATGTCTAAATATCAGCCAAAGAAAATAAACAGATAATCCTTGAACATCAAGCTTCAGCATTTTAGTGCAAATTATATGTTGACATGCTCCTGTAACCGCTGAGCCTAATTAACATATAATTACATCCTGATTAATAATTATAGTTCACTCTTTAATAATATCAACTGAAGCTCTAATTTGTGCATAAAAATAAAGGGAATGTTTTTCCTAACTGACATTAAGGAGGCCATGTGGGGTCCATGTAAAAATGAGGAGTACATAAAAACACACAGAAGAATGTGGTTTAATGTTGTTGTTATCTGAAGGGGCCCCAGAGAAATCTGCCATTTTAAATTTTTTCAGAAACCAAACATGAGACTAAATACGTTGCCAAAGAAATCTGAGGCAGTTCTCAGTAAAATTAGATGACAAGTGCAAACAATGGAACACTACTCAGAGGATTATGAACAAACATTTCTGGGCATACATGACAAAGTCTTTGTCTCTCAGAGTAAGTCAGTGTTTGTTATTTTGCTCTGACTGCCAAGCTTTTTTGCCACATCTTTCAATGCGCAAAATGGAGCCAAAAGCAGCCCAATAAATCACACATTTAAAAAAAACAGCCTCTGGTTATGTAAAGCACTGGATTAATATATGAGTGGGATATATTCAAGCATACTCGCTGAATCTTTAGGGAACTTGGCATTAACTTGACTAAATGTGGATGTTAGAGCTGCAGGTCACAACCTCTACAACAAAACGAGCAGCTCAACAAAGAGCAGAAGGAAAAAACACATAGGAGATTCACAAATAAAAATCTTGATTCTACAATTAAAACAGGTGTTGTTATTTCTAATTTATACATATCAAATGAACGTGTTAAGGTGAAAATGTGTGCCTTTCTGAACACACATTCAAGTGTCTTAAAATCGAGAAATGTAGTTAATTGTAAACCTTCTAAATAACACCTTCTTACACACTCAACAATCATCACATAATTATCTATAGGATGTCCCTAAAACATAATAAGAATGGATCTCATTACAAGAATAAAGGAACTAAAATCACATCTCTATGGATTTGTTCTGGCGTCGGGCCTAGGACCCAAACTGTATCATATTATTTTTTTTTTATATTTTCTTTTTGTATTGTTTCAAAAGAGACATTGTCATGACATCCATAGGTGGCACAAATGGGTATACAAATCATGACAAACTAAACATGCAACAGGGGAAAACGGCACATTTTTCAAAAACAGGAGTTAGAAAAAAAGGAAATAAAATAAAAGTGTCTTGTGCCAGCAATATAGACTGTCAAAGTCATTGCAGTTCAAATTAGTCCAAGGTTTGTTTCTCTCCCCTTTCAAGAGTTATGCATGACAGCAAACACAAAACAACTATATACATCCAGAGGGGGACAAGTAAAAATAAAAAAAGAAACTGAAATGCTCGTAGCAGTTTGGCTTAATATGCTAGAGAAAATAGGTTGCTATAAAGTATTCAGACATTTATAAAAAAATCAAAAGGGAATGTAAAGTCTATAGGTGTTCCTTCAAGTCATTATCTTTACAAAATCAGGTCTAAGAGGTTTAACATATTGTGTCCATTTTTCACAATGTTGTAGGAAGTGATCTTTTCCATCGTGTAAATCGTCATTGTTACATCTATCCAATTATTTATGGTAGGCACAACCTGCGTCATCCACCTTTGGTTTTTTGGTTATAATAGTTTCTCAGTTGAAGATATCTATAAATATCACTTTTTTCCAGTGCAAAAGTCTCTCTTAAAGTTTGAAAACTGACCATTTCATCAGTTTTAATTATGCCTATTTTCAATGGTATTTTTGTATGATCAGTAAGACAGATGAAAAGATCCTGACCTTTTTTTAATGTGATATTCTTTATGTTGTGAAAAAAAATGAATCTCGAAATCTGGGGCTATTTCTAAAACATCTTGGGCTACACACTCAACAATCATCACATAATTATCTATAGGATGTCACTAAAACATAATAATAATTTATCTCATTACAAGAATAAAGGAATTAACATGTTTCAAGGTAATTACACTGTCAATTAGGCCATTAGTTCTTGATACCACATAATTACTTTGACTTAACACTAAGCAATTAATCTACCCAAAATTAAATCTTTGAAATATACAACAAAAAAAACATTTTTCTTTCTATGAGATTTAGAAAATATCTCTTTAATTTATATTTCTTTTTTTTATAGCATTATTAGCTACCGTTCCAGCTTGTCATGATGCAACAATAACTAGGCCTCCCTGTTTTGCAGTCATATCAACTGCATTATTATGAAGCTCAATGAGTACTTCTTCACAGTGCCAAAGTTTGCCAAATATCTAATCAAATGCTTGCAGATTGTGACGTAAAGTCTCAACAACAGCTAGACAGACTGGATAAGCTCTGAATGAGAATCAGAATCAGAATACCTTTAATAGTCCCGAAGAGGGGAAATTTTCATTGTAACAGCAGAAAGAGCCTAAGACAGCGTAATGTTACACCCAAGATACTAAAAAAATATATAAACAACAATCACACAATAGCACAATACACATAAATAAAAGTATGGCAGCCAGATATGTATTGCACAGTTATTAACACAACAGGGGGTGTTATAGTGAACACCCTGAACAAGGCCTCTCTGTCTTTATAAAGGCTCGAGTTTGTGGCCGAGAAATATGACACCCAGTATCGGGATGATTAAGGAGAAGAGAGAGCACCAAATAATAAACCTTTAAAGAAAATCTACAAATATGCTGAGCTTTTAGTCACAGAATTTGCCCACCTCAGTTCTCAGCCTGTAATGATGAAGCACATGATCAGAGTTTATGCTCTGCTGCACTCTAGTGGTGGCAATTGAATGATGCAGTTTAAAGAGCAGAGATAAAATACCCACCTTAAATAAAAGTAAGTCTGTGCAATAAACTATCCCACTATTGTCATGAATATTGGTCTAAAATTAAATCTTGAAGCAATTATGGAATTATAGCTGGATACATTCACTTTCTATTATTATTTGTATGAAAACATATGCATTATCATGAACAGTGCATCAGCATAAGTTATATAAAATATTGTTACTGACAGAAAATTGCATTAAATAACCTCAAATTCACATTAATCAAAACTACACATTACATGACAATCAATACTAAATAAAAATCAGAGTAGTACTTACAAAAATTTCCAGGGCGGCTGTAAACTGTGTTTTGTCAGGGCACACCAGCCGACGGGAAAGATGTCTCTGGAGTCAAAGGGGCACCAGTAATCAAAGGCACCTCGCCAGCCGTCAAACATAACGAAAATCTCCTGACCTCTGACCTCTCCCACTGTGGCGGGACAAATCAGGTAGGGGTTCTTCCTGTCCACCGCCTCCAGCTTCATACCAGGCTGGAAGTAGTTTTTATCTGGTGTGGTTGGTTCCTAATGACACACACACACACACACACACATAAACAAACACATTAATACTGTACTATCACATCATCTCTGTATCATGAAAGTATTTGAACATAAAAAATAAAAATAAAAACTGCTGTAATAATAACTGTATCCTGCTGTGTCTAATCCAGTGTAATGAGTGCCCCACTCTGTGTGTATGTGCTCATTACTGCAACAGAAACAGTGGGAAAAGTTGAAACTACACCTTTTATAATTTTAACTCAAAATGTATTCTTCTATAAATAACCATCCCAATTATAGAGACAAAAAACCACATCTTTACTAGTAACATTTAAATATTGTACGGTATGTTTTCTTTCAAATGTTACATTCATTTAAACACTGACACCTAAGACACCTTGAAAGTGAGTCCCTATTTCAAACATAAATGCTGTATTACTTATAACTCAATACATTTTTGGCAGCTTCAAAGTTTGATCAGTTATTGGGCTTCAGTAGCGTCTATCAGTTGTCTTCACCTTTTTAAAAGCAGAGGCAGGAGCCATCTCTGCTCCACTCAGCGTCCGCAGGAGGAACATGGGCCATGAGGAAGCATTCATCCTGAAACCTGAACAGAAAATCAGATTTATTTAAATTATTCAAATCTGGACATAGTTGTTGGCAGTATGAATCACCAACAGCACAAGCACTTATATTAGTGACTGTGAGCCTTTAGCCTACCATTTACTGACCAACGCTCAAGAAATCCTCAAGTGACCAAGCTTTAATCAAGAAGGAAATATGACTTTGTACCTCTGGCAGCCCTTTCGCTCTGCCACCGCTCCATTGGTGCCTGTCTATAGGTCCTCTTGGTTTATGATTGTAAACAGAGGTAGAAAAGGATCTCAGATCTTGTACTTAAGTTAAAGTACCAGAGTGTAGGAATACACTGTTACAAGTAAAAGTCCTGCAATCAAAATGTTACTCGAGTAAAAGTACCAAAGTATTAGCATCAGGATATACCTCAAGTCCCAAAAGTAAAAGTATGCATTATTTAGATCGACCCATTTCAGAATATGATATGTAATATGTTTTGATTATAGCTGGAAGGACAGCGGAGCTCCTTCTCCCACAGACTGCTCCAGGTCCGCTGTCACAAGGACAGATACAGGAGAACATTCCTGCCCACTGCAATAACACTTTACAATAATTCCCCTCTGGCTGGCAGACAACTCGCTGCTCCATAGCCTCTCTGTTAACTGGACATAACATGCACACTTTATAGTTTACATTGTACATTTATATTATATTTTCATTTAATATTCCATTACATTGCATTATTTACTACCTGTATATTTCTTATTTTTATTTATAATTTTTTGCTATGCTTCATTTTGTATTGTATTTTGCTGTTTTAACGAAAAAAAACTAAATTTGGGATAAATAAAGTATTTCTGATTCTGATAATTATTGATGCATTAATGTGTTTATCAAAGCTGGTAAAGGTGCAGCTAGTTTGAATGACTTTGTATGATGCAGGGTAGATTGTGAATTTACTACATGTGTAACTAAAGTCTGATTTAAGTGTTGATTATGTTTCACATCATTAATCCAAATCTGCAAAGTAACTAAATGTATTAAATAAATAATATAATATAAATGTAGTGGAGTAAAAGTAAACGATTGACATGATTTGTAGTGGAGTAAAAGTACAAAGTAGAAAAATAATGAAATGCTTACATAAATCAGTAAGTATCTCAAAATTAGTTGAGTGTATTATGAACAGGGTGCGATTTGTAGGGGGGGATGGTGAGGATTTCCCCCCTCTGGTTTTCCTATCCCTACCTCTGCTAAATTATTTTTATCTCCGGTGGGGACAAGGATTTCCCCCCCTTGATAGCGATGAATGCAACTTAACTGCTAGACTACTTAAACTCTTGAAATCTAACGATCTTCAGTGTCTTTACATCAGAGTAGGCTATTCAGCAGCCTTCTGGCAGACGGTGCATATTTCTGAACGTCATCGAACACAAAAACATTGTAACATTTTTGTGCGGGAACTTCGCAGGAAAAACAGCGCTGAACCAAACATGAAACGCGTTCAGAGCAGCATATCATCTTACTTTACAGGACCCATTTGCAGAATTGTGGATAGAAGAGGGCCGAAATGCTGCAGACAATGCCCCGATAGGAAAAACGAAAAAGCCACCACAAATTTGTCACCAGAGCCGACTGTTTACTTTGTCTAGTTTTCCAGACCTGTCCCTGAGTGTTGACAGCACGTTGTGCTATTTAGTGAATTATTTTGAGTGTTTGATTTAAGTTAATTGGAGGGTCTTTTCATGGAGAGCATTGATGCTGTTCTATGGTGCTTTCTGCCTGTTAGTGCGTACGCATGTTTTTGTGACGTTGAATAGAAATCCATGTATGGGTTATTAAAAGTTTTGCCATGTTGTGATGGGGACTAATCCACGGACCCGAAAAAAGGGCCTGTCTACTTTTTGCGTTTTTTTCTCCCTAGTTATGCAAGTTAAAAGTCCAATGTTCTTGTCTATGAATAAATTAAAAAAAACATCCCCCCCTCTGTTTTTTTGTCAAATCGCACCCTGATTATGAATGTGGGGACGCTAGATCACATGGCAAAGAAGCTTTTGAAGTATTGTTGCTATTGTAAATTATTAGCATACTTTTCACTAATAGACGTAAAGGCAAAAATATGTGTAGAAAAGAACATTGTTTGGTCCCTAAGTGAAACATGAAAAGTTAAACCCTGTCAAACAGAATTAAGAGATTTGTATCCGGATGTCCAACCTGAAACCAACTTCACTGTGGTCGACAGCGTCGCCTTTACTGCACAACATGCTCACCTCGAAGTGAATGGAAAATAACTGATAAAATACGAAAACGGGAGAAAAACGAATGTCTGCCTAATTACAAATGCAGTAAGATTGACAATGATCCTTACAACTAACCAACAGTCCATGAATACTGAGATGTCATATCATGTTGTTCTGGCTACAACAGATTAAGCTGCTGTTTTACCACTGTTGTGAAAAATGTGTATCAGGGCTGAAAGTCAACCATGTTTTTTCTGTCGGGAAATGCAATGCCTGAAACCACGAAACAGTGAGTAAATAACGTATATAAATAATAATTGGTTACCCTACAAGTATAGTGTTAGTCCACTAGCCGTTATGCTAATATATTCAAGAAAAGCCATATGCTTATGCTAATAACATTGGCGTTCTGTACCTGTGGTGAAGACTTGACAATCAGGTGAGATTTTTTTCCTTAGCAGTGAAGCTTGCAAGTCATAAAAGAGCAACATTTACTTTCCTTTAGTTAAATATTGTTTCTGATGAGCCATTTTTTTGCTTTAAATTTTGTTAGTAGTTAAACAGTGGAATTAAAACTTTCGGTTCCGTCACGTGACGCCATTGAGCCAATTTTTATCACCAAGACACTATTGGAACAGTTTGAGTACAGTGAATCTGTTTATGAGGTCAATACATTTCCCAGTTTAAACACTCAGTATACAAGAAAGTGCATACTGAGTATAGATATGCCAAGACTAAATATGCCCCAAGGCAATGAAAATGTCCCGGCTGTGGAATGGATAACATATCTCTGATTCTGATGTCAATTGCAGTATGACTAAAATACCTCAATGTCTTTCTGTATCCAGTTGTGGTTGAAGTGAACAAGCCAATATGCTTCTCGTTTTTTCTGACCAACAGTCTTTTAAAGTGGGTGTTACAGCAGTCACTTCCACTTACAGTGAGGTCACGTGCATGCCCTCAAATATCTTAAAGACAAATACTAGTTCAGAAACACTCACCCAGCGGTGGCTGCAGCATGTCTCCGGTCCTCTCACATGTTCCTATTGGTTGGATGTCTAACGAATCAACCAGTCTCCAGAAGTCATTGGTGTTGTCACTTCCATCCAGACGTAGGCGTAGGCGGGTGCCCATCATGCCCATCACCGTTGCAATGCACACAGAGTTAGAGTTGCGAGGGTCCCGTGCTTCAAGTTTCATTCCCGCTTTAAAGTCATTAGAGGGGGGGATTCTGGACTGCAGAGGAACACAGGGACCATCAGTCACTGTCATGTTTTGTGAGGACAAATATGTCTTGATTACCCTTCCAATTGTACTTCAAAATGATTAATTTTTCAATTATGATTTATTTGAAAAATCACAGTAAGCTACGTTGTTGTATTGTGCATACTGGGACTTTAAATGTATACAGTAAATAGAGGATAAAGCTCCTGATATTATTTATCTGTTATAACCTACTCAGTCCATTTTTGTACTGAAAATGTAAATCTTTAAAAATGTGTTACAAAAACCCAATTGTGTTTCTTTAAAAAATGGTGCGCTAAACAGTATTAAATGGACTCTTTAACGTTGGAACTATTGTCAGCCTGCAGCGGTTTATTTTACTGTATTTAAAAATGAACTGTTCATCGTAATAAAGAAACACATCACTCACTACAACAAGGGGATGTGTTTTGAATCATTTTTTGGAAAACAATGTAGCTCTATGGCACGGCGAAATACTTAGTTTATCAGGCTCCAAAGACAATTGTTTTTTATTTTGCTCTTGATCTTATTTGAGAGAGAATATACCTTAAATAACACATTTAACCAAACTTATTTTCAAAACAAAAAAAAAGTCTTGCTTGTCCGAGTTATGGCAGACTGTATTTAACCATTTTAAATATAAACATTTAAAGAAAACAACATAAGGGGTATGAATAAAATCTGACCCTTCTATATACCTGTTTGAAGCTAGTAGGCGACGCCGCAGTAGAGGATGTTTCTCTCAGATAGTCTTCCCATCTGAATGGTTCTACATTAAACAAACGGTTGATTATTATAAAAACCTGATTAAAATGCAGCTTAAGATATAAATTAAAAGAGCTTATTTGGCCACGCCAGAAATGTACTGAGAAAATAGATTAGTGCAAGTACGGAAACAGAAGTGGCTGGATTTAAAAGGCTATTAACTGAAAGTTAGAGCGTTAATGAAAGGATTAACTATGAAGAGAAAGAAGCCAGAGATCAGAGTTGCCAACCATTAGATTTGTCGAGGGGAGATCCTGCTGTGATGCTGCTACGTCTCTCTTTCTCCTCTTTCTGATCTGAAATCAAAAGATGATTGAACTGCTCATCAGAATGTGGGAGCTGCTGACATACAGACTGTAATTACTGTGAGAATGAAGGCATAAAACCTGTGATGGGAATAGTTCTGAGAAAAGAAAGACTATAAAAAAAATGGAATTATGTGGTTAGAAAGCTTTAGTGAGAATTCTTTATCTTTCTGTGTTTGTTTTGTAATCAAAGTGGTGTTGAATTGTAGTACATTTGTACAGTCAGCACTGTGAAGGCCTACCTCTGTGTGGCGTTCGACCCATGATGACCAAGGTTAAGCGTGCAGCGGAGCTGAAGTCAGACAGGCTGCTACCTGCACAGACACAGAACAGGAGTTGAGGGGTTTGATGTGATATTCCACAGCATTGCAGGTAAAATGATGACAAGATGTTTAGATATATTTCTTAAATACACATCATTGGTGCACATCCCCATCATCATTAAAAAAGTTGAAACTAATGTGCAACTTTCCCTTTATTCCCACTAACTTATATGTGTCAGTTTCTGCTACAACACTCTGTGTTGAAAAAGTACCTAATGGTCTAAAATACATCTCTGATTTGCTGCTCTGATTTATCCAGACCTCGTCAATGATCGTGGACATATCTGCTTATAAAACTAAACATGGACAAGTGTTTATGCAACATCACTGTACAACTTCTGGGAAATTACTCAAAACGTTTAGTGTTTTTTCAATCAAGGCTTAAGTCTTTAATGTTTGCCCCTTAATTTCATTCATCAATTTAATTTAATGTGGGTCCGTTTATTCATATCCTGCACCAACATCTTACAGGGTAGGGTTTTTTAGGTAATTTATATTTTGTACTTATACTATTTCATCTTTATAGATTTTGTTTCCTTTTGTTTTATATTGTCAACAAATACAATGTAAAGACCAAGAAACTGTCTGTAGCTAATGCCCAGGTTGTTTTACATACCTTACTGTCCTACTACCTAAATATTCATTGGCACTCCAAATGGGTACAAATCTGAAATATTTCCACACTATTGCAATCGTAACATTTGCTAAAGCTACTTAACTGTATAAAATAGAAACTTGGCATTGTTTTAAAGATTGTTTTGTGCAGTATGAACAGATGAGGCTTCTGACACATTGGTGACTGAATGAAGGTCATCGTAAACAAATTGTGGCTTTGTTTTTGATTTGATGTCAGAAAAACTAAAATAATGTCATAATCAAAGCCAGACTTCCACTCAAATAATTTTTGCCTTCAGGTTTCATTCTTCTGAGTGCAATCCCATAATCCTGTGATATCTAATTTGTTACTCACAATTTGGATCAAAACAGAGAATAATTGATAGTCTCTAAGGATGCATTGAAGTCCGATAAAAACATTTAATCCTATTAATTTTGCCAAACAATTGATTATGACACTGCATAAACACTACCAACATATCGATTTGAAATGTGTCAAAGGTCTATGCGTTTACAGTTTTGCTTCACGACTAACCTTTACTCCTGAGGCAGGATACATAATCTTAATAAAATAAAATAGTTACCACACGATCAATGCTGAAAGTTTGGCCCAAACATGTAGGTTCACAAAAGCTCTGAACATACTCCCACTCCCTGCAAAGTCTGTACATAGTGATAGCTCAAGAATGAAGCAAAAAAATAATCCAAGGTATTAGAACATCAAAAAATGGTGATACACTCTAAATTTAATCCAGAAATGTAGAGGTTAAATTCCCTCCAGAAGCCAGAGAATTTCTCCTTTTCCTGGTTTGAAAATCTTAGCATCTGCAATGCATTGTGTCTGTCCCTCCCTCTGAAGACCCTTCTGTCTCTGCAGCAAATCCCATTGAGCTAGAAGGAGCCATAAAGATTCCAAGCTGCCATAAAAAGCCATTAAGACGTGTGGATGCAGGACGTCTGCGGGGTGACATGAAAAGGATTCCAGCTCTGCTCTTCACTCAGCTGCAGCCGGCTTCAGTGTTTGCTCGGCTCTGCCTCTCTTGCTCAAGAGAGTTAGACACAAAACACCCATCAGACCAGGAAGCACTTAATTTTACAACCCCCATTTCCACTAAGGCACCCACTTATCTAGGATTAGAGTAATGTTCACTAACCTGAACAGTGAGAAGATCTGAAAAATAACCCTGAGCTCTGTTTTCAGGAGGAGTCATAACTTTTCTTTGACATGAGGGGCTGTCTCAGTGTGACTTATGGTACTTTTTCTCATGTGAGAAAAAAACATGCACCAATCGTTATACTCACTTTACGCTCAAGATGTTTTATCCTTATGATACCAAGTTTAAAAACAAAACAATTCAGACATTTGAGAGGTTTTAGAGAAATATACAAGTTAATTATCACACACAGTTGTATTTAAGTGGGATGTTCTTGTACAGCTGATAGAAATTTGACCAAAACAGGATAATTCACCTACATTTATTATATAAATATATAGAGTTTTGTGTTTTGATGTCTCTAAAATTGCTTTTTCTGTACAAGTTCAAAATCCAAATACATTTCCACAAGACAAAGAAAAGCAGAACATCTATGGATGATTCACTTGATTTAACAATTAGAGGTTTGGCCATCCACTATTACGATTAATAAACTAATATACTATTTAATCCGAATAATGAATCACAAAAGTGCCACATACTGTAGTTGCTGTTTCAAGCTTCTATTTTTCTGCTTTGTTTATTTCAGGTGACGATACACTTAATGTTTATGAGTTTTGAATGTGTAAATAATGTGACAGAAAATGTTATAGACAATAAATAATAATTGAGAAAATAGTTGGATATTTGACATTCTTGCTTTAACAAAATTATTGGACGAATTATGCTTTTACCTTAATTGATTATCGATTGTCAAAATAAAGGTTATTGATTAATCAATAAATCAATAACAGGTCAAAGCAAGTGTACTCTGTAGCACATCCTTCTGTGGTGCTAGAAGGGACACAAAACTTTTATTAGATTTTTTGTTTTTTTTGAAAATAGGACCAACCTCCAGTCTGTAAAGCATCTTGGCCTGGTGTTTCGGTCAGGCGGCTCAGTGTGGAGAACGGACGGTGAGAGGATCACATTACCGCCGGGAGGCTGAGGGGTGTGACCCGCTGCAGGGCGTCACCTCCAGGGAGGTAACTTAAAACACGGTTTCATATCCAAAAAACTTTCATTACAGTATGTTTTTCATAGAAACAGTTTTCATGATACCAACATTTAGGTTGCATCCCATCTCTGTGACTCCAGGTCGCACGTGTGGTTTATAAACAGCACGCATTTCTTTTTTTTCCTTTGCATGATGCAGGTTGGGAGGGGAAACACTGAATCAGCAGAAGATTAAATTAGATTTGAAGAAAGGCATGTGACGCATTTTCTTTGGCGTTATGGTCACAGTTTGTGGGCGGGATAGTGGTCAATATACAGGGCTAAACACCGCTAACGTTTCGTTACAAAAAGGAGTGTGATAGGAACATTATAAGACTGGAAGATCATAAACGTGTTTTTGGCTGCAGTGTAACCGTGTGCAGGAATCCAGTAAACAAAAAGCAAAAGGGGGAATCTGCAGAGTTCAACGTAGCTCCTGTAGTACGCAGCGAGCTGTCCGCCTGCACACACAACAGTATACACGCTTGTGCTCTGAGCCAGTGCAGGGACAAACAGCAGCAAACATGACCGCTTATCACCTCAAACCCGTCACTGGCAGCACTTCATAGTAATAACGAGACATCAGCCGTACCAACCTTGTTGTATTTTGATGGGAGATTCCTCACTTTCTATCAGATGCAAGCCGCCATATTCGTTGCAGCTCCGCGCATGTCCACCACGCAGTGCTGTAATTCATATTTTTCCACTGGAGGTTTGAAAAAAAAAAAAAAAAACAGAGTAATGGGAAATTGTCAATTAGTCGTTTTATTGGAACGGATATTGTTTAATGTTTGCTTGTTATAATACAATGCATGTTGTCTGGAAACGAAAACATTAACATTTATTGTTTTTTTCAGTTTTTTAATGCGTGAGAGGGGAATGAAAATGCCACAGATGAATATAACTGCAGACACCGGAAGGTCGGATCTGAGTGAGTGACTGCTAAATAATAAAATTTTTAAAAACACTTAATGTTAATAAGAAAAAAAGACTTATTTTCTAAACTACATTAGTACTAGGAAAAGGACTGCAATAACTTTACTTACACAAAATATTAGTAAAGCAAAAGTAGTCATTAAAGAATGCTTTATTACAACTTGTTTCATGTTTGTTATTAATGTTCTTGCATTTACATTTAGACTAAACATCTGATAGGGTTCTTCCTAACTACTTTATAAGCTGCTGCATCATTTCATCTGTTAGATGTTAAGTCATCAAATATAATAGTTTTGTATTGAAGCTAGTTTGTTGCATTATTTATTAGTGAATCAGAGATAAAATGAAAGCAGTATGAATTCATTATTCCACCTCTGAAATGCATTTATATTAGTACAAGACTTGAGTAAATGTACTAAGTTACTCAAATCAACAACAAAATATATTTAATTGCTCTTAGGTGCAAAATGAAGACTGCCTTCCAAATGTTCCATTTGTGAAAATGTCACTTAGAAACAGGGGAAATAGTTTCAATTCTTGATCTTTAAATATTTAAACGGGTTTCTCTCAAATAACAAATGTGGCACAAATGTAGGTGAGAAAATGTTTCTTTGGCAATGAATTCGACCAAATGTTGCACATTTTATAAATACAGCTTTGCACTTTAATACAAAATGTCACTTTATATTTGAAATAATACAACACAGTAATGATGAGTCATCTCCATCACAGGTCACTTGTGAAAACTTAAATAATGTATACTTATCTTACTACTCAAATATTTTATGCTACTGTATCCCCATTGAATTCCAGACAATATCTTTCTGACAGTGTCATGTTTATATGTTAATGCTTTAGAAATACCATAATTCAATAAAAATTAAAAAGAGGGTCATTATGATAAGAAATAACAAATATGTATCTTCTTATTTCAATAAATGTTTTTCTAAGAGAATATTTAGTTCTTAACCCAATCTGCTTTGAACACAATCATGTTTTTCTTGGACACAGTTGTTGCAGTGACAACAGTGAGCCAAAAGGATGGCGTGGAGGTCAAAACGGAACACATGGTCTTTGCAAAGGAAATATTGTTGCAGCATTTAATATACAAATATATACCACCTGCATATACGACACAGACTGACCAAGTGTCTTTGCTGAAAGTAGAATCACACTTAGTTTACCAATTAGTGCAGTAATGAAGGGGAGGTGTAGGTGGGAGAGAATGAGGGCGTGCTGCAGGAAGATTTTTAATCAGTGTCACAACATGGTTTGACCAAAAGGGGGGATGCAACAGCACAGACACCGACATTGTGGAATCTGGGTAGGCTATTAGAGGGTGATTCATATCACGCATATTTAAAGATTTAACAAATGAGGAGCTGGATTGCATTTTCCTCCCAAAGTTTCATTTTATCACAGCTCTCACTCTATGTAAAGCCACTGTTGGAACGCGCAGCATTCCGCCTTTCTATTGGCTGTCGGCAGCGTCGCTCAGAGGAATGACGATTTTGCTGCTATAACCAGCTGATACTGAGACTATGAACACGGAGCCTCTGAAGAACTGTTGATGGTACATGGATACCCTGTCATCGGCGTTATGGCTGCAGATTTGGTTTCGTACCCATCCGGAGATTGAGTGAGTAGGATATTTGATCGTGTCACGACGCACAGGCCCGGGCTTTTTCACCCCCTCACCCCCTGTCGCTCCACATGATGTTACTTCGTCTTCCCACATCATCATCTCCATGAGCATGATGCTGTGTGCTTCACAGATTGAGCTTTCTTACCTCACACAGGCGAGCCATCAAATCTGCAGGTAAAAAGGTCTTCATTGGTTTAATGATGGATGGGCTGCCATGGATTTTTGTGCGTGAAATTATGTCTAATTGTGGCTTTATGGGTAAACGCTATTTGCGGGTGCTGTTGTGCAACACTGTCGTGAACATGGACCGTGAACTACCTTGTAATGTATGTACTGGTTGCTGTGTAGGCTGAGAAACGCGTGGACAGCGACGGAATGGTGGTGCGCTCCGCAACGCAGCGAGGAGAGACGCAGTTTCGATGCAGAGAGAGCAGCATTACTATCCTCTCTCTCTCACCTCACATACACACACTCACACACATTCTCTCGTGCACGCGGGAACACGCACAAGCCCATTAAATTCACAATCCCAAACTCACTCATTCCCGTGATTTTCTTTGCATGAACACACCAACAGGCGTTCGTTTGCAAGATTAATGTTTCAGTCCAGACAGTCAATATTTTCTGCACTTTCTTGACGTTTTCACGTTATTTTCATTCACCAGCTGTCTGCTTGATGGCTGCAATGAGAAGCAGCAGTTTATCAATAAACCGACTGTGCTAATGCCATTTTTTAAGGAAGATTTGACTCGAGTACTGGATATAATGCATCATAGGCTGCTCTAGTTGCAGGGTTTTGGGGTATATGTGTCTATTCAGGAGTGATAAAGACAGTATAGATCTATTGACTCCCCAGAGGCAGCACCATATCCTTTGATGGCCTCATCATCCACCTTATCACTTCCCCTGGAAAGACTTAGCTGTGTGGAGTGTACACTGCATAGGAAAACGCCCACACAGGCACATGAGCCAAATCAACATTAAAGTGTTTTTGCTCTGCTGAATATATCAAGTGTTAAACAAATGAAGTTGGACTGATACTGCAAGAAGCTTTGATGGTTCCAGTCCAACAACATTCGCATTACAAAAGAGGCGTTTAATAATCATGGTCAGTTTTTGGATGTGTGATAGGAGGAGATCTTAGTCTTTGGATATAATGGTTCTGAGCTTTTTTCTCTTCCTAAACCAGAACACTCTATCTTTGGGTGTGCATGAATGTAGGACATTATCTTGGAAAACAGGGAAAGGCAAAATACAGGCTAAATATTAGCACTTATAGAATCTAAATAGTGAGAATGTTAAATCATCCAACATTTTAAACATTCTGTTCAACATCTTAAATGCAATTATACATTGGGTTAACCATTAAAGGCACCTTAGGATGATGGGAATACCTTTAGTTTGTCAGGGTCCATACAAACCAAAGGGATGGAAGCAATTTCAACCTGCAAACATGCTCCCAATGACGATGCTCACATTCTGATGCTTAGCAGGTGTTATGTTACCATGTTAACCATTTAGTGTGTTAGCATGCTATCATTTGCTGATCAACATTAACCTGGAGAGCTGAGAAGGACTGCAACTACCAAGTAATTGAGTAATTTCAATCCACTGTGCGGGAACATGAATGTTGGAACCAAATATCAAGCCAATCCATTAAATTGTTGAGACATCTCTTCGAAAAACACAAGCATCAACCTGCTGTTTTTCCAAAAGGTAAAGTCAGTTTGCCAGAATTATGATGATTTGAAGAACCAAAAATGGTGCCAAAACTGTGGCAAGCTTGAGGCACTTCCTCAGGAGTTAGTCTCTTGGCACCGTGGATATCCATACCAAGTTTTGCAGACATCCAGCCAATAGTTGTTGAGGGATTGGGGTATCACCGGTTTGATTAATCCTCTGGGGGTCTGCTGGGTTGTGATCCAATTGACCAACAGTAAACTTCAAAGTTAAATCTGTAAAGCATTCACTCCAGTCTGTCACCCTCACAGAATCCTTCAGAATGAATGTGCGGCTGATGGGAGAGAATGAGTGTGTGGAAATCATGCTTTAGTCATCCATGATTTAAATGTGTCCGGGAGGAGATGCAGCCTTTCTGTACATGCACATGCCCTAGATAGGCACCATCTGTGCCAGGAATACCAGCAGCATGCTACTGCTGGTGCAAAGCATGTTGGGAAGTTGGACCTTGGAGTGACCCTTCAACAGCATATCTTATTAACACCTTGCTTCTCTGTTTGTGTCTGATCCTGCAGGTACGGCCGTGCGGAGGTTTGGATATAAGTGCAAGAAGGACACCATGGAATAAAGGGAGACAACAGAAACTACTTGAATCAGATCCATAAATAAAAGAAGCCTGACATTCAAAAGCCAGATATAGACTGAGGAAGAGAGCCGTGGAAAAAATTGTAAAGATGGGGTGTGGTCAGACGTCGTTTCTCCTGGACTCTACAGTTCACCCCTTCATCCCTCCTCCCTCTCCTCGCTAAAACCCGGAGCAGCTAATTTCCATTGCTTGAAGAGCCCCCACCCTCGGTGATGTGATGAATAAGTTTGAAGTCCTTGGCATTGTGGGAGAAGGTGGGTGTTTTTACACAGCAGATTTTATTGCATGTTTGTAGAACGTGAGGAGAATATACTTGTTGTTAACCTTGAACTCTGACGCTGGTGATCAGATGAGGCCATATCCACGGTGAGCGCTTTAATGGGGATTTGGGTGTGGGGATGTTTCAGTTTGCTTTGTACAGCTGAAACCTGAACATCAGAGTTGTCAGATGTTATATCACCAGCATTTCCTAATCATTTCATCACAATTCAGAAGGATTTTATTGGAGTTTGTAGCCTGAAAGGTTGCAGGAGTGTCTCAAAGAGTGGTCATCTTTTATGACTGACCTCACAAGGGAAATGACAGAATTAATCAATTGTTTGCTGCATTTTCTCAAATATTTTCCCAAGCCATTATTTTCCTGGATTCCTGATAAAACCAGGCTATCTGAAACAGGCTTATATTAATCTGGGCCTTATTTCTATTTCCCCCTGCTTTATATCTTAGGTCAGATTTGAATAAGAAGCCTCACTGTGTCTTAGTTAATTTATCCGTGATGCACGGACCATGTTTACCTGTTGTCTTGTTAGACAATTTTATTTGTAAGTCATGTCATACTCACCACTATGCTGCTCTAAGTTTCTTTGCTCTAACATAAATACTGCTTTTATTCTCCTTTTTCCAGTTGCTTCTATTTTGACAGTTTTTGCAATCATGTTAAAGGTACCATTAGTGAAATTCTAAATTTCAACAAAGGCCAAGGACAGGGTTTAAAAGACGAGAGACCAGACCTTTATTCCTCTCACAGTTAAATGTTTACATTCTTAAGAAAACATATAAAAGTGCAGAGGTCAGAGCATAACCTCAGATTGTTTGCATCGTATGTTTCTGTAAGTGTATGCTTCTGTGTTTTGCAGAATAACAAAAAGGTCAACCCTTGCCTGAGTAACAAAATTGGTAATTGGTCAAAAAATTAAATAAATCAGAAACCTTCTGCCAATGATGATTGAGTATCGTACAGACAAGACCTTAACACATCAAACCAAGCAGGAATGAATTAATCTGTAGTCTAGTCAGTGAGTTGGGCTGACATGCATCCCTGGCTTTACTTTAATGTGAGAAGTCAGATTAACCGAGTATTTATTGGTCTGTTGATAATTCTCACTAACTGCGTTCTACAGTGCTTGTCAGGATACATAAATCAAAAAGTAAGACACCTGAGATCTGCAATTAAAGGAGGCAATTATTTTCATTCTCATAATACAAACAATGCAGTCTCCTGAAAAATGTAACTTCACTTTAACTTTATGTTACCACTGTTAGTGTATACATGTAGGGCGATTAGTTTGTTCTGGCCTTGGTCTCCGGTTAAATTAAACATTTAAACTGGAACAGCTACAACTAAGAGTGGTCCTCTTTATGTTGCGTGTGTGATTTGAATGGAAATAAAAGCAGTTGGCACAGAAATGTAACTTTCAGCCAATGCTAGTCGGACTGACACAGGCCGAACATAGAGCCGATGTCTGAAATATGGATGAACAACGGAGAACATGACTGAAATACAGAAAGCTACAGGGTGTGTGTGTGTGTGTGTGTGTGTGTGTGTGTGTGTGTGTGTGTGTGTGTGTGTGTGTGTGTGTGTGTGTGTGTGTGTGTGTGTGTGTGTGTGTGTGTGTGTGTGTGAGAGAGTGCATCCATCTAATCTACTAACTGTTGTTTAGCCAGAATTCTCAACTATTTTTTACGAACACGTTTGTTTCTTTTTTCCAGGAGCATATGGAGTGGTGCTCAAGTGCAGGCATAAGGTAAGACTTTGATAGATTTCTCATTTCTGTTATTGTCATTTGTATGACAATATTTATGTTTTGCATTATAATGATAACAGTCAATTTTTTAGGCAAAAATGCCAACTGTGTTTCTGTTCTAGTTTAGTTTAGTTTAATTTAGTTTAGTTTATTAGTTAAGTTGTCCGGGACCATGTACGAAATGAACATAAATCTCAAAAAGATGAGATGCTTTGTACCAGATTATAGCAGTTGGCTCATTTCCATCCGTAGTCCCTGGGCAGGTCGGCACAAAATACAGCTGATACAATTCAATAACACCAATAACGCACCAAAAAAAGAGGTTGTCTAATATTTAAGTTACAGTGGGCTTATAGTCATAACAGTAAGTAGAACACGTAGTTAATATCTCGGAAAAATGCACACAATATTTGCAACTCATAACTGAGAAACTAAATCAGTCAGTAGCAGATTTCATTTGTTTATTAATCTCATCAACAGTGGTCAATTCTACTGGCTGACACAAAATTGCCTGCTGGCTTGATTTTAAAACGTGCATGTTGTCTAATGTGAAAATACTTTTGCATTTAATAGTTTGAAAACAAGCTGAAATATACCATGTAATGCCGTTGTGTTTTATCTTCATCTACTTACTGTTTTTTACTTAGCTGTGAAAAGAAAGCAGAACAAGGATAGATAAACAATCAACAAACCCTGTGATGATAAAATCAATCTGAATGAATGAATGAAAGAATCCTTCACTGTTACAGTTAACCATCATTGTGAATCAGCGTAGGATTGGTTGTGACACATCGTAAAAAATGGATTGGTCCACACTGTTCTTGACCAAATTAAATAAATATATTGGAAGAGACATGAGAGGTGAAACATGTAAAGTTAAGTGAGTACCTGTACTGTAAGAACAGAAAAAAAACTAGGGCCTTTTTGCCTTAAACTCACAAATTATTTTGGTGAACGTAATCCCACATTTATTTTAGATTGTTACATTGTTATGTAATGTAATATATCACAATAATGAAAATTAAACAACCATGCCAGCAATGTACCATTTCATGTGAGTTATGCAACTGTCTTAATGTAAGAAAGAATGAGAAGACTTGAACAATAATTTAAGACCAAGTAAAGGCTTCTCAGAGTTTTTACTCTATTTAACAATATATACCTAGAATACATTTTTCCCCTGTGGAAATACTTTCTCTCTTCTAACCTAAGCCACAGTGAGCTACGTTCATTATAAAATGTTCTGTAGTGAAGAATCTCTGTGTGGATAAAGGTTCAGCTTTGACTGTATAACATAACATATTTTCAGTCTAATTCTGTATCATTCCCTCTCATTTATGAACATAACATATTTGTGAAAAACACCTCACTCCAAACGAGTGAGAGAGGACTGTGGGAGGAGTGACAGTCACAGCGAAGTCAACGAGAGGAAAAGGACATTTTCAAATCTTTAATGCTGCTTTTACCCTTACGTGTTTCTTAGAAAGTATTCGAAATGGCTGTTTTTATTATTGTTTCCTATGCGCACCCAAGTATGTTTAGAATTCAAAGATGTAATTGGATGCCATGAAATCTGAGTAGTTACTGCTTACATTGTGTGACAGCTGAATGGGCAAATAAACAAAAATGGCTTGATTCATTATGGAGTACTGATAGTGCTGGGTGTGTGCCCTGTGGTCCCCCACACGCCATTTGTGCATGTTTAGTTTATTTCAGGCCCTTTCACTTGACCAAGTTTTCTTAACGCCACACTTCATGAAAATTTCAAGTGAGTCATAAATTATATACATTGAGTGAAAACTCTAAATATGCAATCACTTGCATTCTGGAGACATGAACGAGGTGGTTAGAAGAACATGAGGGTAAGAGAGGAGGTTGCAACCCCACCAGAGACAGATTTAACGGTAAACCACAATCTGCATGATCAGTGGTGTTAAAATGCAAACTGCAGGTGACTAAACGTGGACATCTGCTGTCACATTTCCCTTGTCTTCTGAAGGTGTCTGTCTGTAAAGTGTTTGTTCTCTGATGAATGTCTTTGTTGAAATCTGCATATGAGAGACAACTGTTACCTATAGTTAAGAAAGGGAAAAAAAAATAAAAATTACTTGGTTTGCTGATGGTTATTTAAATAGCTAACGTTTGTTACTTTATAAGAGATGGAAACAGAAGCCTCTAGTGTTATTATGATTTGCTATTCTTTGTAATAAAAGCACCAGGAAATGTGTGAGATTGTTCAACCACTCAGAAATGAAACAGCCAGGGAAAGAGTAGGGGTACTCAATCAGTAAAGAAATTACTTATTGTGTAAAATGTATCTGAATAGCAATGGGTTCTACTGCTTGATAACGGGTAAACCAAGGCCAAGAACGAGACAAATAAGTTTTCCCAGGGATATCATAGAAATTATGATACTAGCTGTCAAAGTGTGATCATGTTAAACCCCTTTCTATGGCACTGACTTACTAAGAAGTGACATGTGATACGTTTCACACTTATATAACAGTTGTAGACGATTCATTTTCACACGTAAAGCCAGAGAATCAGACCATGGCAATGAAAGCTTTTTAGCTTTGCTGCGAGAGAGCAGTTTATTTTTACTTTTCTCAGCTGGAAGGAGGGCAAAAGAGAAAAGGGTGGCAGAGGGAGAGAGAGGGTGTGTGTGTGTGAGAGTGAGTGAGTGAGTGTGTGTCTGATGGAGATTTTAAAGGGAGGTATTGAATATGGAGACTATGCTGACAGTAAATGGGTCACCCTGTTAGGAGTCGACAGCAGTCTATGGTAGTGCGTGGCAGCGGGCTCAAACCCAAGCAGGTGACTCAGAAGAGCCTAACTGTACAACCAAGAAATGAAATGCATTATAAATGTGTGCCCCTGTATTAATTATGTATACTTTACAGTACAGCATGTGTTTGATGGAACATTTAATTAGCTGAGCGAATGTGTGCCCGCGTTTGTGCAATGTTCTGCCACTTTATGGAAGTGTTGTATTAGCGTATGTGGGTGTGTGTATGTGGAGGCTTATGTGTTATCTTGAATTTGTGTGTTGGGAGTGACAATGGCTCAACCTACACGCTAGCCGGTTGTTCCTGGTGCCTAAATATTATCTGCTGTATTGTAGTGCTTACGTGGTTTTAATTCATTTCCACTGGTTGGTCAACAGGAACTTTATCAGTGACTCTTTTATAATAATTCTTCAAGCTATTTGTAAAAACCTGGGATTTTGCTATATGCTTTTTTCGTTTTGATTGTTGGTAAAACATCATAAGGACCTGGGCTCTAGTTATTTTTGCTTGAGATTTTTGTGTATTTAAAAAATGAACTTGGTTACTATAAAAACATTGTTGATGTAAAATATGAGTCTGGTTGCCTTTGTTTTAATAAGATTTTGTCACAGTTCAAGATTGCTTTATCTTGATTACATCTTGAAGAGCATAAGTTCAGCGGCATGGGATTTTTATATCTCAGTATGAGTAAACATTGAGATATAGCACATATTTTGGAAAAAGATAATAGAACCAGTTAATGAAAGGAGTATCTAGGATGCAAATGAAGGAAAAGAAAACTAAAAGTTTTAATAGATATGAACCTATGTGTCAGAAATAAAATGTAATTGAAAGAAAAGGGCAAAAAGAAAAGAGATAAGGACACTCAAAATATGGGGTTTTCATGATGGGGTGTGCTGAGATGAGTAAAATACAGCACTGCAAATAAATGACAGGTCAATTCCTAAGTGCTTTAAGGTAGAAATGGCATATAAGTGCGGTGTATTTTTCCCATTTAGCATAATTATGCTGACCTCTTTATAACAGACATGTAGTAATATGGAAAGAAAAGAGCAACAACATCACCTCCTCTGTGGCACAGATTATGGTAGCCTGATTATTGCACACATCCTGCCATGGTATGATAAACCTTCACGGCTGATGTGAAAGTTGTGCTCTTTTGTGTAATGTGGCTGTTCATGTCCTCAGCAGAAAATTAGCAAGAAGTTATTTTTAGATGTGCTGTCTTTACAGGGGCTCAAAAGGTAAATCAGTGGAGGTCAGAGCCGCCAAAAAGAGCACAAGCATCATCAGCACATTACAGGGTGCTGTCACAGAGCGTGGGTAACATGCTGTATTTGTGTTTTTGATTTTGCCTCATAAACATAGTGCATCTCGGATGTACTTCCTTTCACTGGAACGTGTTACTCTGCTCAGAATTAATGTAAATAACAGCTCTTAAACCCATGCTGTTTCATTATTGTAAAAAATGTTGTTCAGTTAAACAATTGGCTTGTATGAGCAGTGTGTGTCGCTCCTCAGCGCGTGCCTCTCTTCTCGACACTGAGGCAGACTGTGTCTGACCCTCTATAGACAAAAGGACAATAGATAAACATGAGAGTATAGAGGACAGAGGAGACTGGCCTGATGCTGTAATTCCCTCTGGACTGCTGTTGTCACCATCTCCTCAGGGTCTAACATTATGATTAAATACTAAGGTTATTTTGCATCCTTTCACAACATTTGACAGTTTAATGTAATTACATATAGTTTCAGTCTTTAACTGAGTCCTTAATCCCTTTTTTATTCATCTTTTAGTGTGACCAAGGGACAAAGTCCTTAATGCAAAAAAGTTATATTTCAAGAATATTCTAAAATTACATCTTTCATACTTCCAGTGTAGCAAACATTTAGTTTTATTTATTATTATTATTGAATTTGTTTCAATCTATTTTACCATCAAGGGTATTTTACAACATATTAGTTGAATTTCAAAATATATATATGTTTATAGGCTTGCTCACCTGTGAATACCTGCCTGACATTTTGCATCTGAAGACTTCAGTCTCCCCTCTCATGTATCAAATATAATCTTAAGCCTTTCAATAGTCACTGTTCATTAAAATGCAAACCCCATAACCACTGAGTCATTTTACCTCAGTCCAGATAGTTATTTCTCAAGAGTTTCTAAGGAAAGTCATCAGAGTCCAGGCTCCGAATGCACTGCTAGTTTCTCTATGTGTAGAAGGAAAAGCTTTATCTGGCTTCACTGGAACTTACTGGAAGAAATCATCGGAGGCTATTTGGAACTCCTGAGATTTAACGTTAGTCCTCCAACATACTTGGGACCAAATGAAGTTACTTTAGGTTTTCTGAGATAAGGCATGAAAATGCTGGCAGCAGTTTCAAACGTGTAGCTCTATCACATAGATTGCTTTATTTAAGTAAATAATTTCTCCTCTTATGCAGTAGCTTATCATGGTCTTTAACACAATCCAGTGGGATAATCATGAAAGCATGATTTATATCTGGCTGTGTTCAATGTGCCCAATCATAGATGGAGCCAGAAGAAGTATAGAGGATTTGAAGACATGTGCAATTACCCTATGAGTCTCCTATTTGCAAAAACACAACATTTTAAAATCCCACAAGTAGTCATCCTGATACGTGGAAACCAGCAACAGAACCCCCCATTTTATTATTTTCCGGTAAAACCGGACAATAGACTTGATGTGTGAAGCTGCAGCACAGCCTTTAAAACAAAATATGGTAAAATCTCTGTATCTACAGCCACACCAGCTTTTAAAATTCAGCAAGGTCAGTCTAGCTACCAGCAAGAAGCTGAAAGAAACCTACGATGCATATTACCTATCCCAGGATTTGCTGTTTCTTGTGTGTGATTGCCCTGTGGCACAATAATTAAAAAGAGAGCACACAGCAAGGGTCTTGAAACTGCCTGAAACTCGGGCTTACTTTTTTTTGTTGAGTGGCCAGGAAATTCATTTAAATATCTTTGCTGTTTCTCTCATTCGTCTTTTTCACCGATACGTCAACGGATAAAGGTATTCTGATTCTGATTCTGGATACTTTCTATTTGTGACATATTTTTATTTTGCATGTATCTTTGTATCTATCATTATATCTTGGAAAATCGCTGAGACTTTATTTAACTCAATACGTTTTTTTTCTTTCGTCTTAATACAACCCACATCCTGTTGTCTTCACAGGAAACCAATGAGCTGGTGGCCATTAAGAAATTCAAAGACAGCGAAGGTGAGTGAAGGAGCAAGGCAGGGAGAAATGCAGGGAGGAAAAAAAAAAAGAAGCAATTTAAGTCTTTTTCATTTCTGCACAGAAAATGAGGAGGTCAAGGAGACGACTCTTCGGGAGCTGAAGATGCTCCGGACCCTGAAGCAGGACAACATCGTGGAGCTGAAGGAGGCTTTTCGCAGGAGGGGGAAACTCTACCTGGTCTTTGAATATGTGGAGAGGGTCAGCCTGACACTATCATTATTATTTCATGCTAAGCCCTCTCTGATTCTTACATTGCTTGTCTACACTCTGCTGCATCTAGTTTCAGGATGTTGAGACTGCTCAGTTAAGCATAAAAACAGCATCACCATGGCAACATATGAACTATGCTGTTGGTGAATAATGGTATTCCCCACTGTGTTGCCAGGGTGTCCAGCCAAGAGTTTATTTCATGACAGCATTTTATTTTCAAGTCATTCTAGCATGGTGTCCCCTCTCACTCCTATGGTCAGGGTTTAAAAGGAAAAGTGAGACCAGGGAGTAAAATTCCCCCCTTTAGGAATAATCCAGGTCAAAGTTCAGCAACATTCATAGTTTAAAAACAGATTTTCACCAAACTTAACCTGCAGCAACACATACTCTGTCTTTCCTGTGGTTTGCAGAACATGCTGGAGCTTTTAGAGGAGCTCCCCAATGGTGCACCGCCTGATAAAGTCCGCAGCTACATCTACCAGCTCATCAAAGCCATCAACTGGTGTCACACCAATGAGATAGTCCACAGAGGTGAGAAGTGCATCTTTATTTCAACATCAATATCTCAACATCAATGTCTCAACATTAGTGTCCCCTGGTGTGTAGACAGAAAATCGCAATCATTTTAAGTAAAACAGGTTGTTTTTTTGTTATTTTTTATACAGGTTAATGGCTTATCATTGGGATAGAATTTCAAATCTATCACTGAAACATGTTGCTAAAAGCTATTTGTCCGTGCCTCTATTACAGATATCAAGCCGGAGAACCTCCTCATTAGCTCGGAGGATGTTCTCAAACTCTGTGACTTTGGTGAGTCTTTGGTCTTCTCCTTACAGCTGCCATATTATCACGTTGAGCTGTTGAGATTTACATGGGGCACTGCAGTAAAACCCTGCAGTGTGTGACACGTTTGCCTTGTCAAATAAATGTAATTGCCCCGGTTCAACGGAGAGAATCAGCTATTAACATTGATTTGTTAGACATCCTGCTATGTGCAGGTTCAGCATGATGCTTTCACATCATCTGAGATGTTTTAAGTTATGTCTTTGTTTTTAACTTTGGCAGTGTGTTTTCTTTGGCCTCACGTCTCTGTGAAGTATCCCGGCATTAATTTGTCACCTTGCAAGTTCTTAAAAATAAATTCTGCTACTGGAAAGCAGCCAACTAGCTCTGTCAATTGAGCTGAGGTGGTTGTTTGAACAATAAATCTGCCATAGTAATATCAAAAGAAAGTCCAGTTAAGGTTAGGCTTCTGTTTCCCCTGTATAATACTTACAGTATTGATAGAGAATTGCTTTGTAATAATCGCGTTTCCCAGGTGAATCTCTTTGCCTATTTTCAAAATCACAGTCGGTTAGCTTTGCATACTTTTATCTAATGCAATCCTACTGAGTCATCTGGGGTGAGAATTGTTTGTTATTCACTGTTGGAGCTGGCATTCTGCTTATTGTGATGTTTCATGCTTAAATTGGACTTTTGTACAGCCGCACCACGGTCTCCGCCTGCCTGCAGTGACATAACTAATTAGAGCCTGGTCACATGGGATGATGGCCATGTTGTAACTGTAGCTGTCCAAGAGCTTTGATTACACTTTACTCTTACTAATTAGCCATTTAGATTTATCACACAGTGCTGGATGTCTAAAACAGAGTGTCAGTATCTATGTGATTTATTCCTCTCCATATTTCTCTGGCTCAGGTTTTGCTCGTAACCTGTCTGAAGGAACAGATGCCAATTACACTGAGTATGTGGCTACAAGGTGGTACCGCTCTCCTGAGCTGCTGCTGGGGTGAGTCTGCTTGTGTGTGTGTATGGGTTTGTGCGTGTGTGCGTGCGTGTGTGCGTGCATGTATGTGTGTCGGACAACATGAAAACCAAGGAGAATGAGAAAGTGACCTCATTTAGTTGCAAATCAATCTCAGCATGTTTTTAATTTTCTACCAGCTTTTTAAAAGATTGTGTCAGACAGTGAACTTTATCTATCCCTTTCTCTCCTGATACTGTTTCCAATTACTTAATTCAAGATACAGAATACCTATCCAACGTTGGTGCTCTAATTTTCCTGAAATCCAAAATCTTTCAAGCCTACTGCAAAGAAGTGATTAGAATATGGTTTATTTAAGGTAACATGGCGCTAATAATTGCGGTGGCATTAAAACTCTATGGGGAGAGAGATAAATCACTGCATTTCATAATGATATCAAACAAACTGAAATAAAGCAACCCAAATGTATCTATGTGCCTAAAAGGATTTTGCAGTGCAGATTAGTTCCTAACAATGAGATAGTGGTGTTTGAAACACAAAAATATGTTACCAGTAAAAAATGATCAGCCGTTCTGGGTTCAGCTAATCTCCAGGGGTCTATGAGAGAATTACAGAAGTAGCAGCAGATCATGCATGAAAATGACTACTCTGCTCTTAGTTGTCATTCCAATCCTAAGATGTCACCTTACTTTCTGTGAGGCTTTACTGATGTGTCCGGTCACATCTGAACATATTGTCACTGTCTTGACAAATCATGTGTCTCAAACTCATCAGCTTTCACAAAGCTACAAAAGCCAACGACCTTGTTCTCAGCCTTTTAATCGAGTGTACATTTATCTTAAGAAGTAGGGAATGTTTTCAATCTGTAAAGGAACACTTCATACTTTCCTTTATCTTAAAACTCACCAAATTTGAAAAATAATTACTTAAATAGTTGAAAAATTATGACATTAGCTGCCAATATATTATAAAACAGCAGCCAGCTGGGAAGCCTAACAATATGTTTTTGTCGTTGTATTATATGTATGTCTTTTTTGCACAAGGTTCAATTCCATTACTCATTTTGTTTAACTTCAATGTTCCCCCTTTTAATCACATCATAGATGAAGTGGGTTTTACTCTCCTTCCCAAAAGAGGCGATGATTCACCTGCTTCAATATTATGACACGAACCATCGAGCACACTGTACCCTGAGACCAAATTTCAGTTTTTCACAGTTTATGCTGTTTTTTTTCTACATTTAATGTCCATTCTTGCTTGGAACAGCTGAATGTCATGTAGCTTCACTGCTGTAGCCTGATTTAGTAAATGCCCTGGAACATTTATTGAGACAGCGTTTGAATGCCGCCCACTCAAATACTCTCTCCCTCCAACACCACCGCTCCTCTGCTTTCCTGCTGCCAGATCTCTCGCCATTTCTCACCAGACTCTCAGCTCTGTTCCTTTAGAAATGCCCATCTCCTTTATGACCAGCAGAAACTCAGCATCCATCCTTTTGTTTTACTGCACCACCATCACCAAAAATATCACTATCCTGATCTGCATCATACTTGTAATCATCTATAAATTATGTGTTGTTGCTCTCTCTTCCCAGGGCTCCCTATGGGAAGGCGGTGGACATGTGGTCGGTGGGGTGTATCCTCGGGGAGCTGAGTGACGGACAGCCTCTGTTTCCAGGGGAAAGTGAGATAGATCAGGTAGGCGATGAAACAAAAGGTCCATTAGACTGTTAACTGTTCATCAAAATAATAATAATGTTTTTATAGTAAATATACTCTGTACCTGTTGAAGAGTCACTTTGACTTGACATTTGTTTCTGCTATAAAATAAAACAGACATTAAAAGGCTATATTAGTGCTAGAGTTCATGTGTTTGGACCCAAAATCTTGACAAAAAAGTATTTTATGTGTATTTTACACATGATCTGCATCAGATACATTTGGATTTTGATGAGGACTTAATGTTTTTGGTTTAATTGTCTTGAAATAAACTGCATACTTCCAACAACAGATACGCAAACTTCACAAAAAGTATTACAAATATGAGTGAATGTTGGCCTTTGATTATAAGGAGCATACAAATTCAAAATGAATGCAATTATTACTATGCAACTGCTGGAAAAGCAACTCTGGATATCTTCAATATCCATAAAGCTGACAAAGAAAATCACCTTAGTAGCTATTTGCTCATATCATATTTTCTTCGTCAGCAGAAGTTGTACAGTTGTCCTATAGATTATTAAAATTCCTTCTTTGAGCACCTTATGTATCTCTCGTCCTACATTCGCTTTAAACATTAGATTGAAAGTTAATCATTGTTGACCTTGGAAACAGCACTTCTCACCTCTTTATGTCTTCACTTAATCACTTATCTCCAGCTCTTCACCATTCAGAAGGTTTTGGGGTCGCTGCCTGCAGAGCAGATGAAACTCTTCTACAACAACCCTCGCTTTCATGGAATCAGAGTAGGAACGATTCGCTTTTCCTCTTTTTACCGTCTTCTTTTTCTTACCCTTCCTGCCACCATTTTTTTCCTCCTTTTTAGCTCTCTCTCTATCTATATTTCCCTTTCTCTCCCTCTCTCTCATGGCAGTGTTCCCAGCACCATGACTGAGTGGATTGCTATGACTCATGAGCTAGGTGGTTGGTGTTTAGTTTAGCAGCAAGAGAAAATGTCCCAGAAGGCCGAACCAAACTTTGTGTGTGTGTGTGTGTGTGTGTGTGTGTGTGTGTGTGTGTGTGTGTGTGTGTGTGTGTGTGTGTGTGAGTGAAAGAGACATGGTTTAGAGTGACCTAGTGAAAGATCTCTGTCTTACTTGACATCAGAATTAAGGTTTTTACTAGCAGGAACATCTACTGTATGTTGGAAATCCTTTTCTCGTTTTCTATACATCAAAAAGTTCCATTTTGATACAAATTTGATCCAATGTTTGTCTGTGTGCCAGTTTCCCTCAGTTACTCATCCTCAGACTTTGGAAAGAAGGTACCAAGGCATCTTGAGTGGTTTGATGTTGGATCTGATGAAGGTATTAAATCTCAAACTCTAAATCCATATCATGGCGAATACATGGGCATGTTGTCTTATCTAACCTATTCTATCCACTTAATATCTTATCAATGATCAATATTTAATCAGTTAACATGTTTCCCATCAGAACTTGTTGCTGTTGAATCCTACTGAGCGATACCTGACAGAGCAGAGTCTGAACCATCCAGCCTTCCAGCCTCTGAGGCAGGCGGAGAGAGAGAGGCCTCCTCCTGCCTCGCCCAACCCACCGCGCTCCTCCAAGAGAAAAACACACCATCACGGAGAGAATACAGTTCCCACAAGGTCGGACTCCTTTTTCTGTACCTCCCGCCAACACCTCTATATTATGTCATAATTATTTTAATCCCACTCATTAAACACTAGGGTGGATAGATGTAAACTCTATCATGTCACAGGATATGTCATCATATCACAAATCTAAACTGGGACCCTTTTTCAACAGGGGTATCCATAGAGAGCTGTAGCCGGGAGATGAGCTCAAAGCGAGTTATAAAGCATTTTTCCTGCGGGGCTTGCGTTTCTTGCATCAACTATGACCAACTACACTCTTATACAGTATATACCATCCATGCATGCGCGAAAATATTTTCCATACAGGGAAAATGTGTTGCAGACCTTTAAAAGATATACTTTTTATAACCTTTCTTACCACTCAATTGGCAATTTACCAGGTACAGAGGCATCATTATCATAAACTTGGTGCTCTGAATACATGCAGCACACACTTAAAATTTTGATGACAGGATTTTCCTGAAAACGTAATGACTTTCAAGTGTTACTTGATGCAACTCAAAGTTTTTGTTCTATTTTTTTTTAAGCCAGTTTTTTTTATTATTAAAGTAATAAAATAGTAGCAATTTACTCTAATGGCTGCAATCATTGCTTCTTGACATGAGCGTTGTGTGTTGAGAGAAGATGGTCCATCCAAAATAAGGGACTTTCCTAGAAAGGCTGAATAGTTATTCGATTATAGGATAGTTGGAATAAGATCTGATACAATGTTCTTTAGTGCAGGTCAGTGCAACATTCACAAAGGTTAGGACTTTAGGATGAACCCTTGTGTAACGCCAGTGATGTCTGTCCTTCCAGGAGCCACACTAAGAGCACGAGCCGTCGCTCCAACGCTAAAGAATGTTCCAGCCTCCCTCGTCATGGCGACCTCCATCACCTCGGCAACAAGAGTTTCCTTAACGGGAACAAACCGGCCCCTTCCAGTTTGAGCCCAACGTTGCACCCCAAGGCCCAGTATATGTCCCAGACCCTCAATCGCTCTGTCTCATCCAACAAAGACCTGGCTAACAACAACCTGCCACCGCTGCTCAGCCCCAAAGAAGCCAAAGGCAAGACTGAGTTTGATTTCAATTTGGGACCCTCCACAAAGCTGCTTGACCATGGGGCCAAGTATGGCCACAGCAAACCCATATCCTCTCGCTCTCAGCAGCAGCAGCAACAACAACAGCAACAACAACAGCAACAACAACAGCAGCAACAACAACAACAACAACAACAACACCAACAACAACAACAGCAACAACAACAGCAGCAGCAGCTGCAACAACAACAGCAGGTCGGCCGCCACACCTTCCTGGAAGGGAAGAACAACACACTGCAGTCTGGATCAGAGAAGCAACATGGCCGACATGCCGCCCACAGCATGGCAGACTCTTCCCACGGCTCTATGTCCTCCTCTTCGAAGAGTTCAGCGTCTTATCTCAGCCTGTCCAAGAGCCACAGCGCTCTGAGTGATGCCAAATCTGTTGGGAACCTCAGCGACGGGCGACTCCACCTAGATGACCCAAACTCCAACACAACAGTAGGGGTGGGACCCGCGGCCCGCTTCTTCCCTGCCAGCTGTTTAGACCTTAACGCCCCTCCAGGTCCCCAGGGGCCTCCCGGGAGCCCCTCTGCAAGGCACAGTGATCGGTCTGGGCACAGTCCTGCCTCTCGCAGCAGCGGCAACGTCCGCATGGAGAGCAGCACCCTAGACTCCTCATCAAGACACAAATCCAGACATAAAATTTTAGCACCAGGTAGGTCCGAGAGTCAAATTTCTACTTTAGAGTAAACGTCATGGCCATTATTTTTCTAATAATATTCAAGGTGTTTAAAATTATTTATATCTAGAGCCTCAAACACTTGATATCCACACCTACCCTCACCCAACAAAAACCGAAAAATTACAAAAGCAAAAGCCAGACAGCTTGTATTATTATCATCACCTTTGACAACCACAGTCTGTACAGAAAACTCTTAAGATGCTTTAAGTCATTGTTCTGTCACTTTCACTAGAGACAGTTCTACAATATCATAGCTAATGCTCTCCTGTGTCTAAAAGCAGCCATACAAATGTAGCCTATTTCTAACTTGCAATTAAAGCAAATTAAAATCAAGAAAAAATGTCGAACATTTTCTGGTTCCAGCTCCTTAAATGTTTGTGATTTAATTTCTGATTTCTATATCCAGTCTTGAATAAACTAGATTGTTTTTAAATGTTTAGATACAGTATCTTTAATTTTTTTTTAAGATAACTCTCTTGTTACAGTATGGGCATTTCACAGAGCTGATCAAGCTAAATGATTGTTTAATAAATAATGAAAATAATAATTTCTCTAATGATGTTTTTGCTCCTCCAGAGGATGCCGGTGCTCCGGAGCTCTTAGACCCGGGAGGAGCAGGGATGCCCTCCACTCATACCCTGCCTTCCCCACACGAGTCTTATCACTACGGCCTGGGCTACACCTCGCCCTTCTCCTCTCAGCAGCGGCCTCAACGCCACTCCATGTACGTGAGGAGGGAGCGCCACCGACCACACGCTATGGAGGGGGGGTTGGCAGTCTTGCCTTCACCCGGGCAGGCGATACCGACACGTGCCAGCAGCCTGCAGCTCCTGTCCCCCCAACTGCAGCACCGCACCACCCTCACCGGACACTCAGTGAGCTCTTCCAGAGAGGACTGCACCGAGGAAATGACCAGGGTTAGTGGCACACAGTCCTGTGAGAGTGGTAGCTGTTAAAGGAAACATTCACCCTGAAATACTGACACACTTGTGAAGATACATTTTTTTTATTTTAAGGAAAGATATGCAAAAGGCAAGGTATGTTCAACCAACACCACTGGGGCTTAATTTAATTTAGTAACATCATTTAAATAACATAACGTAGTTAATTAAAATGATTCAGTTTTACCCAAACAATAGCAACTTAAATCAAGTAAAGCTATTTAGTAATCTCCACCAGAATTGTCTTCCATCTGAATGTATGCAAGATAAAATACAAATAAAAGAATATTGGTATATTTATTGTTTTAGATATTTCAGGAAAATATGGAGTTAAAGCTTTTTCTGACCAATGATTATATTGTAAACAAAAATGAAATAAATAAACTGATGGCACGGTGGTCAGCAGAATGGCACGACCCATTATTTTCTTTTTACACTATATCTTACATTTTAACACAATTTCTAAAGAGACCACAATTTAATGCAGCCACAAGATCTTTTTTGGAGGAGACATCAATGAAGTTCTCCACCTG
The DNA here is from genome assembly GCF_036324505.1 of Eleginops maclovinus. Taxonomy (NCBI): domain Eukaryota; kingdom Metazoa; phylum Chordata; class Actinopteri; order Perciformes; family Eleginopidae; genus Eleginops; species Eleginops maclovinus. The sequence continues at coordinate 22,612,280 of NC_086352.1, forward strand.
CATTTGAAATCCACATCCAAACAACAGATGTTGAACACTGTTTACTGTGAATTGAGAAAAAATGTATATTAATAATGCAGGCGAATAAGGAGTACATACTTTATATACTGTATACAGTCTATGGTACATACACAGTACAAACACATTTCATGACAATTACGAGAGTCTTGGGTGAATACTTTCTTTAACACTTGTTGCAAATGTGTGTTTTACACAAGTTCACCGTGTGTGCAGGGACTGTCTCTGTCTCGCATTACCATTCCTGCTGCTTCATGCTGCTTCTCCAGTCTGCTTTGACCTCACCTGTCCATCTCCTCAACAGAGTGAGCAGTCACCTAAAGACATGAGCCACCCTTGTGCCCCCATCAAAGACTCTACGAGGGACAACACTGCTGCTTATCATACACAGCGCTCTAAAAACGAGGTCCGAACCCCCCACCCCCCACCCCCTCGCTGGTTTCCATAGCTTTTTCTGTTCCTACTCAGGTCAACAGCCTCACTGCACGTTGTCGCTGGTATAAGTGTAAACACGCTGAAAAGCTTTAAGATTGTCCCAATTGTCTTTTGATGTGCGCTAATGATAAAAAACAAATGAGATTAAATGAGATCATCATCCACAAATATTAACTACTGAGGAACTTTATATAGATCTGTGTTTATTTTTGTGTGGCTGCTTGATGTGTGTGTGTTTTCATAGGTCGGCATGTATCACGACCCACATGTTGAGGATGTGGGATCCTCCAAGGAGAACCGGATGATCTTCACAGAGTCCATGCCTCGTAGAGTCGGTAGCTTCTACCGAGGTAAGGAAAAGAAAGTGCCAAGAGACAAACTGTTCGCAGTGTGTCATCCAAATTTGTGTAGCAGCCTTAAACAACAAGCTTTACATAATTCTAAAATTACACAAGAGTTGTAATAAATACAAGGCAACATAAATAAATAGGATTTTAAAGGAGTAAAATAAACCATTCACTTTTTTATAGACCAATTGCAAAAAAGACAAACTGAGAAGGACAAAAAGGAACATTAGAAATATTTTAAAGTTTTTTTTAAATAATATGTTGCATATTTCTCTTCCTTTGACATTGTATTTGGTGGTTGACTTTTCTAAATACAGCTATGTAAAAAAATTAAGAGACCAGTGCAGCATTAACAGTTTCTCTGGTTTTACTATGTACTAAGTATGTGTTTGAGTAAAAAAAAATTATACATTTTTTATTCTCTAAACTACTGACAACATTTCTCTGTGTTGGAATTCAATAGACACTGGAATGGAATGGCCGCCATACATGTAGATATTGGGATTTAAGAAAAATGTGGTCTGTTTATTCTTTCGATAACTGTAGATGACTTCTGACATCAGGTTGAGTTTGACACAAAGTCGTTGAGTTTCAATATGAAATGTCAGGGAATATAACCAGGGAAGTGTTTTTTCCTACATTTGCCATTTGTAATGAAAAACAAATCATTCAAAAGAGGGAGAGACATCTACTTGGGCTTTAACATACAAGACTTGGTGGGTTTTGGAAATGTGACTAATGTCAATTGAAATGAAACATCCCGGTCCGATATACTTTTTTATTTATTTAACAACATCACTCAAACTTTTAATAATTATTTTCCTTGTGTCTCCTCAGTCCCTTCCCCCAGACCAGACAACTCCTCCTCTTTCCATGACGCTGTCGGTCAGGGTCGAGGGCCGGTTGTTCCCAATTTACCTGGAGACCCTGTCGTCATGGTCAACCACTCCAAACGCCAGACGGCTTTCGACTGGTGAGATAAAAAAACAAAAAACTGGCATAGCATGTTTGCCGACTTCAGCACATATGTATTATATCAAGTGACCAAGAAACAGTTGGTGTTTTTATACTAACCAAGCTTCCGAGATACTCATTTATAACATATAAACATAAAAACTGCTACTTTTCTTCAAAGTCTAGGGCATACTTCCAAGTCTGTGTGAAATTAAAATGTCTTTATTTTATATGGCAAAAGCTGACGAGCTACTGCTGACAGATGGAGACGGGTGTCATTTGCAATGCGCTGGTCATTTGAATAAATACAAGGTAGAAAAAGCAGATTACAGCTGAAGGATCCAAAGAACATCTGCATGTGATCAGCAGAAAGCAGTTCTTCCTTCCCCACTGTCCTTAATTACATTATCTATTCAGGTTGTGCTGTAGCATATGAAACACACCTGCGAAGAAGTCACCATCTACTCCTAAACTTGTAATTACAAACATGAGTCATACAGTCTGAACAATGTTCCACATTTGCCTTACAGGACCGCAGCAGAAGCAATGGTCATGAATCCTCCAGAGCCTGCCAAAGAGAAGGAGAAACAAGGCTTCTTCAGAGCCATGAAGAAGAAAAAGAAGAAGACTCAAATAGTAAGATCATTTAAGACATTTCATCCAGCACACATTTCCTTTGGGACCTTGTGTTTTTGTAGTAAATCCTTATCAATAGGCTCCTTCAGACCAGTTCATTTGAAAATGATTATCTGTAGCATCAGTATCTTCAGGGTTGTGCGTGTGCTTAACACTGTGAAAACTAAATGATACAAAAAATGTTCAGAAAAAGATAAAACATACTTTTGATTCTAACCAACATTTAGTTTTACATCTGAAATGGTTTATGTAACCTGTGTAATATTCATTACACCGGAATTCATTGTAGTGATGTGTTAATGTCAATTACTTTGGCTGGTTTGATTATGTTATTGTTACACATAGAAATGATAGTCAAAGTTTACAAAAATGGAACATGATACTAAAACAGAATTATCCTTAAATGCTGAATTTCAACTCTCATTTTTCTTCCTCATATCTTAACAATCCAATACAAATTATATAATGGAATCTCCTCTATTCTTAAATAATTGTTATTTAAATGGTTAAGGATCAGGTCCTGCAGATGTGTTTAATTTGCTGTCAGTGATTTATGTTGAGAGTTGTGGCTGTGCGTCTTCTGCTCCACAGACGGACATGGAGGACGGGAGGAACCCCAGCATCAAGAAAAGCCTTTTCCCCCTCTTTAGCTCTAAGAATAGCTTAAAGCACAACTCAGCTGTCAAAGTCCTCCCTGTAGTCGCCTCGCCCATGGTACAGCACCAGCCTACCGTGCCCTACCCTGCCTCACCAGTAATCTAACCTCAACTCTACGGCTGCATGTTAACTGACACTGCACTCACCAGAATGACTTGCTTTGAAATCCTCTCAAACGCTTCCTTATTGAGTGACTGAGAAATATTTCAAGTTGAAAGGATTTCAAATACATTTTGAGTCAAATACTGCACGCCGTCTGTGCAACCATTATGTTTCTGCTATAATGTGTGTCATATGCGGTCGCCCTGTTTTCATATTGCATTGTGAGACATGTATGGTGATTGTTGTGAGGGCGACACATCTGCACGTCGAGTATCATTCTCTTCAAATCAAATATCATCGTATCACATGAGATCCATGGACATATTCAAAACTTTAAAAAGCTCCTTAACCCAACTCTGGACTCTGCACTGTGCTGTGGAAGGAATAGTTTGACCTTATGTTTATTTGCTTTCTTTCCGAGAGTTAGATGAGGAGGTACATAGCTTAGCTTAGCTTAGCTTAGTTTAGCACAAAGACTGGAAACGGGGAAAAAACTAGGCAGGACTTCTAAAATGCTTCTTCTCATTTAATATCTGAATAATAGATGATCCTCTTATCATATATATACATATTTATTATAATAACATTATTTAATTTGTTATTTGTTTTTGCTGTTGTAATTAAAAATTCTTGTTTTTGAATTGCTGATATCAAGAAATCTGAGGACTTCAACTTCTGAAAAATGATGATGGCCATAAATGATTGATGAAAGTTTAATTAATATATATTTTAAATAAAGTCCTTAATAGATTAAATAGTCCTTGGTTGCAGCCAACCGTTTGCTACAGTTTGTAAAAAACACTCTCAGGCAAAACAATTTTGTAGACCTTGTTTTCATCACTTATCACCGTCACCGCCTCGTCGTGTGTGTCAAGTGCTGCCAGAGGGGTGCATGGAGAACCTCACTGGGATTCAATATGTGGTTTGAGTAAGATGTATAAAGAGGAGAGTGGTAACATTGCCATAGAAAGAAATAAAGCTCACACAATGTAATTATTTTTGAATGGTCGTTAATTATGTTCCTGTTTTTCTGTGAAACATCAGGTTCCTGGAAACGGACAAGAACACCTGTCGCTGCAGAGGAGCTCCAAGTCTTCCTCTCACCACGGCAGCCGAAGGAAAAACCGCGAGAGATCCCGAGACAGAGACCGGGAGCGGGAACAGAGCCGAGACCGGGACAGGGACAGAGAGAGAGAGAGGGAACGTGAGAGAGAAAGAGAGAGAGAAAGGGAGAGGGAAAGAGGGAGGGAGAGAGAGAGAGTGAATGACTGGCAAACAGACAAACCAGTGGACTCCCACTCTCAGGTATGAAGGCCAAATGACCTTATCATAATACCATGTGGATTTTCAGCCAAAACAGACCCTAATGACTAGTGTTAAATACATAAATTATTAAGATTCTGGATATTATATCCTATGAACTGTGAAAGATTTAGTTCAAACGGCTATCTATACCGAGTTACAGACGTTATCAGCAGGACGTGTGGCTTAGAAGACGTTGAGCCTTATTAAGTTGTAAATGGCAATATTTGACTATTAAAAAGTGCAAACTATATATATTTATACATATATGCATATTAAATACATGTTGTCCGCTTGTTGCAAATGTATCGTTTTGTAGAGATGCAGCCCGGTGCACAAATTACATTGTTAGTGCATGGTAACAGATTTGTATACCTTATTTTTTCTACCTAGTGTTCAGCCTGTTCCAATAGAGGAAAATCAAAAATAAAATAAAGAGGGCCGTACTATTTTAAGGCGTGTTCTGGGCAATCTATTTCAGCTGTTTTAAGTGTTCAACTAGAATTAAAAGGATAATTATTGTTGTTATTTGCATGTATTTCATTATGTAGCTTAAACAATTCCTGCAACATTTATTCCTTTAATTAATTTTGAGATGTAAGATTCCAGTAGGAAATAACACAGACAGGGTAGGACAGTATTGAAGATTTGGAGATGGATAAACACATTATTGGGGTTGATATTTTTTGTGCCCCTTTGAAAAAAATGAAGAAACGTTTTCGTTTAAAGTCATACCATCTGTATCTCTTTCCCACCTCACAGAGTCAACCACTCAAGTCCCTCCGCAGGCTCCTTCACCTCTCCCCTTCCTCCTCAAATCAAGGACAGCCTCCTCCTCCTCCTCCTCCTCCAGACATGCGCTTCCAAGCCCCCCTCCCCAACCCCCCTCAGCCATCCTCCAAAGCGGGCTACCCTGAGGGTCGAGGGCACGCTGAGAGCAGGGGGCACCCCGGGGTGAGCAGCTCTGCCCAGCCTAAGAGCCGCAAGCCCAGCTACCCGCTCCCCGGACAGATCGAGTCCAGCTGGCACGTGTCTGCTCTCCAGCGGGCGGAGGGTGCTCAGTTCACACCTGAACAACTGGGAATCAAACCGGGGCAGAACGGACCCACATTTACCCGAGCGTCCCGCACCAGGATGCCAAACCTCAATGACCTGAAGGAGACCGCGCTGTAAACCCCCCGCCTACGAAACTACACCATCTCCTATTTGTCTCCAACCTGGAAGCATCTGCCAGATGCAGACATCATGGTACTGTAGTAAAAGTTTACATGAAAGCCTATTTCACTGGACCTAGTCTTCATTCAGAGACATAGTCATCTGTTCTCTGAAAACTACAAAGACAAGACGCTGAAACGCGAACACCAGTAACACTGTCGTGTAGGGTATCAAAGACAGGACATGGCCCACTTTGTCTGGGGATGCCAGTACTGTATCAGCTGTGTGTTACTGTGTCTCTAACAAAGAGAGAGGACATCAGAGGATGCTGATCTTTCGTGGCCTCTTTGCTGCCATCTTCTGCTCATAGGACTCTACAGCAAACCACTTCAGTCAGCCGCTGTCAAGAAACTCAAATGTTTTTCAAGCTCTGTTATTTGATAAGAACAAAAAAAAGTTTATATCAACATTATTTATTAAATATTTATTTGTTTTAAATTCAAGGATATAAGCTATAAACGACACAGTATGTAGGTTATATGGGAATATTATAAGGTAATATAGAATTAAATGTGTAATTGCAAGAGCTTTAGTTTCGACACAAAGAAAAGCATAGATATTTATGTGTTAATACAATATGTCAAAAAGAATATTTAATAATGGTGAATGTCCTTTTTTGTTCAATTTGATAGGTTATTTACCAGTTTCTCGCTTTATCATCTTATTTTTTACCAGTTTTTCTATTTGTTTTATCCACATGTTAAGAAATATTGATGAATATTGTTGCCCAAAGTGGAAAAAAATATGTTTCACGGAAAATCTAGGCTAAATCTGCGCTTCACCCTCATGACTTAAGTTTTGAAGTTTTGTGACATGTTGGGCTATTTGTCAACAGGTTTAGGTAGCAGAACATCCAGAGTGAGACTGTTAGGCTCTTTGCTTTACATACAGAACATTTCTACTCATTATATGTCCCGTTCTTGGTGTCTCCATTTTTAAAATGAACCCCATTCTCAGTTCATTTATCAGTGACAATAGCTCTCCAGCACCGTGCTGCCACCTGCTGAGCTGTTGGTTTTGTCTACAGCCCTAACAGCCAGTAAAAAACATCAAGACTTTGGCGGCCATTGGTGGTGAAAAGTAAGCTTCATGAAATGAGGCAGGACTAACTCAAGAACAATGTGTAACTGTGCAAAATAGGAGGAGAGCATTCTGCAAAAGGCATACATCACCTACAACCTTTAAGTAATGAAGGTTAAGTCTGCTGCTATTTTATATTTCTTATTTGTTGACAAATCCCATGAAAAGACCAAAACGAATAATATGTTTAACAGACTAACAAAAGTTGTCTGTGTTACCACATATATCTTGAGCTGTTGTCTATTATTATTAGTAGTTTGATTTGAATCAATCCCTCATATGCCGTCCTGCTGCTGTATATGCTCACCTTAGAACCAACTGTGTATTAATCCGCTGCTGAAAATAGTTCCAACAAACTAACAGTTTTCCTGGGTTTGTGTAAAGTTGACTGAATACTGCAGTGCCCAGATGTTTATGGAACAAGTCCAGAAAAGCTGTTGAATTACTCATATTAGATTACTTGCCTGTAATGTGAAGACTTTATTTCTTAAGTATTTTCTCACAACTTTTGATATGACAGACACTAACAATATAACGATATCCGCAGTGATCACTTTCCTGTGATTTAAGACAAGACTGTTTAAGAGTGTTATAACCGCTGTGCATTGTTTTGGTATCTAATAAGCCTTAACATGCATACATATCTTACTCCAACTGGCTGCCGTATCGTATTTCAATACTCACCGGTACCTAAAGTAAAACGCCCCCAGCTGTTTCATTCTTTTCATGGGATTTGTAAAAATAACAAAGATATTTAATAACACAAGACTTATCTTCTAATGTGTTTACATTTTTCATGTGCATTTTAAAGCTTGTGTTTTCAAAGTTTTTGTAAATGCCTTTTGTAAATCTGAATTTGGTTTTGCTACTGTATTTGCATTACAACTTTTATTTTTTAGTATTAATAGTCATAATCAGGGATGATTTTACTTAACTAGGTTATTCATAAAAAGCATTTACTTGTTGTCTACTGACCTGTGGATGATTACAAAAAATAAAATAGAACAAAACACTGTTAGTGGCCTAGGAAAAATAGCATCGTTTTGCTTCCAGTCTCATCTCAACCCTCCATTCCTTCTTCTTCCTCTGTGGTTGTAAAGTTTAGTGGAGAAGCTTTTATATCACAGAAGGAGACAACAAAAAAGATCTGTGGACTTTAGAGAAAATGTTTGAGGATTTCATGTTTTATTTCTCATCTGTTTAGAGTAATACACAAGCAAAAAAGGAATGAAAGAATTGACTATACGGCTGATTGAAAGCAATAACATTCAGAAAGAGACTGATGCAGATGTATTGGCGAAGTCCGTAGCTAGTTAATAGGACCCAAATAGCACGGATTAATTTTCATTAGGAAACTGATGAAAGCATGAAAAGCGTCCACATATAATATCAAGACATCGCTCTGCAATACATTTTTTATTTATAATTTCACCTTGAACATGACCCAGGGCTATAGAAACTGCCCCGTGTTGTTTATTAGTGAGAATCCTGGTTGCTACTGATTGCAAATGACTGCTGAAGTGGGTTCGTCTCTACTATTAATCGGACATTGTGATGATAAAGCTTGCCTTGCCAGTGACCCGAAGCCTTATATTAGCTTTCTGACTCAACACTTCAGATGAAAACGAAGACGTGAACCCCATGCAAGCCACATACACTGACCACTGAGATGAGAAGAAAACCTTTTGTTCATGAATATGAATGTGTTTCCTGAAACATTCGTTCTTTTTTCATTTAGCTGTTTCCCACTACTTACAGGGTGTAAATAGAAATAATAGAGTGTATCTATACTGACCATTCTACTTTAATGATAGGGTCTCATAATAAAAGCCAACTGTACATTTTTGAACGGCTCATATGTTTGTTTTGTACAGACACCACACCAGAACAGACATGAAACAAGTGTTAATTTAATCAAGGAAATAGTTGAAAGATACAATTAAGAAAACATCTTCAGAGTCAATACAACGCAATAAGGAGTTCTCAAAGCCCCATGGGAAACAAAATGAAATGTAACAGAAACAAATCAGGAGTTAACCACAAACACATTATTCATCCCCCTATCTTTACATCGCAAACACACTGAAAAAGGATGAATGTGAAAATGCGTTTACAAACAGGAATAACAAAATCACAGGCGTGTATGAAGTCTTTGTCTTTATAAATGCCAGTTCTACAAATCTCACTAACAGAAGCAAATCAAGTGTTATTTTTGGCTTCTTTTTATTCTGTCTCTGGCAGTAAAACCAAACTCAATTGTGTTAACTTCATTTTATCCTTTATATTTCTTTATTTTTGTCTCCCCAAAAGTCAATGTTCAGCTGCGGATCACTTTAGCCATTGAGTACTTAGAGCAGCAGGATAATGTATTAGTTATTGACTCAATGTGACTAAAGTAATCTTTGGTTTAGTCCCATAAATGCAACAGTGTGGCTCATTTATATGTATTTATAGTTTTGGGGAATAATAAAACAGATATTAAATGCGTCTTTGGCCACACAAACAATACTTATATCAATTCATTGTTTTTTATGTTGAATTTGTTGACAGTAAGAAAAATTTAGAATATCACCAGCCTTATCTTTGAAGGATTATACAGAGGAGAGAGTGAAGGGTCCCTGTTTACTGTTGAATATCAGGAGAAACAGACAGGATTTCACAGGAAGACACAAATATTTTTGGAAGCGCTTGTGTCTAGCTGTTGGATACCACCTCCATAGCAACGCTGCCTCTCCCTCTTCATGCCTGATTATTTCTTTGAATTTATGCCATTTCTTTGCAAATGGAACAATCTATTGAGAACGCACCAAATGAAAGCCTGATGTGAGAGGCTGGCACAACGCAGACAATGGAGAGAGGGGAGAATGGAAGCTCTTTGAGCACATCAAATGAACATTTAATAAAATCACATAAGTCAAATTATTTTTTAAATCAGAAGGTTTTGTCTTCAATTTGTGGTTTTATACATTTAGCTGGAGGGGGCAAAATCTGTGAATATAATGACAGACCACACACTCAGACGATGGCGGGAATTAGGATGAGATGAGGTTTTGGGAGAAGGCCTCGGGGATGGCGGGGGGAGAGGTTTATTTGCATTTGTCCATGCAGAGCAGCAGCTCCAGGCGCAGAGCGATGCGTGTGTGCCACCCGAGGGGGATGATGCGGACATAGCGCGCTACGATAGGCGGCCGCAGGAGGTTCTGCACAGACGAAGAGCGGTCAGAGTTTCCGTAAAACACCTGAGAGAGAGAAACAAGTAAAGGGTCAGGATGGATTCATTTACACTACTGTGAACTTAAACTGACTAAAGATACTGCTTTAACATTTAAGCAATAATCTGTAATCTAAAAATGTAAGCTTTGCTTCAATGAATGGGGTTGACTGGGTTCTACTGACCCTGTTGTTTCCAGTCTGGTCTTTGTAATAGATCCAGTTGAGCTTTTCGTCTGTGCGGTATTGGACGCTGTACTTGGTGACCCACTCATCAGCATCACAGCGGCCCTGGGTGAGGATCCCTGACACCACCTTCACCTCCATCAGGTCGATCTGCACCCACTGACTGTTGTCCTGAAACTTAGAGAGCCAAGCACACCTGCAGGAGGAACAGAAATGCTGCAAGTAATGTCAGGAGTCCAATTAAGACATGATAGTGTGACAGTGCATGCAAAATTGCACAATACCAGGAGCCTAAAAACTAAGCAGATCACGTTTTTTTTTAGCTGTTTTTATAGTCCACAGTTCCATTTATCATACCTATTTTTGCATTGCTGGTCTTATTTATACCTTTATGTTGGTAAGCTGTTTATAACCTGGAAATAGCACTTACCCAAAGCCCTCACTGTTGAGCCGGGCCTTGCTGGGGACCCAGGAGGAGAACCAGCCGGTGTACTGGTCCTGGTTGGAGCAGGTGATCTGGTCCGGACTCACTGATCCGGCCTCGAAGCCCAGAGGCTTGTGGTATGGACACTCTGCAGGAGGAAGAGAGACCGATTTATGAAACAGAGTTCTTAACTTAAACATTCATTTGTTAGTTAATAGTTGTGCAGTATTAATGAAGAGATAACATTTTGTTAAGAATCTCTGGCAGCATGAATTTCAAGGTCAGACACACAAACATGTCTGCCAACAGCTAAGCAGCAAAACACTGAGAATCTGAGCAGGAAATGATCATCACTATAAGCCTTTCTAGGTGCTTAATTCTCCATCTCTCTATCCTTTCCTCTCTCCCCATCCTCACACTCCCGCTCCCAAAGCCCCCGCTGTTAGAGAACCCAGTGTGACCCATATCCATCCTAAAAGCCTGCAGTTTAATTCTCCACGGTGAGAGATCAGTGATGTCCATTAGGGCGGCAGGCGGACAGATGGCTATGTTCTTCACTCCGCAGCTTTAGCCCTGTGTTGCCCCTGTGTTTTCATTGTTCAATCTGTCCTCTCACTTCCACTAAAAAGGCATTATAAATACATGAATAGGGGAGATCAGAGTGCTGCACGAGTGAGATGTTTTCCCCCTAAAGTTTCAGCAATAACATCAGCTGTGGATACGTGGAGCAGAATCCTGATGCGCTTTTGTTTACTACTGGAATAATCCTATCTGGCACTGGGTCACATCCCGTCTAATCCCTGTATTACAAATGCATACAGCAGCGGCAATAGAAGCGCCTCTGTGAGTCAGGAGATAAGTGTTTACATAACAGTAATGCGAATTACTCTATAGTCCTGCCTAATGTATTTCAAAAGACGAATAAAACATATTTAGGTGGCTGAATTAATGGTGAAACAAGATGGAAAGAGGTGGAACAAAATCTGATGCCATGCAGGCGTCTCTTTCTCAATCATCTTTTATCATTACCAGGTCCCTGTCGTGATAATTGCTGGTTTCTGTTATTGTGCAAATGGCACAGTCTATTACGGGCCTCGTAATCTGAGCATCAAGCTCTCAGATAATGAATATCTGCTGAACTTCTTTCTCGTGTCCATCACCCGTTGCCATGTGATTTGTGGCTCAGATGGCACTCATTGATTCACTAAAGAGAAAACCCTTTCACCATACATCTGCTATGCCTCTCTCGACTCTTCAAGCCTGACATGGTTCAAGTGTGATTTACAAAGCTAGATAAATTAATGGAGTCATTTTGTCTGTTTAGGTGTTTGTTGCTTTGCAGGGATCTTAAAAACAGACTTGCGGATTTCATGGAGGTTTTCATGGAAAGATAAACCCCAGGCCGAGTCCTTAAAATGATTTGAAAAGACAGATTTCTATCTGCTGCTGATAAAGATGATCGAAAACTCCTTGCCAGCTACTACTGTTTCCAAGCTCATAATGAACAGATGTATCCCATGACTATGTCTATATTGTGTGTTTATGATAAAGATGCTGATGCAGACCACCTTATCTTTCATAGCAAATTTAAAGGAATGTGCAGCCTTGGTGTAGGTGTTTCTGGTTCTATTCATGGCTCCATCTGTATCATCTCCTCTGAGGATGTCCAGTGGAGCATGTCCACCCTGTGGTGTCAAATCTGGAGTCTCATGCATTAATGCGTAAACATGTACATATAGAGATTCCACTTTTCTCGGTCTCTATCATACAAGCACATTAAAGCCTTCCCTCAGAAATGGTTTGGGGATTTTTGAATTATATGTTTGAATATTTTTGAAGCAATATGCAGCACATTTGGTGATTTTATTCTCATTGGACTTAATTTCCAGAACAATTAATCAGTGAATAGAAAAGATATTCCACAGATTAGATGATAATTTAAAAAAATCTATGTTAGCTTTAACAATCAGACATACAACATGCAGTTCTTGTCCTTGTCGACTCTCAGTTGCTCATTAATTATCTGAATCTAACAGTGGCATAAGTCCTCGTTAATTGTAAGATTGTACGTTTTATTATTCAGTTTGATAATTTAATCATTTAGATCACTCAAATAGTATGTCAGAGCGTGGCTTTATTAGAAATAACAAAGCTGTGCTCAGTATGTGGTAAAGTGATGAAACCCATTCATATTGTAGCAGTGAATGGGTGCATTTTGTTAGGCTACTGGCACAAAAACAGAGGTCCTTCTTCAGAAAGAAGACCTTACTTAATGGTTCTTACCTGGCATGCAGTCCACACCTCGTACCTTGGAAGAGCCGGCCCTAATGGAGGAAAACTCAGTCGGAGATTCACCTCCTTCACAATCACATTTGCAGGACCTGGCAGTCCATGCTTCAGACACTGCCGCCTCATATAAACACATACAAACACAATTACTAGATGCAATACATAAAAATTAGAGTCATCAGAAATAATAAACATATGTAAATAGTATTGTTTTAAAATACAACTGGTTTGCTAAAATAATAATAATTATAAAAGAAAAATAATAATTTCATCTAAAATGAGAAAATAATTATGGGTGAATGAAGCTTCTCATGTCTCATCATACCGCTCTTTACAGTGTTTATTTAACAAAAATCATTTGACATTGACCAATGTCAACTTGAGCGAAAGTGCTAAACTAGACTGAAATGTCTGTGGTGTGGCTGATCGAACAGTGATTTTCTGTTTAGTCTTTTTTTTTAAATCTGAACTGCGTTAATGTATACACTTTTGATTTGAATACTCTATTTTTTCAGAGGTTTCTTCTTACCTCTTGAGCGTGAATGCTGATGAACACTGTTTAGACAGATGGACAGAAAACACAGAAGAGGAAAAAAGACTGTTAGGACACAGCAGTCCTTCGCTCTAGTAAACAAAATATGTGCATTAATCTGTGAAATTAACCATATTAAGAACAAGCAAATCAACAAAATGCAGACGCAGATAATCAAGTACATACAGTGTTTTAGAAAACCAGAGGATTATCTAAAAAGTTACTGAAGAAAATCTGATATATTTGTCAACTCAAAATTAGTTTGTCCTTTGACATTAGAGTGACTGAGGTTTCTTCAACATATTGTCCGGTTTTAGGTGACTTTAAGATGTTACACTTCTAAATCACACAGATTATTTGTTCAGCATAAGGGAAAAGAGTGTAAAGATTTAAATCATACCATTAGCTCCCAGAAGAAGCAGGGCGAGTGCGAAACGCTGCACGTAAAGAGCCATCGTCCAACCTGCTCCAAACCAGACGTCACCAAATGTAGACTGAGCAACCAAGCAAGCAGTGAAAGAGAGGCTGGATTACAATAATCCACAGGACACTAATGGCCTTACCTAATGCCATCCTTATCTGACAAAGCCCCTCCTACAGCTGTTCACCCAGCACCATTCATAACAAGCAAACATTCTGGAAATCACTGCAAAGCCACAAAGGTCAAGTCAAAAATCCTGCAGAAAAAACTAAAGCTAACTGGCAACTCGGATGTATCAGATTTGGGTTGCGTGTGTGTGTGTGTGTGTGTGTGTGTGTGTGTGTGTGTGTGTGTGTGTGTGTGTGTGTGTGTGTGTGTGTGTGTGTGTGTGTGTGTGTGTGTGTGTGTGTGTGTGTAAGCATGCATGAGTGTGTATGGTTTTGGAAGGCGGTGATGGTTTATGCTGGGCCTTGTGATCCATATGATTGACCAGACGGTCGACTTTTGTTTGACTGTATGGCTCTCCTTGTATCTTGCTAAATGTTTCATTACAATTGTGATAATTATGAATAGAATGAAAAAAGAAAGAAAAATATAAGAATGAAAATACTTTATTATTAAATGGATATCATTAGGATGAATATATATAAAGAAGGAGAATATCATTAAGTAGCGTCTGTTTATTTTTAAACTGTAAAAGCCCTACTGAGCACATATCTTAATCAACAATCATACATAGCCAGATTTAAAGTATTCTTTTATACAGAAAATAATCAAATGTTAGGATGGTCACATAAAGATTAAACACTATTATCAGCAAGTGTGCTTTAGAACAAAATATACTTGTATTTCACCACCTCTACATTCAAGTAAATCCACAACTTGTCATAGTTAAGAGATTAAAATGTCAATGAGAAGAAAGCCCTTAAATCATGAGAACTATATTGATAATGATGCTATTATATAATTATCTCTCAAATCAGATCAGATCAGATTGTGCATTTTAAAGTTGTAGACAAGTGCAGCATTGAGGTTTTAAATGATATTCTGTCTTCTGTAGACTCTCAGGCTAAACATGTCTAAACTCCTGCTTTCAAAGCCTGCAGGGTGAAAGTAATTAAGCACAGCTGTCTTCAATTTGTGTTCATTAAAACATCCTTTTTAACCCCTCTTTTCTGTCCTGACTTCACTCCTGCCGGCCTGCTAAAAAACCTGCTGTAAAGCGCATCAGTTGAGGTGTGATTTTTGACAAAGCTGTTGAGAAAATGAAGGTTACTGCCCGCGCAACACGCAGGATTCCTCCACAAACAAAGAAGAGGTCCAGAGCACACTCAACTCTCCTCTACAGAGCTCATAAAGAGGTAGGAACTAAAACACAAGCAGTACTTTGCAGAGAGAAATGTTTGAAACTTGATCAAACATTTTAGCTTTTTACATGTTAACATTAGAGGTTATAAAAATCCTATCTTTTTAAGTGGACTTTGCAAGAAACAACGCTTTGGATTAAAACCATGAAAAGAGTCCTTAGTACAACTCACTTGTGAATTTTCATCTTTCTTTCTTTTTCTGCAGGTGCGTCCAGCTGGGATGAAGATTCCAGACTTCCTGGCCAGTCGACTCAGTTTTCCCAAGCCAGTCCTGATCAGACTGGTGAGCCTGGAAGCTTCCCGGCTTTCAAAAACCAACAGACTGAAAGTGATCACTCAGCAGGAGATCAGAGCTGCCATCACCATTGTTCAAAGGAAGATTCGTACAAGAGCTGCAGCATGAAGAGCAGCTAAATGTCATAATTTTAACTTTTATCATTAAAAAATATTTATTTTTAATCTGTTGCCTTTTCATTACAAGTCATGCATGCTCTACCAATTTGGTAAGTAAATTAAAATTAGGCCTACTCCTCAGTAAGTTTATTCATGTAAGCTTATTAATGACACCCTGTCCTTTGAATCCAAGCTGTTCAACTAAAATGACAACATTTGCAGGGAACAAGGACATGTCTTGTGGTGATGCCATTACTCATAATAGCTTAAATACTGAGAAAATATCTTATTTTTTTTAATGATAAAGTACATTTCAATGATTCAAGTTGCCACTACTCATGTTGGTGTCTTGCAAAAACACTTAAAGGTGAACTTTTTTGTTGTTGATTAGCCAAGGTAGATATTGTAGCATTAAACTCAAAGCTGAGCATCAGTTGCTCAAGTGTTCTCGCTTGTCAACTATTTATTTGAAACAAACCTGTCACACTCAAAACTCTCCAAATGTTTTTATAAATGTAGAAATTAAATGTTTTGAGGTCATTTTAGTAACCTACCCGTGGACAACATAACACATTTTCGGTTAAATGTTACAACTGGTCTAAGGGTGGCGCCAGAGTAAAGACAATCATTAGAAGCTATCCTGAGGATCATAACAAACTTCGTGGATAGTAGTTTCCATCACATCTTTTCAGGCGCCCTAATGTAAACGGTATCCTTGTGAAGCTTCATTAATCACAATTTCAATGAATGCACAGAAAAGGGTCATGGTGAATATAACCTGGGGAATATTTCAGATGTGCTTTAAGAAGGAACAGAAGAGATAAGCGAGCTTTAGGTGTCGTGTTTTTCTGTAAATCCACCTGCTGCTGCTCCGCCTTTCGCTGGGCTCGCCTCCATCAGCTGCTGCTGAGTCCACCGCTTCGGTCGCTGAAAGACTTTCACCGCTGTATAATTTTCTCAAACCTTTGGCAGGACATGTAGAGAAACATTTTGTTCACCATTTTGACGGATGTTTTTCTGTTCTATCATGATTTCTGGATCATGCGGATACGGGCAGCAGGTAGGAACAACAATGTGATTTATTGCACCGGATACATACATGAACACTTCCTTGGAACATGTGGATTCAAATGTTGAAATGCTGCGCAATTACAAAACATTTTCCTTCTAATTCTGTAAAATATGAACTGTTTGTTTGAGAATATTGGCACGTGATAGCAACCATTTACATGATTTATTGTATTCCCAGGATTTCTTTGTTGTGTGTGTTTTTTATTCCACATTTGATGCTGTGACCTGATACTGTGTCTCCTGGACTTTAAAGATTTGATAAACTAAAGAGTGACTAAATGATCTCTTCTTTGTCAAACAAAGCGGTGAAGTTAGTTTTGGTTGGATATTCAGATCTAGTTTCAATGTCTCCAAAGATGTTCAATAAGCCTCTTCCAGTGTATAAAATTTAGCCTTGATTTGGACTCATTACTATCAAACATATGAGACTTTTTAACAAAAACATTTACATTTTCTTTGGAATATTCACATAAATAGGAGCTAATGAACAAAGTCCAGACTTTCATCTGGATAATCCAATTAAGATGAGTGTGTCCTTCTTGTTTATATCTGGTATGGATTTGGATTCACCCATCTGTCCAGTGTACTAAAACAAGGCTGCATTGATATGGAGTCACTGGATCACATGACATGGAAACTTTGGAAAAAACAAACAAACTGAAATCATTTAGCGAAATCTATTTGTGACACTCAAAAAAGAGGTGCCACATAAGACACATTTATTTTAACTTGTTTAGCATCATTTTCACTCATTTGGGTTTGTAAGCATGGAGGTAAAATAATGTTGATTGTGTCATTCCAACAGTAATTTATTAATGGTCCCTCAGATAACCCTGAGTGAGGCACGATTGTGAGCTAAACGTCCTCTGACAGATTATTCTGAAAACAATTATGAAGATAGTACTGAACAATCCACTTTAATGTCCTTTTTTGTTTTTTATATTCAACCTAAAACAAACTTCACTGTTTTATAGATGAATCATGCAGCTCAACAATAGTATTTGTGTAACTTTTCAGGTCTCCGGGCAGCAATCGCTTACCACCAGCCAGATGTGACTCATCTTTGGAAGAACTGACTGATGTGACCTCCGGGAACTCTTTGTCGGTCATCATGGGATGTGGCACCTCCGTTGCTACAGAGACACAAGGGAAAATAATTGAGACCGGTAAGAAAATGTATGCTGACATGGTATAAGTCCAGATGAGTGAAAATATTCCATACGTGCTTCATACCAATTAGATTTTAAGCATACATATTTGTGTGTACTTGGACACACTTCAATTCAATTTATGTTAAGATTTCACATGAAATACTTTGATACAGTCTGATATTCAATTGTTTGAAACCAGAGACTAGATTCCCAAATATAGATATCCTCTTCTCAGTCCAAAATTAAAAACTAGAGCGGAAACAAATATTCAATTAGTTGGTTGACAGAATATGAATCAGAATCGAAAATGACCTTGAATCTCTTTTGCAGCTCCTCAAGTATGAGGATGTGTAGTTTTTGTCTTTATGATATTGTAAACTGAATATATTTAGGTTAAGTTTAATATCATCTTGGACTCTGTGATAGGTATTTTCTCACATTTCCTTTTTATTTCATATACTAAACTAAAATTGATTAATTAAAAGAGTAACTGGTAGAATATTCAATAATCACGAGTTGCAGTATTTTTATTGCTCCTTTTTTTACATAGTTGAGACAATGTTTGCTCTTTAAAGGGTGTATTGTTTGCAGTAGTCATAGCATCTCAATATGCATCTCCATGTCACACTGCGTAGTATGAATCTGATGGTAATTAATTTTCTGCTGTAGTACATTTTCCTCAGACCTGTTGCTCACACACGCCAGGTGTTTGACAGATTGTGCGTCTCTGTGTTCACAGTCTGTCCTCTCTCTTTAATGAGTGCTGTTTCTCCTGAAAGCCCTTTTAATTTGCTTTGCTTCTCCAGTCCCACTGTTGCTCATGACCTCCCCTGTGTCTTGTTATCTCTAATGTGTGTGTGTGTGTGTGTGTGTGTGTGTGTGTGTGTGTGTGTGTGTGTGTGTGTGTGTGTGTGTGTGTGTGTGTGTGTGTGTGTGTGTGTGTGTGTGTGTGTGTGTGTTTGTCTGTGTGTCTGTGTTTGTCTGTGTGTTGTCTTTGACATGATTTTATTTCATTACCAGTTGCTTTTGCTGAATTGTACTTCATTTTCCTCTTCTTCTCACAGATGACACAGTTAAGACTCCCTGCCCAGCTCTGAGTAAGACCCTACTCATTTCTAAAGTCTGTGACATATGTTGCATGTGCATTGCAGGCCTTTTAATGTGAATGTTTACCAAATGTGCAATACAATTAAGAGAAGTTCTCCTGTGACTCCCTGTCAGGTAGAATACTAAATAACGGTCACAAGTAATTTTCCTGTACTGTATGACTGTGACTCCAGACATTCAAACATGTCTCCCATCCAAATGAAATATAACAGCTGGGGCTTTTGTCATAGCTATGAAGGCAGCAGTTCTGATCCAGCGATGGTACCGGCGCTACATGGCCCGTCTGGAGATGAGGCGCAGGTATACTTGGAACATCTTCCAGTCCATTGAATATGCCGGGGAACAGGACCAGCTACAGGTGACTCTTAGCACAGCAGCTTCCTCCAAACTCAGGTACACATGTATGCTAATTTGAGAAGCATCCGAAAGCTAAAACATATTTTGTTTTTCCTCTTTAGCTTTCAAGCTTCTTCAGTTTCATGCTCGACAACTTTACTCAGCTGAATGAAAATGGACCAGGTTGGGAGTCAAAATATTACTTTTATCTATATAATGTCAGAGTTAGATAGTATTATGAGTATAAAAACACTTTGTTATTTTAAATTGTTGGAGGTAAAGTTAATTTTAAATTAAAAATATTTAATAACAGTGCTCATATGAGTATCAATGCACGTGCACTGTGCTGTACATGTAAAGCAATTACTTCAGGAATGTCTGTGTCTGTTGTATTGCTTACTTTTTTTATTCTATTTAGGTTTATCATATATGACTTGTTGGTAAACAGATTTAGAGACGTATCAAACATTTAAATTGTCCACTCTTACCTCCATGATATTAACACCAGCTTTGTTAGGCATGCTGTATTTTGGTCTGCATTAGAAAGCCATTGGGTATACCCTGTTGCTTAGCAACTACTGTTAATGTGGAGGCCAATGTGTTGCAACAACACAGCTGTGGCTGAAGTATGTCCAACTAAAAAGCATAATGCTCCATTAACTAGCTAATATTTAGGTCAGCCCTTACAGCTTAACATATACAACACATCCTCTCCATGGATTTTGCGTTCAGTCAACATAAGGGATGCGAAGACTTTGTTGTTTGTATTTAATATTACCCATCTGTTTATGTCCGTGTGGCAAAATAAAGGACAATTAATAGACCATAAAGGTGAAATAGACAAAAGACTTACAGAAGAGAAATAGGCCTGGAGGTAGATGACTGTTGTTGTTGTTTGCATAAATTAGAGGTTACATTAGCATATTAGAGTGGTCTTTTATTACAGCAGTGAGGCAACAGAGCTGGATGTGGTGCTGTGTCAAGCTGTTTTTTACCAGGAACTATAAATTAAAATCTCTAAACTGGATTTTAATTCAGTGGGTAAATCGTTCATATTTTTCTCGCCTTTAATAGTTGACTTCATTCATCTTCAGGATTTCTACAGGTGCCAGAATTTCTTAAACACTTGAATTTTGATGCTGCTTAAAATGTCAAAGTAAAAATTGTAAAAAAAAAAAAAAAAGATGCTGTTAAAAGCAAGCCACACATTTTGAAACATGAACTTTTCCTCTAATTTGTCAACCTTTTGTATAATCCTGTCACTCATTGCACTATAACATCCTATTTAATATGAAGAAATGCAATAATAACAACTAATAATAATAATAATAATAATAATAATAACAAATTAATAAGAAATAATTCATTCATTATCTTTTTTTATTTCACACCTTCTATAAATTATTGTTGGTCAAACCTTGGGCCTACATTACCCACAATACAACTCACAATTAGTGGGCTAATGTGGCATTGTAGGGGCAGCATTTCTGTGTAGCTCACTTTTTTCTCACTCAACACAAACATTTTCTTACTCTGACATTGACTCAATTGATAACACATTTATTAGATTGCGTTCAGGTGGAGCCATAAAAGGTTTTTATTGAACTTTTCACACTTTTTTAAATGCATTTTCTGTCTTCATACAACAACAGATAATAACAGAAATATTGAAGTAATTTAAAGTGTTTTAGAGCCCTGAAACTGCGTGGGGACCTACTTTTTGCTTTCAGTGCTCCTTTAAATGTCATGTTTAAAAGAATACTGTATTCTGTGACATCATTTTAATTTATTAATTTTAATCATCATAATTGTCTATTTTTGCTAAACCAGTATCGATCTCCATGTTTAATAGTGAAAGTAAGAGCATTTCCACATGCACAATGCCAAGGGAACTCAAGGGGATTGGGACTAAACAGCTGTGTAGCCGTAAGAAAACCATTTGTCAGTGAGGCTAATCGGAAAAAAACGGCTTCAATTTGCTATAGAGCATAAAGATGGGACTCTGGAGCAATGGAAGAAGGTCATGTGGTCTGATGAGTCCAGATTTACCCTGTTCCCGAGTGATTGGCGCATCAGGGTAAGAAGAGAGGCGGCTGAAGGGATGCACCCATCATGCTTAGTGCCTGCTGTACAAGCCTGTGGGGGCAGTGCTATGAACCTGAATATACTGATTGACCAGGTTATTCCATCAATGGATTCTTTCTTCCCTGATGGCACGGGCATGTTCCAAGATGACAATGCCAGGATCCATCGGGCTCAAATTGTGAAAGAGTTGTTCAGGGAGCATGAGACATCATTTTCACACATGGATTGGCCACCGCAGAGTCCAGACCTGAACCTGATTGAGAATCTTTGGGATGTGCGGGAGAAGACTTTGCGCAGTGGTCCGAATCTCCCGTCATCAATACAAGATCTTGACGAAAAATGAATGCAAGACAGAATTAAATATTGTGACATTGCAGAAGCTTGTGGAAACAATGCCACAGCGAATGCATGCCTTAATCAAAGCTAAAGGCGCTCCAACGAAATATTCGAGTGTGTGACCTTTTTTTTGGCCAGGCAGTGTAAGATTTTATAGATATGCCCAACTTTTAGTATTGAGCTTTTTCCTACAGTTATATCACGTTAAGAGCTGCTATTTATGGACCTATAGCTTTAATTTCAGTCACATTAAACAGAGAGCCATTAATGAGAATGAGCTCAGTATGGCCCCTTCCCTGCATGCTGTATCCTCCAGACTTGATCTCGCAGCTTCTGGACCCGGTGGTGGATCCCTGGTTAGGCAGAGAGACCGGCTACAACCTGATCCCTGTTCCAGAGTCATACAGCGGACCCCGACTCTCGTTTCCTCTCTCCGTGTCTGATACCAGCGCTCTCCTGGGTGCATTTAAAGAGCAACAGGTACAGTAACATGGGTCTCTCTCTTCCACCCACCCACCCACACACACACACACACACACACACACACACACACACACACACACACACACACACACACACACACACACACACACACACACACACACACACACTATTGCATGTGGATGCTTTCAATGATTTTAATAGTTTTTATTTCACACAGACTCTACATGCCAGATATGTTCTGCAACTGCTGTATGAGACCAAGAAGCTCCTCAAACAGATGCCCAACATCACTCACTTGTCGACATCCTACACCAATGAGATCACTATATGTGGTGGGTGGCCATAACCACACTTTCACTTGATAATTAAAGATTCATAATTGTAATGTTTAAGTCACAATGGACATTTAGGTCTCTGTCTTTGTGATTCCACTGATGTGCATCCGCCTTATTGCAGAATACAGTGGGCCATTGTACGTAAATAACCT
Organism: Eleginops maclovinus; assembly: GCF_036324505.1. Lineage (NCBI taxonomy): Eukaryota > Metazoa > Chordata > Actinopteri > Perciformes > Eleginopidae > Eleginops > Eleginops maclovinus. The sequence goes on from NC_086352.1 coordinate 22,634,865, forward strand.
TCATACTGATTAAATGATCGCTGATGCCTACAAATGTGTCTTAAATACAGTTGAATGTATCTTAATGGCAGTGTTTCAAGAATGACTCTTGTTTATTTGCACACTGATCAGGCTCTTGACTTCCCCGGCTGCCTCTTCCTGCAGATTAGCATCTCATTAAGCTCAAGAATACTTAATTAGAAATCACTGGTGGTTGAGGGGTTTTCATACCATAGAAGAATGTTCAACCTCCTCTGTAAATTAAGGATTTGATCCATAAATAGCATTTCAATGTTTCCATTGATGAGATGTTCCTATTTGGTACAGGAGACCTACACGGCCGGCTTGATGACTTACTCCTCATATTTTATAAGGTACTGTAAAGCTATATTTTTTTCAGTGCAACAAATGTGTCCTGACCATTCACTAGCTGCACATAAGTTGTATGCAATGCATATATTCAGACTGTATACAAAAGTAAAATAGAATTAAATGCAAGTCAAAGCCACATCAAACGCATGCATTCAGGACTTCAAGATCTGACTTGAAGTCAGTTGATTTTACGACATGTTGCTGTGGTTCAGAACGGCCTTCCCTCTGCGGAGACACCATATGTGTTCAATGGGGACTTTGTGGACCGTGGGAAAAAGTCAATCGAAGTGGTCGTCCTTCTGTTCGCCTACCTGCTGCTCTACCCCGACTACATGCACCTCAACCGAGGAAACCATGAAGACCACATAATGAATCTCAGGTTGGTAGGAAGAAAAAAAGCATTTATCCATGTAGGTTTACCACAAATATAAAGGAAGGAAAACTAAAATACATTGTTGTTTCAGATATGGATTCACAAGAGAAGTCATGCAGAAATACAAGGTACAGTAGAGTCCTGAGAGATGCCATTATTCTGCTGTCTACTAGTATTGTACTGAGTTGCATGCTCTGCAGGTTGTGGCATGTAACTGCTGACAGTCACAGCAGCTGAATTGATAATCAGTCTGACTGTGCAGACTCATGGCAGGGAGATCCTCCAGCTGTTTCAGGACGTTTTCAGCCTCCTGCCCATCGCGACTGTCATTGATGGAAAAATCCTGATTGTTCACGGAGGCATATCAGACCAGACCAACCTGGACTTCCTAAGCTCTATAGAGAGGCACAAGGTGAAAGGAACCCTTCACCTTCCATCTGTACTCTTTAACTGCAATAATCAATGTTGGCCCCTAGCGGTCCAGCTTTTTTTTTACTCCTTCTAAGAGTCTATACTGTACTAAGGATGTGTATAAACTTTATATAGCCCAAAATAAAAAATCACAGATATGCCACAAAAGGTTTTATAATCTGTTCAACAAACTGTATTTACCACTGTCATTAGACACTTGACATATTAAGTCAGCTTGAACTTCAAGTGGTCAAACAAATAGCTTTGTCCAAACTTTATTTATTTCTTATCTCCTCTGGTGTTCAAGGTCAAATCTGCCCTAAGGTTTCCTAGACGTAGTTTGGAGCAGCTGGACATCGGTCAGTCCTGCAGCCAGATGAAAAGAGGGAGATCAACAGCCAGCTCACGTCCCAGCAGCAGTTGCAGCCACAGCAAAGACCATAGAACCCCCAGCCAGAGGTCTTACCGCAGCCCATTGCTGTTCTTAAAGTGTATAAAAAGGCTTCTTGTTTAATGACAAGCCTTCTCTTCTTTTTTGTAGAAAAAGGCGATGCGGGAATCGCCGACAAGACAGCACTGTCTCCACTTCCTCCTCCTCATCATCGTCCTCGTCCTCCTCTTCACTCTGCTCTCCTCGAACTCCATCCTCCCTCTCGCCTCATCCTTGCCCTTCTCCCAGGATGCCCTGTAATGTCAATGTCCTCCAGGTGCCTTTCCTGGACTCCCTGTCCTCTGTCGCCCCTCCTTTACCGCCTCAACAAGATCTGGAATGGAAACAGGTCAGAGGATACAGTGGGAAATACATTAATATTGTTCAGTTCTGCTCTACTGTGTCCTGTGTCTTATTCTGCACTTTTGTTCTGTTTTTCACACTCTTGCAGATAGTGGATATTTTGTGGAGTGACCCTAAAACTCAAGAAGGCTGCAGTCCAAACATATTCAGAGGAGGAGGCTGCTACTTTGGGCCGGATGTTACCCAGAGACTGCTGCTCAAGCACGGACTCCAGCTGCTCATCCGATCCCACGAGTGCAAACAGGAGGGATATGAGCTCTGTCATGGTGGACAGGTAGATGAGAGGGAGAGGCAAGAAAATAATTCAGATTATCCCAAAAATATTTGAGTCTGGAGAAATAAATGTGTAAGTGTTTGTTGTACAGGTGATCACCATTTTCTCAGCGTCAAACTACTATGAGGAGGGGAGCAACCGTGGTGCCTACATTAAAGTGGGCCGAGAACTGGTTCCCCGCTTCTACCAGTACCAAGTCAGCCGCACAACACGCAAACTCACCCTGACACAGAGGTACAACTTACCCCAAAAAATGGGGCAGATGACCCAAAGCGCTACAGTAATAAAACAAGAAGTTCATTAATGGATTAATTCATTCAAACTAGAATAAATAGGGTTGTACACATGATAGAACAGTTCATTTATAAGCTTGTTTCAGAATCTCCACTGTGAGGATTCTTCTGCATTTGTCTGTTTAATATCCCAAAACTTCCCATAATATATACCGGTACACATATCTTTATGTTTTGCAACCATGATCGTGACCTTATTTTGTCTGCAGAGTACGAGTTGCTGAAGGCTCTGCTCTCAAGGCCCTGAAGGAAAAGCTGTTCTCTCACCGCTCTGAGCTGCTGTCAGGCCTCCAGCAGTACGACCACAAGAACACCGGTGGGCTTTTTTAACTCTGTTTGCTTCAATAATAAACACCTGTTTACCCAGTTTGACATATATATGTATAGTTGTTAAATGAAACAATTACATGTTTTTTTCTCAGGTAATGTGTCAGTCAGTGAATGGGCTCAGGTGTTGGAGTCTGTCCTGAGGCTGGACCTGCCCTGGAGGACACTTCGTCCGCACTTAGCCCGTCTGGCACCAGATGGCAGTGTGGAGTATAAATCCTGCTTCGAGGATATGGATTCAGGGATTCCTCTGCCTCAGGTTAGAGAAGTGAAAGGGTCCTTAAAGGGTATTTTGGGACGTTTGTATTTGAAGTTTATACCTTTTTACATTTCAGAGAGAAATGTTGTCTTCAATGGGTCAATTTGATGCCTGTAGTTTTCAGGAACCTTTAAAATCAGTCAATAAGTTAAAAGATTACAAAACAGAGTTTTTTCCAATCTTTTAATCAGAATCAAAAGTAAGAATATAGGTTTTTCATCAAACAGCAACCAAATGATGAATTGCTGTTGTTGAAATGTCATTCTCTACAGAAAAAAAGTGGTCAGTAATATCACAAGGAAGCACAGTGGGGAGCTTTTCAATGCAGAAAAGAGTATTTAATATTTGTTTAATGTCTCCTCTTGTTTTCTTTTCATATATACAGTAGTTTAAACTGCACACTCAGTTACAACCACACTGTAATGCTGAGTGCAATTTCTTTATATGTGTACTTTTGAACTGGGTACATTTTACTGATAATTCGAACCTAAACTTTAATGCAATGCTTTTACCTTTCTTCCCTTGTGTCACTAATTATTTTAGTATGATAGTTTAAATTCACCCACAGCAGGTAGCGGTTGTTTTAGTGTCCTGCTTTCTTTTCCTCTTTTCTTCTTTTAGGTGACACCAAACATGGCTGAGACCCTTTTCAGATACAGGACAGACATTGAGATAATATTCAACATTATAGACAAAGACCATTCAGGTAAAAAAATGTTGTGTCAATAATTTAAAATGTCTGCCCATCCTGTAGTAATCCATACAGTTTAGTTTATGTCTGTACGTGTGTTGTTCAGGTCTGATCTCCGTCGAGGAGTTTCGTCACACCTGGCGTCTCTTCAGCGCACACCTGGGGGTCGACATCGACGACAGAGCCATCGATGACCTGGCCCGAAGTATCGACTTCAACAAAGACGGCAGTATAGACTTCACTGAGTTCTTAGAGGCCTTCAGAGTGGTACACAAATTGGACAATAAGGATCAGCAACTCAACGAAAAAATGAATGGAGACAGGTGTTCATGAACACGGGAATCTGAATGATACACCGGAAGTCCTGCATGGAACAGCAGGAAGGAAAAAGGGGAAGTGGACAAGAATAAATTATTTAGTACTTCTGAAGTTAAAATATAGTAAAATAGCTGCCATTTGGTGATGTACCTTACCGTTATTGGTGCATTCTGTCAGTCCTAGGAGTATTTTAATCAACTCTCAGGGATGGCGTTGTTTAGGATGCTTCCATCCACCATTTTGATTTCAAAGTGAAAAGTATTCAACCATAATTTGAAGAATTTCCGTGAGACTTTGTGAATACATTTATCTTTCTCAGAGGATATGTTTCTAAGACTTCCTCTGACATTTATCTTGTACCTCCAGCTGGCAAAAGCTTTCAGAACAGTGGAATATCTCCACATCAACCAGATGGATCGGCATCAATTTTGGTGCATTGATCGTTTTAAATCAGAATCAAAGTCCCTTTATTCGTCCCATAGAGGGGAAATTTAAATTTGCTACTGCAGCAACAGAGCCAAAGACAGCTTTACAAAAGAAAATATGCATTTAAAAGAAAAAATCAAGATAAAGAAAAACACACAATTTACAAAATACACATCCTGAAGGAGATATAGCAGCCAGGTAATATTACACAGTTATTGATAATGGCATATTTATGTTTATATATTGCACATACATTGGTATTGCACAACTATTTGCACAACAATGGTTCTTAATAACTAATGGTGATTTATTCTATTTGAATCTTGTGCCACCGGCTGACATTTTTATTGTTTTGACATGAAATGACCGGAGAAACTTTGGATTGATTGATATTTTACAGTATTTAGAATGAATATGTTATTTTGATCTTCATTTATATAGCAATTTTATCCAATGAGGATTTACAATTTGCTTTTCAGGTATAGTGTAATTTAGCACACCTCTAAGCCTTTGCTCACTTGTGAGAAACAGGTGTACAGCAGGAGTTCCAGTGTGCTGCCACGCACTGTAGTTTTACATGTATTGATGCCTGACAGTTTCAACAGTATAAACAATAGAGACACTCTGCCGCTATAGATAGGGTGTCAGGAAGTCCATGATCAGTTGTTAACCAAGAGAGAATAAAACGTTTTTTTTATACTAATATTTGTACCATGTGTATGTATTTGGACTCCGTTTGTGTGTGTGTGTGTGTGTGTGTGTGTGTGTGTGTGTGTGTGTGTGTGTGTGTGTGTGTGTGTGTGTGTGTGTGTGTGTGTGTGTGTGTGTGTGTGTGTGTGTGTGTGTGTGTGTGTGTGTGTGTGTGTGTGTGTGTGTAGTCTTTACATCCTGCCCACTGTAATTACCACACAGTGAGAGCTGTAAAACATTCCTAGGTATCCTGTAAAAGAAAATGATGGGTTCAGATTTTACAGGACACACATAAACACACTTTAGGCACATGTACACACTTCTTACTTTCAAGAGGCCAGAGGTGTTTTTACTGATTGTTTTACTGCCAGACTTCTTGGATATTTCTGTCTATTTTTGACAAATTCAAGCATAATGTGACTTCATGAGAAGTGAAAGCAGGATCAAACAGCATCTCCCCTGTAACCTCCCTATCCATCTGTCAGAGTGTTTTGGGTATGCATTATCTTACCCCTCCTTCCTTCCTTACTTGTGCTCCAGTCTGCCCATCCTGTAGTAATCCCAGATCCCCTCCCCTCAATCTCCAACCTCTCATAACATACTTCCCACTTCCGCCCTCCAAGTACTTCTCTTTAGCCTCACATCCCACCTGTGAGTTCAGATGGGGCTCCTGGCAGCACTGGTCGCTTTGCTCTGCATCTACACTGCAGGTACTTCTTCAAGATCATTTTAACACTTGTTTTTTAGTGTAGAGTAAGCAGTGTTTTACCCCCATTCACTGTCAAAATGTCCCACAGCGTGTGGTGCGGAGGGATGCAGCAGTTTTAGACACCTGGAGAATGGGCAGACGTTTTTCCGTTACGGAGGACTGCTGGTGATCTTTCGCTGTCGTGCTGGCTTCAAGCTCCATGGATACAAAACTAACAGCTGTGTGTCTGGGACCTGGTCCCGGGACACCCCAGTGTGTGTCGGTAAGGCGTCACTTATGAGCATGATCTGTAAACCTTTAGTGTCAGATTTTAGGATTTTTGTATTTTTCTGGAGATGCATTAAGAGAATACCATAACTAATTTGACTCAACTTTTGTTTACACTATTTATAGATTGTGTGAAGTAGAGAGCTGAACAACAAAGGTAACAAAGCCCCCTATTCAGTCTCAAACTTTAAATCACTTTTCCTGATTTTCCCTTCTTTCAGGCTCCGGCTGCACTAACCCAGGGCCGCCCAGACACGGGACCAGCAGCATGAAGGAGGATGGCTCTTGGACGGTGTTCAGCTGTAATAGTGGCTTTCGACTACAGGGGCCCTCAATGTTATACTGTAAGGGCCACATGTGGAATAGCACAAAGCCTGTATGCAAAGGTAAGCATAAACAAAGCTAAATCAATAGTTTCACATTTTTGGAAATCCGCTTATTTACTTTTATTAGAAAGTACGATGTAAAGAAGTAAATTGGTGAAGGTAAAAATTCATTACACTTTACCATTTGATATTGTTTTTCTCTTTTCCCTGTTAGAGTCAGACATGATGGGCTTGTCTTCAGGTGTCAGCGTGCAAAAACTAAACACACTGCAGAACCTGCAGGCTGCCGTAGTTGTGAAGACTCAACAACAGTCCCACTACGACACCCTCACTGATACTGCCTCCAAAGAATCAGTCCTCAAATTAAGTTTGTCTCAAACGCCACCTCAAATGTCCAGCAGTGAGAGGCTTAAAGTGACTCTCTCAAAAGTCCACTTGCAGCAGAATGGTCACTTCCACGATTTTAAATCTGAAGATGGAGTTCAGAGAACTCATCAGGAGGCAAACAAAGCTCGAGTGGCAGAAACAGGAATTGGGAGAAATGGCTCGCAGGCAAAAGACTCACGGGAGGAAACAGAGAAGGTGGACGAAGATGCCTCTAAATCACATCCGTCTACCATTATCCTATCTACCTTATCATTAGTGTCCAAAAAAGAACAATCAAACCCCTCACCATCACCATTACTTTCAACAGCCCTTACACAAGCTCTTACTGCTGTCACGAATGCTGTGATGTTTGAACCACTCCAACGCACCAAATCTGCTCTTCGAGTGCCCAGCAGTGAAAAACAGTTCTCGTCTGGAGAACCTGTTTCATCGTGGGATTATGTGTCTCCCTCTGAAGTCGTAACACGCTCCTTACAAACTGATAAAGACCATCAGGTTGAAACTGGCTTCCAGTATCCTCCTTCTTCTCAGCCTGAATCTGAAGAAAAGGTGGATCCCACAGAGACTTTACTAACTACTTCTGTTCATTTAACATCTACCAAAGCTTCATCACCTTCCCCTTCCTTATTACCCTTCTATCCCAACTCTACCAAGTCCAATATTAAAACTAATGTTCCTTCAAACACCTCTACCCCCACTGAGCACAGAGCTCATGGTTCTGAATACCACAACATCAACTCTACAACCCCTCCCCTGTCTCTGACCCTCAGCAGGCGACCTGTGTGCACCTACCCACCTGTGCCCGCTCACGGGACCTTTTACTTTCATAATGTGGAGAATCCAGGTCCCACAGAGTACAAACACTACATTCAGTATGCCTGCTATCCTGGTTATACGCTAGCTCATGGAGACATACACAGCTACTGCCAGCCAGGGGACGTCTGGAACGGCACCACACCTGTTTGTCTGGGTAGGTGAAGTCGCTGCTCAAAAGTTCTTTAATTAATTTGCAAATGAAGGCGGAAAAGGAAAGATGTGCTGAGGGGTAGGTGCAAGGTACTGAATTGCCAGTACACTTCCCAATAATAGTCTTTTTCATCTTGTGAATGATTTTATTGTTGGCATAAAGGAGTTTTCCTCCATTATTTTAATAATATGTTATGTATTATCACCAACGGTGGAAGAAGTACCAGAGTGTGGGAAAATTAAAAAGGTTACTCAATAAAAGTGCATCAGAATCTACCTCAAGTACCAAAAGTAAAAGTATTTATTATGCAGATTGGTCCATTTCAGAATAATATATATTATATGTTTGAATATAATTATTGATCATTAAAGTGTTTATCAAAGCTGGTAAAGGTGCAGCTAGTTTTAATAACTTGATATACCGCAGAATAGCTTGTGACTTTACTCCAGGTGTAACTGAAGTCTGATTTAAGCATTAATCCAAATCTGCAAAGTAACTAAAGGTGGAGTAAAAGTACACAATTTACCTCTGAATTGTAGTGGGGTAGAAGTACAAAGTAGAAAATTAAATTATCTCAAACTTGTTATTAAATTCACTAATTGAGTGAATGTACTTAGTTACTTCACACCTCAGGTTATCACTGGATTCAGCTGCTGCTAAGTAAACATTCTTAGTCTCCCCTTTAAAGTCTAATTTCCTAAGATATTTTGCCCTTTGAATTTGATTTATTCTGCACTTTATTCTTGATTCATTTTTAAATTGATTTCTCTAATTGGAAATGTTGAAATGACCCTGGCACTTTATTAATTCCCCTTGAATTGAGCCATTTTCACTGTTTGTCTCCAGAGCTGACACCATGTTCAGTAAACAACGGAGGCTGTTCGCAGCTCTGCTCTCTCTCCCAGCACCACAACCAGAGCTCTAACCAGACCCAGAACAGAACTCAGTGCCATTGCAAAGCAGGATTCACTCTGGTGGAGGACGGGAGAACATGTCGAGGTGAGCATGTTAATGGTTTTTCTTTTTCTCTTGTAACATTCTACCTGAATCCTCTGTGCACGCCCTGCTCTTCCTAATAACAACACAGCGTGCACTGAGGCGTGTTACAGCACAACTGGGAATCTCCTTCACATGTTTTAAGTGTTGGATGTTTCATGCCTCACAGGCGAGCACACAAGTGAGCTGCGAAATTCATGTCAGCATGGTTTCCCTTCAGCACTTAAGGGCTGACAATGACTTTATATTTTGTTACGCGTGCCTGCTCACTGACAACCTGTCATTTGTGAGAGCCATCAGCAGATGGTGTTGATATTATTTTTGAACAGTGTTATTGTCAGTGTGCTCTCGGACAGATAGTCCGGTCCAGACATTGTGGTTAGACTGATTATAGTTTAGTTTCAACTTGAGAATTCCACCGCCATGAAATAAGAGCCATAAACATTCCTGTCTGACAGACAGTTGGAAAAGGTTATTATAAAAGAAGATATAGTCTTCTATAGTGAGATGCATCAAGTAATAATTGTTGCTTCTAGATTCAGTACTTTTTACTCTCCTACATTTATCGGACACACTGATTAATTTCAGCTTTTCATGAATGTATGGGACCCCTCACATTATTAAATTATTTTCTTATTTCTTTTGTTAAGATTTTACAAACATAAGGTAATCATTTATGATCATATATAAAGGTGATATTGTGGTATAGATCCAACAAGATAAAAAGTCATTAAATGGGCTTTTTCCTACACCAGCTATTCAATTAAAATGCTGCTGATGTGTTAAAGGATTATTGATTACATTCCAGTAATATGTTGTAATTTTATGCTAAAAAACTAACTAAAGGAACTATCCAAGCCAACAAGCATTTAGATCTTATACTTTTAGTGATACCTTTAAATGTAGGACATGGGACACTACTAACAGGGAAGTATTGTTACATTTAAGTTTACATTATAAGTACCTCTTTCATTTCTGCCGAACATACCTCTAAGGTTTGTGGATAAATGAGGGTTTGTGGTTCTTTCCTCGAAGGCAAGTAAACAAGTGCAGAGCTGATATATAAGCTCTCTGAGTCCTTTCTGCACGACCTTGTTTCCTGTCTCTGAAGAACAGGAAGTCAGAAAACATCTGTGTTATGGTTTGCTCATTACAGGCAGAAACAGCAAGCAAACATGGAGACACATCAATGAGGTTTCAGATTCCAGCTTGTTTCAGTGCAGCAGCGGCAACGACCACCTTTCATCTGCTGCTTGTTTCTTTCATCTCAGTGTAGCCCGGACTCCGTGTTTTTGTCAGATCAACACAACGTGTGTCTTTTATTAAATCAGTGTCCAGTGACAGAAATGTGTTCTTTATGTGTGCAATAATTATTGTTTGCATGTGTGCAGATTTAAATGAGTGTGTGGAGGGGCAGCACAACTGTCGGCAGAGATGCATCAACACATTTGGATCCTTTAAGTGCAGCTGTGATGACGGCTATCAACCAGCTCATGACCAGACCTCCTGCACAGGTGGGTGAGTGAGTGAGTGAGTGAGTGAGTGAGTGAGTGAGTGAGTGAGTGAGTGAGTGAGTGAGTGAGTGAGTGAGTGAGTGAGTGAGTGAGAGTGTGTGTGTGTGTGTGTGTGTGTGTGTGTGTGTGTGTGTGTGTGTGTGTGTGTGTGTGTGTGTGTGTGTGTGTGTGTGTGTGTGTGTGTGTGTGTGTGTGTGTGTGTGTGTGTGTGTGTGTGTGTGTGTGTGTGTGTATATTCATTTATGTCTCAACAAACATAACAAAGTGCTTTCTACATCATTCTCTATCTTTCCAGATGTGGATGAGTGCATGCTGCCTGCAGCTGTAACCGGCTGTGTGTTTGGCTGTGTTAACACTCCCGGGAGCTTCCACTGCCAGTGTCCCTCTGGATACAGTCTGCAGACTGCAGACAGCCACTGCCAAGGTAACTCAAATGTATAGAACTTTCATTTGAATGAGTAAGCAAGAAGGGCGTTTCTATTCTTCAAAACTAAAACATATACACATGTTCATTTTACCTCTACCTTGGGGAAAATTGTGCTATTGAACTCACTTTTTTGAAAGGTCATTGTTATAAAACCATAACAATTACATAGCTATAGATAGTAAATAATATCTGAAACTATTGTTTTATTTTTCAGGGAAATCAATGAATGTAAAATATGGCTCATGTGACTCTGTTCTCTCATTGACTTAGTGTCAGTATTTTTTCAAACTCAAATTTTCTATCTATTCCAAATAGGTTGTACCTTCTTCCTCGCAGAAAAACACATTCTTCTAATGTTTTCTGGTGCGCCCTTAAAAAAAAACCTAACTGTATCAACCTGATGGTAGTACAACGAAAGCAGAACCTACAATTTCTGACCAAAAAGTTCTTCTATCAGTGCTTTCCTTTTCACTCTTGATAGTATGCCAACAAAATATAATAGAAAAGGTTTAAACTTAACTTGGTTTCCTCTTTTTTTCTTATCCAGACATTGATGAGTGTGCTGTTAATCAGGGGCTGGGGCTGTGCACGGAGCAGTGTCACAATTCCCCAGGATCATACCGATGTTCCTGCTCGTACGGGCACATCTTAGCCGGAGACGGACACAGCTGCATCCCTGAGTGTCCACCTGGATACAGGAAGCAACCAATAACATCTGATAACCAAAGTACACAAGATCCTAGGGAGGAGTGTGTAGGTAGGAAAAACATGATAACTGAAGTTATACCATGTATGTCTCTTTATTTCACCAAATAAATCATATATAGATGTCTCTGTGTCCACACAGATGTCAATGAGTGCCAGGAGGAAATGTGTGAGTGGCAGTGCATCAACCTGCCAGGCTCTCACCGCTGCATCTGCCCCAGAGGATACACACTGCACAGAGATGGGCGGCGCTGCAAAGGTCAGCACGTTAATGCATAATAATGACTGACTTTAATATAAATAGGAAAGTTTATGTGTAGATATTTTCTCTGTTTGGATGATGAGTGAGTTTTAAAATCTTAATTTCGCTCCCTCCCTTCCAGACATTAATGAGTGCAGTCGGAAGAATGGAGGCTGTTCTCACCTGTGTGTGAACCAAAAAGGTGTCTATAAATGTGCCTGCCCAGCCACACACCGCCTCTCCCCCTACAGCTGGAAGAAATGTGTACCAAGGATGACAGCAAGCACTGCAGCCTGAGATGGAGGCCCCACAGAGAGGCCAAACGGACATCCTGCTGGAGTCTGTTTCTTCTCGATCTTTATGTCTTTCAATGTGCAGACACACATAAATAAGTATCAGTACTATTTTTAATGACCGTGTACGTCATCCTCTAACTATGCTCTTCACAGCCCAAAAAACCTTGGAAGAATTCCCAGTGAATAGATAAATAATAAACATACGAGTGGTTTTTCTTTTATTATTGGAATGAATTCAAATATATTAACCATAATCCCACTTTTTTTTGTGTCTTCAACATAAGAAGAAATACCTCACCCCCAAAGTTGCTGATGCTGTGCCTTTCAAACTTCACAACCTATCATTGCAGAAGTTTAACTAACAAACAGATTTGCCAATGGAAATTCAAATTGAAACAATACATCTTACTGATTTCCAACACTAGCGTTTTCTACCGAATGTCATCCAGCCGTGAGTTTTATTTTCCAAAAGATATCCTCTTACTGCTGACAGTGATTGATGTTTGCTCACGGCGGGACTTACTAAAAAAACTAATATTTTCATAGGTGGCCGACCAGCTAAAAAAAATCTAGATTTATGCTTGTGATTATTTTAAAATGTAGCATAAACTTGATAATTCTCTGTATATTCATCCATATTAGTAATCCATTTCACAACTCACATCATAGTATTAAATGTATTTCAGCCACAGTAAATAGATAAGTGAAGCCCATATTTAGTTAGTCAAATGATTTTATTATTGCATGAACATAAATATATGTTTTAATAAAGGAAATGAGTAGACACTGCATTGTTAAAATAATAAAACAGGTCAAATGAGATCTGTTAACATAGTAAAATGTAATGTTGTATATATTTTTTCTAATATATTAGTTGTATTTGTTATTGTTTTAAATTCATTTTAATATTTCAGCATTATGACAGCATCCAAATATGTCATGTTAGCAACTTTTTGTCTTTTCCCCGCTTTTCACACTTACAGAGACCTTATTCAACATACTACAGAACTTTCTTGTTCTTTACCAAAATCTGACTGTACTTTTATGTCACTATGTACAAAGCATGTAATATACTGTATTTAAACATTGTATACATAAAGAACACTAATATGTTCCTCTGCTAAGGCAGACTTTTACCCTACATACTTAAAATAAATGTACTTTCACTGTACATAAATGAACACACCCTGAAAATGTAAAGCTACATGTTTCTTGCCATGTAGTGACAAAACCCTGGTGTGTCATCCATCTGCAGAGAGACAGATTAGTCATCATTCATTGTACAAAACACACACAACACATCCGCAAAAGATTCAAAACAATTCACGAGACTAAAAACATTGCCGGCATTCAAGGAAAACTATCATTCTTGTTCCCATACGGCTTAATATTGATACCAAAATACCACACCATCTAAGTTTTATTATCATCAACACTAATGTATAACGAGCCTGCATGCTATCAGGAGGTACAACTTATGTTAAATCATATGCACAAATTATTCATTTGAGGGGGAAGGTAATCAAGGTTCAAAAATGTTTTATGATTGATCAATTATTTTAGTATTTTATAGGATATTAAGGATCATTAACTACAGGAAGTGATCAAGCTATTTCCTCTTATGAATATCCAGACAACAGTTTATATAATATTCTCACACACAACACCTACAGCACATAAATGTGCTAATATCTTTGCAATTCAATTTACATAAAATGCATGATTGAAAGTCCAGCAAACAGACACTCAAGCAGCATGTTAAGAAATAAATAAATTAACAGACCAGTCTCGAAAAAAGGAAAAATATACTCCTATATAGTGGTTTGAAATCAGCTGCCAAGGCGAGTGAATTGAGGAGTAAATACTCACAAGCACCACAGGAATCGATACACTGATAACGATAAGCTTTGCTGCCTTAGGCCAGATGATTTTCTACTATGAAGCATGTCTCTCCAGGTGTTCAGTCTGCATGTTCACTGCATCAGGCAGCTGGAGCTTGGCAGGAAGTCCTGGAGATAATTGATGGTCGCCTTGGACAGGTAGGTCATGGTACCGAAGCTGCCACTGGGGGCGCTGTCGTAGAAAAAGTTGCAGATGCCAGTCGCTGGGTCTTTCTCAAGGAAATAATCACTGGCACTGTGGGACTTCTGGGGATTCAGAGGTAGAATAGAGTAAAGACACAACACATGTAACTTCATGATGACTTCATTCCATTCAAGTTCCTAAAATATGTTATCTTTAATGTTTTTTTCAGACAAAAAGCCAAATATATTCAGATAAATATGATATAAAACTCAGGAAATCTCCATATGAAAACATCGTATTTTAACCTTTTTTGCACAAAACTGACATATAAAATAAAATTTAAAAAATGACCTGGTCATTAAGGAAGAGGTCATTGGCCAGATGCAGGATGCGGTCCACGTGAACAATGCCACCGATGCTGTCCACGTCTACATCGGCCACCAGGCCCAGAACCATCATAGTCTCCACCAGCAGCTGCCGGTACTCAGGCTGAGGGACGTGGTTCAGGACAGACTCCACCTGCACCGCAAACTTGATCTCTCCCTCTGTCATCTACACACAAAAAAAACTTTAACACAGAAACACATGGAAAGTCCTAAACCAACAAAAGTCTGTGAGATGCTACCTCTCTTGTGGTAGAGGAGGGTAACACATATCCATCGATGGACAGGCCGTGGCACTTGTGCAGGATCTTCCACACCTTCTGGTAGAAACCCACCGGTACTCTGTTGATTGCTCCATCCAGCCTGCGCCTCCTCAACCACTGGCCCTGCCTCTCCTCCCAGTGCAGCTGTCCGTCACCTGGACCGTGACCCACCGGGGACAGGATGCCACTGGGGGTGGAGGGACTGCTGCAGCGCTGCCAGGAAAGAACAGGAAGATACTGTTAAAACATTTTGAATGGACCACTTAACTCATTTGTAACCCTATACCTGCAATTATACATGCATATTGATATCATGCTCTATCAAACTTGGTAAAACAGATATATGAAAGGTCAAGGCTGGTGTTATTGTGCTTTGTAGTGTAAATAACAATGACTCTACCATGACAAAAAACAACAATACATTCAATGTAATGTTCTGATATTCTGTATGCCTCCATTAATGATTGTTCAAGACATAGCAGGGTTGCAATGAAGACATTTCTGCTGTAATGCATTGTAGTGCTAATGATGTCTATTTCACAATAATAAAAAGCTAGAATAACAGCAGCCTTATCCCTAAATGATTCCTCTTTAAGCGTCAAAAGAATATATAACAAAATATCAATGAAAAATGCTTTTCAGATGAGTTTGCTCAGTGTGCCCATATATATAACTACTGCAACCCTAGGAAGGACAGACATTTATATATATATATATATATTTGTAAGCAGATGCGGTGAAATGGTTTACCGTGGAGCGAGGAGAAGTGACATTGCTACTCAAGGAATGACCGCCGCTGAAGATCTACACAGAGATATGGATGAGATGGCAGAGAACACTCTGAGATGATTCACATTTTTCTCATACTGCACAGAGATGTATAACCTGTAGATTGAAATTAAATTGTTCTGAAAAAAATGACAGATCAAAAGAAAGACCATTCCACAAACAAATGACGCCAGTAAATGCTATCATATAATGAGTCATGAGTCATGGGCTTCCTAAAAGTAGCCTATAGAAGGTCTGGATTGGATGAGGTAATGTGTTGTCTAAGAGCTCAAATTGTTTAAATTGTTATACTGTTATAACTTCAGCAGAGATTATTAGTGTACTTATTATTAGTGTTAAGCATGTTTTCCTAATGATATGTGATGAAAAGAGAGTCAGAAATGCGGGGCGTATGAGCAGGGTTTAAACGGCGGTTTGTCTTTTTTAAGACTGGCGTTAGAAACATGCTAAATATTGTCAAACCCAACGCACACTGATAGGCCGAGAGTCATCCAGCTGCAACCAAAGCAAAAACACTGTTACACTATTCTTAGATAGATAGAAAAGAAATCAGACAGACAGACAGACAGACAGACAGACAGACAGACAGACAGACAGACAGACAGACAGACAGACAGACAGACAGACAGACAGACAGACAGACAGACAGACAGAGTCTATATATTATAATGGATTATGCTGCAGTTTTTCCCAGTCTCCACACCTGTTTTATCTCACTCTTCAGCTTGTGTATCCCTGTTCGTTCGGTCTTGGTGGCTCCAGTGTGACCAAGTTCGTGTATGGAGATGGCAGGACTTGTGGCTGTTGACTGGATTGGGCGCACTGATAAACACAGATAAAAACAACCAAAAAAACTTGATTACTTCTTCCATAGCCTATTTCTAGACCTCTAAAACAATTGACCAGTAAAGTCCTAACATATACTCTGAAAAAAACAGAAGAACTCACCACTTCTCTCCACGCCAAACTCTTTGCCACTGAGGATGTGATGCAGCAGGTTCTTCATGCCAAAAGGACTCAGGCTCATCAAACTCTCAGAAGCCTCTTCCCCTTCAAAGACGATACAAATTTTAAATGTTTCATTGTTCAGTAGTGTATGCAAGTACACAGTATTTTGTGCTGTGTTTTCCTACCAGAGCAGTGCAGGCTGCGAGCGAGCTCCGTCGCCATCACCTGCATGATGAGGCCTATCCTGAGCCGGAGCATGTCCCCAAACAGAACGGGCTGCGATCGCACGTACATTGCTAGATAGACCATGATTTCCTATATGACAAACACACACAGCTGTAAGATAAGTGTCTGAATAATAATTGATGCTTCAGAGGGTTTAAGACTTACCTGTGTGAGTACAGCTATACTGATGTCCTGACCACTGGCTTCATAGATAAGATTGTTTAACTCCTCTGGAGGAAGAGGACTGAAAGGAAAAAGTGGGGAGAAAGAGTTGGCTTGTGTGGTATGATTATTAGCAAAGCCTTAATGTGAGGAGAACATCTTCTGAGTCACTGCAGTTCTTGTAATAATGACTTACACTGTGATGACTCTTTCCCTGGGCTCAGGAGGAAGACCTACAGTCAGCTGCTTGTGATGAGAAATCAGATCTGTGCAGGCCTGAGGAATAGACAGATTTTATCATGGTTCAATTAGTTATTCAGCAGGCATTCAAAGTGTTGTTCAGAGACAGTAACTCAAGAAAGTTCCAAGTACAAAATAATACCACTTACTTGGCAATACACCAGATTCAAAATGTAATGATGCAGTGTTTCTTATGGCCAGCCGATGGTGTTAAGAGACTTTTCTTTGAATGTCTGCCAAGAACATGGTTTGATGATGACTCAACCATTAACTGTGCATACATTTGTGAATTCCTATTTGGGACCTCAGTGTTTAAATCGGGACAGATTATTAAGGACAGTTTCGGTGAGGAAGCTATGTGTGTTTAATGTTTAATCTAAAAGTGTTCTAGGTGAGAAGGAGAATACTTTAGCAGAACAAAAAAGGGGAAACATTGGTCCTTGTGTATTTAGCTCAATTCATTATAAGCTTCTTGTTTTGCTTGTCGCTTAAGAAATGTTGAACTTTGTAGGGTTGTCTAGGGCCAACAGTTTGAAAAAAGTCTTGAACTAGCTGCTAAGCTGCATAGTTGTCTGCTGTAATAGAAAATGACCATCACTGACCTCAGCGAGGACCTCCACTCTCTTGCGTAGGATCCCAGAGATGTATCTGATGAGCCCCCACTCTTTGGAGGACCCAGCCTGTTCATACAGCTCCTCCAGCAGGGACCGCACGCTGACCCCGCCCTGCCCTGGACCTGACAACTCCACCAGCCAATCAGCTCCTCTGGTCATTGGAAAAAAACACAGGATGGGTCATTAAAACATTTTTTAAAATTAAGTAGGATAATAAATATGTGTGTCTGAGTAGAAGTCTCTATGTCCGTACTTCATTATGTAAAGGATGTAGAGTATGTCGGCCTGGTCCTGCAGTGTGGGACACTCTTTAAGCTGCCGCACCAGCGCTGCAAAGTCTGTGTTGCCCTGGGAGTCTCTGGGAAGGTGCAAGTCAGCAGCACTGTGGGGCTAGAGAGGGAGGTCGGTGTTATACTATTACACTTCATAGCAACACCGACATCGCAGGAGAAACAAGTGTCTACCTTGTGCTGATTTGTATGTGAGGCTTGCTGAGGTTGAGCAGGAACTTCAAGTAGGTTGAGAGCTTTGCGGCGTTTGGTCTTAATCGGAGTCACAGGCAGGTACATGGAAGACTCTGAAATACCAAACATTTTAGTGGATAATTTTTTGAAATGTTGTCAATTACTTTTCATTTGATACTTAGTTGAATATTTAATTTCGTATGGTATATTGATTTACCCGACAAAAAATTAATTCTGTTCCCGTTGAGGTCCCTGAAAACCACAACTCAATTGGATATTATTTACTTACTACAACAGTCTATTAGGCTAGTATATCTTGGTTGTTGCCAACTACAGGTCGCCAGAGAATCAAAGTTACAAAACACCGTTTTTCTCTCTTTTTTTGGAGAAAACACTACATATAAATCTGTTTTCACCTGGATTTGTGTTCCCCATAATCCCATTACCAAAACTCAACCATAGCCCAAAAGCAAAATATCATTTCTGCAGTGCCTTACTAGAGCTTTACATCTGCCTAAATAAGGCCCTACCTTGGACAGAGGCATTGAATTAACCTATATTCAAAAGGTGAAACAGACCACAGTCTCTCTTGCTTGTTCCTAACCTAGTTAAATAACCCAGAGATAAGAGACGTTTCAATTGCTTTCTTTGTCATCTCCTTTAACATAGGGTACTGCTGACCATAATGCCATCCCACAATTCCTTGCAGCAGTGCTACGGCAGACCAAGTTCTGTCTCATAAATCCGTAGCCTACTGTAAGTGCATTCTCTTTGCATAGCGGACGTCTTTTCCTTTCAATTCTCCCTCACATCTTTATTCGTCCTCATGATGTTTTTCAGATGAATAATTGGACTCCTAATAACTCACTTGGCATGTTCAGGCCCTGGACCTGGGCCATGAAGGACAAGATGTCCCTGGTGGTGTGTTCAGCACTGAAGACGTGGTGCTGCCCACTCTGGATGGGAGGAAGATGGCTCTTGGTGGTGGTGCTGTGGAGGACCTGGGTGAGGTACTGGTCAAACTGGTCTTTTGAGCCCTCTGGAGTTAGAAAGCATGCAAACCATTACTTACAGTTTAATCATTTATAAGTTTATAAGTAACACAGTTAATCAGTATCTACCCAAGGGAACATAGTTGTTGTATTCCTCTCCATAATCATCATCATCATCATCATCATCCTCTAGTAAGCTGTCATCGTTCTCTTCATCCAGGAAGCTGAGGCGAGTGTGGAAGGACGTGGTCTGGACACTGGAGAGGTCTGACATCTGCACCCTGTAGTAACATCCGCACGAAATACCCACACATCTAACATTTAACACACTAATATTATGATGTCCTGTGTAACAGAAGAAAACAGACCTTGCTCCAGCAAAATAGCCATCTTGCAGTTTCCTGAGGGTTGATACGATACACGGGTCAATCGCATCTGCATCTTCAACTGAACATAAAAAGAGAAATAAACGCCTTGAAGAGCAGTGACATAATTTGGTAAAGAAAAAGTAATGGAAATATACAGCATGTACATTTGGGATCACACACTTTGAAGCAACATTTACAATTTTACCATTACATTATTGTACAGATTATTAATTGTAATAATGTATTATATGCAACCATATTTTGGATGACATACCTGCAAGCTGACGCAATATAAAATGCTATTTTAAATTTAATTCGAGAAGGTTTCACGCATTTAATCTTCCTGAAAACTATTTCTGTGAGACTGATTATTTTCGGGTAAAGGGCCTTATTACCCAGCATGCTGCGGGTGATGGGGAAAGTGAGTGTGGGTCTTCCTGTCATCCTCCAGCAAGAGGAGAGGTAGGCCAGCTCTGTGCGTAACATCTCCACTATCATCTGGTTGTCCAGAGCCAGGTAGAAATGATGCTGATCCAGAAACTGGAGCAAAGAGAAGAGAGGAACAGTATTATTAAGAAATAAATATGACTACCACCTTGTTGTTGTGAATATCAATGTCACAACATCTCGAGTTTTACCTGAGGGGCGAAAATATAAGAACGATTTCTGATCTCGTAGAATTTGGATGTTCCCAGAACTCCAATGTGTCTGTAGGGCCTCCCACTCAAATTCAGTTTCTTACAGCTTCCTGTGGCAATGACACAAGATGTTACATTTATTATTCTTAACACAATCACATGCACACTAAAGCAAAAAAGTGATTGGTGCTCGTTTACCAAGTCTGACATAGACGTGGCTCAGGATTCGAGCAGGCATCACCCTGATGGGCATAACTTCTGCCATTGTCTGCACCATGATCCCATGATCTCTCATCAACTCCTGGATCTCCTCAGTCTCTGCTAGTACACAAACTGAAACACACATAGAAAAATAAATGTCCTGCTTTCTATAAGAAAAGCTGTATGCAAACCAACGCAATTTTTGATACTTTTGAAGTTATGGGAGTATTCCTCCTTAATTTGCCTAACAAGTGGTAAGGTGCTACGAAAACTTCTCTCCATGTTTAATCGGTGCAACAAATTTGATTCAATATAGTGTTGGTTTCTAATTCTTTCATTCTTCTTGTTAGCAGTTTTTAGGCGATTCAATTCATTTTTAATTCAACTTCTGGGCTGATATTTTCTCAAACTACTGATAGATCACAAACCTTGTACCACAACATCAGGCTTGAAGTTTGTAGAGAATCTCCGGTTGAGAGGATCTATTTCTCCTGGTGCTAAAAAGCCCTTTACACAGAAAGAAAAAGAGAGACAGAGACATGAGGTTAAGAATGGCAGTGGTCATATTGAGGGAGTGTTGTGTAAGTGCATTTTCGTCACATTTAAAATATATATAAACTGCTTTAATCCAGATAAGTGACATTGTCTATTAGATAGTCACAATAATAACAGATGCCTGCCAAGTGTGGCAGATTGCATTGGTTAAGGGCCCTGTCAATACCTCGGCCAGTAGACAGCCCAGGATGTAGAGTGACTGTCCCCACATGTGCGGCAGCTGCCCCATGGCCAATCTGTCCACTGAGTGAGGATTGCCGTACTCCTCCTCCACCTGTTAGATAACATAATAACATATTCACAATGATAATGAAAGTCTGTACCATGTTCATCTTAATTTAGAGTTTTAGCATGCTTACATTTCCATTCAACATGAAGTACATCTGAGGCTGATGGGAATGTTGTTAATCTTAGTCATAAAAAGTACTTAAAAATAAAAACAATTATAAATTGAGATTTCGCTAGCTTGTTAACATATCTAAAAAACAAGATGCTACTACAGGTAATATAGAGCACAAAATGACACATTTTTAAAGATATTTTTATTTAGCACACCCTTTGTGTCACTTCATATAAAGGAGGTTTAGTATTAAAGGCCTTCACATTCTCCAATTAGATACAACTGAAGATTATCTATCCATGAAAAACAAATGTTACTAAAGATAAGCAACAGTCCTGTCATCTTTATGAAACACTTCACACATATTTTAGGTTTCTCAGAGTATGCAACTAGAATAATGATCTGTTATACGTGTGTTGTGGTAGTGGGATACCTTGTCAAGAGGTACAGCATAAAGTTCAGGCAGCAGTTTGATGCCGTTCTTCCCTCTGATCAAAATGCCTTCCAGTGCCTCACGGTACTCCTGCACCTGTGCATAGCCCACAGTCCTTTGTTCAATATCAGAAGTGCATCTGAAGTCATTCAAAGTGACTTAATGACCGTGTGAATACAATCAAGATTGGATCAGTGTGTTTGGATTTATCACCTGTACTTGATCTCCGGTAAAGACACCATCCAGGATGAGATAGGTCCAGAAGACGGGCCACTCACACTCGATATTCTCAAAGAGCTTGAGCTCTGCAGGATCGTAGTGCAGCCGAGATGGGTCCTGGAGAGAAAACAGCGAGGGCCTACAGTACAACCATCCAGCTCAAACTATATAATACACACGCTCTTACAACAGAAAAAAAATCAAACTAAGCCACCTATAAAATCCATGCAAAGGTTATCTTATTCCATCCAAAGGTGTGGTAATCCGTAATTTGAAAACGTTTTCTGTCCCTGCTTCCTGGTTTTGACAGCAATTAAATACATTAAGAATCCCATCTTAGATTTGCAGTATATAAAATATCGTACTTCTTTAGGACATCGATATCCATCTCTGATGAAGCGACAGCAGCCATAGCGACCCTGAAACAACCCAAAAGAGTAAAAAGTGTTGGCATGAAAATTAACTTGCATGTACAAGGAAAAAAAGAGTATAGGATAAAATACTGCATCGTGTACTGTACCTGCAGTTTGCTTATGATTTCCGACTTTGTGATGGCCACGAGTTCAGCATCCTCAACAGCAAAGGCAGGGAAGGAAATGACGGACAGAAGCCCGGCGTCAATCTCCTTTGAAGTCGAAGCTCTTGGGAGCATGGAGCACAGGATAGACTGTTGGAAAACACACAGAGACGCTCAGCAGATGAGGGGAGATGTTTGTGTAGCTAAAGATAAAGAAAACAGTACCTGACAATGTTCCACTTCATCAGGCAAAACATGGATGACTGACTTTGGACCTCCATGAGCACCAAAAAGATCCAGCTCATCTATGGCCTCCAGAGCTGCCTGCACACAAACACAACTCAGAAAAAACATTCCTCTGTTGGTCTTTATGTGTGGTATGTCATAACTCTGACAATAATAACATATACCTTAGCGATTCCTACAGAGCTGCCATTGAGCTCTGGGATGCCCTGGTTGGTCTTGTCACCTCGCTCCCACATCCCATAATCCTGCAGGGAATATGAATAATATTGACATCAATTCTTCATAAATGATGCAGTCTCTAAATGATACCCATATGCATAGTAAATCAGATTTCAATTTTCAGTATTCCCTGATTGTTCTTCCCTGTTAAAACTAGTCTTCAGACAATCAAAGGACTCAAAGGAAATCACTTGTTACATTAGCCGTATGCTGCTGTGATAATTTGACAGCGACAAAAGGCTTTATAAATGCTGTAGTACTCCCAAAGACATGTAAACAAACTTGTATTTGTAATATTCCTCTTATGCTTTTACTCTGGTTGTTTCTTTTCAGTGAACTACCTTTTGCTTTCTACAAACCAAATCTCTGAAAGTGTTACTCACTGCCACTTTGTATGCAGCCTCTATGTAGAAGACCATATTTTGGATAAAAGCCACTTCATCCAGGTTTGAGATAATGCGAAGACCTGCAAGATATTGTGACAAAATCGTTACTTTAATTGTCTCCAGAGAAGGGAAGCTGACTAAGCAAGGTGAGTTATTGTTTTAATACTAAGCCAACTTTTTCGATACCTACAAAACGAAAAATGAGAGACAACACAGAAAAAATAAACAACACTCTGCATCACTGCTGTACCTGAGGCTGTCATCTGTGCCAGCATCAGCAGGTAAATGGAGGTGGCGTCTACTTGGAGATGGCCCCACTGGTCGTCCCCGACAACCGTGGCACAGGTGGGAGTATCATATTTGGCATGCAAGCAATCTTTTGTACTCTGGGTGTGTTTGAACTTCTCCACCTTGGCCACCTAAACATGTGAACAGGAAAATATGCATACACAAAAGACACAGACACATATTTAGTACTGGGTTTTTGGGGTGTTTAGCCATAAGAGAGCAGATGAGAATTCAGAAGAGATGGTGAATGACATGCAACCAAAATATCCCCCACATAAAGACTTCTACATAAAATATTGTAATTTAATCACTGTTTTATAAATCGTAAGAAGTATGTTTACATGCAAATCCCACCTATGCCCCAAAATACAGTTGTTGATCTGAAGCAGCAGAAACTGTTGATATGGAAAATAATAATATCTGTGAGAACTTCACAGTGATTCTCCAGTGATTCATTTAACTTTAGACCTACTGATGACAATGTCTCAGCAGCAGAGGATGATACGTTCATAGCTCCCTCGACACTGCAACATTTTAACACTCTGATGGGAACTTGGCATCCTCATCTTAATTCCAGTAATGGAAGAAAATGAGAGTAACACCATTACTACAGGCAGGCTTTTACGATCACTTTCACTTTAACATATAGATCACCAACATATTGTTGATGATTGGAAATATGTTTTCTGACTAACTGCTCATGGTTCCTGAGTTTGACGTGCCCGTGCAGATAGCAGCAGATTGTGGTCAGAAATCTGGAGACGCTGTTTGCATAAAACACTCTGTTTGAATAACACAGTGGCCCCGATAACACAGTGTGGTTTCTAAGAACCAAAATAGAGGCTTATCGGATTTTCTACCACGAGGATGTGATGTTCATGTGTGTAACAAGTGAACCTATGAACAACTAATTTGAGCAGAGGTCTGTCTTACCTGTCTCATCATGCACTGCAAAAGTCCCTGCATCAGCTTCACCACACTCTGTCGTAAACAACAACATTGGTTAGCTTCAATATTCAAACAAAACAACACTATACTACAATTATTTTGTAGTTTTAGTAGAGGGGAAAATAATATATCACTTTCCTGTTCAGTTCAAATATTCGTGGTAGGGGAAAATGTAGTTTACAATTACTTTTTCCTAGCTAAGTGATCACATCATCATTTAAAGTTAACTTAAAATATGAAACAATAGGTGATGAATAGATTGATTTGTGTTAATGTGTCAATTAATCATTTTCATTACAGAGGACTCTCTATTTTTATACTTTTATAATTCTAAAAGTGATGTTTTTAATTTGCTTACTACCTCTGAGTTACAGCCAAAACTAAAGCAATATGATACATACAGTATCAACATTTTGTAACAAGTTGTAACCGGCAAATATTTTATTGGATTGAAATACTTCTGTGTTGTAAAAATATAATATCTTGTGTATGTGTATATATGTTTGTGTAAATTACTCAAATAAGAATGTGCTTACACCAAATGCTTGCCACTATAAAATAAACACTGCTGTGATCATTAATAATATCCCACACACCTGCTCCAGTTCATAGGCCTTGGCCTTGTCTTCGTCTCTGTCTGCGTTCTTGCGGTAGGCCATGCCCAGCCCCCACACAGCCAGGACGCTGTAAACATTATCCCTCACCCAGGCATCCTTCTTCTGGGCACTGGCAGGCAGAAGTCCTGTCACTGGGTTCTGAAACAAACATACACACTCCTTTATCAATGAAGATACAAGTTGTTCTACTTGACCTAGTGCTTTCATAATATGGAAAGGTACAGCATACATTACTTTTTGAAGTTTTAGTTTAAGAATCTGACACTTTAATGTGCCCCCCTCCTCTGAAATCAGACCTACAGTGTGACTATACACCCTGGCATAGTCACACTGTATAAGGAAAGTTGCACTGTGTCCTTGAGTCACACTTTAAACATAGACAGCTGTTGACTGTTGAAGTCCTAATAGATAAAGGTACATAGCTCCCCGGTCCTCAGCCTTTTTCCATGGGCTGAACTTTGCTCGCCCCTTGTTTATTTTTTAGGCAGCTCAATCTGTTGAGCCTAAACCTGAACCTATAAAGGCAAACAAATATTTAAACAAAACTAGAAACAGTGTCCCTGAATGAAAATGCATTGGTGATAAGTAAGTGCAATTGCTCAAGAAAAAGAAAGTTTAAGCTAATTCCCATTTTATGTTGATTTATATTTATTCAACTCTAATACATTTTATTGGCAAATATTAAACGTTTTACTCCAAATTATGTACTTGACAGCTTTGGTGACATGTGAGTTTGCACCTTCTGTTTGAATGAACTTCTGATATATTGTTAATAATTTATGAACAAGTCCAGAGTAAATATGCACTGTACAGTACCAGCATCATCTGCAAGGTGCACAGAGTTTGGCTCAAAGTAACTACTTTTATCAATCACATGGCTTAAACACTCAATGAGTTTCTTCCATATTGTAACAAAGTATTTTATAGAGTATGCTACCTATCCATATGCAAAGTAGTTAGAATTAGCCCTCCTTTTACAATGCTACATAAGAACCATGCTAATGGTTATCAATAACTATCATAATCCAATGATATAATGTACATGATTCTGAAATAGAAAATGCTTCATAATAAGTACCATTGAAACTTAAAGCGTTTTTCAATGCAACTACATACGTACAAGACTTTTAACAATTTGCTAATGCTAATCCTGAATCCTGTCATGCAGGTCTGGAGTTACCTGGTGGCACAGGATAGTTTCTTGGATTAGCCTGGCATAGCCGTCCAGTCTCACCCCTGAGTTACTGCGGCTCCTCATCCTCAACAATCACTGCGCACAAAACACAAGTTATGTTTGACCAAGTATATAGCACTTAAACTCTGGTTATCATCTTCAGGAAAATGCAACAAATAAACGTATATTAATCCCTGACGTAATTTACCTGGCAGTGGTGCATCAACCAGTCCTGCAGTGCGGGGTGGATCTGAAAGGCTGACCGCTCCGCAGACCTGCTGCTCGGCTAAAGCTTGCTAGCTGAGCAGCATCAAGCTGTCTTTGACACAAACATGTGACGTGACACTCACCAGCCTGATTTCACACACACAGCCCGGTGTCCCAGTCAAACTGCTTGAAGTGTGTCGTCAGGCCTTACAGGTGGGAGGCTTCACAGAAAGAGAAAGCGTGTACAACATGTAAGTGAGCATTGTACATCCATCCTAAGAAAAATACATTATCTACTTGTTGTTTGAGTGAGTGCCGACAGGGGGCGCCCCATGACATCATTTTCATCCCTTCGAAGGTTTAAGGGCACAACCACAAGCAAATGTAAACAGGAGAAACTTTCCCATAAAGCTTATTTGCTCTGCACTTTTACAGAAAGAGAAACACACACACACACACACACACACACACACACACACACACACACACACACACACACACACACACACACACACACACACACACACACACACACACGAGAAACTGTATACTTTTATAAAATGTGTTGGTATAAGTTTTGGCATTTTTGCAAATATGTATTTGTATATGGGTTTTTTTCAGTTCAAATAAGAGCACAAAATGAATAACTAGCGTTTCACTTTCTGGCAAATGTAAGTATACTTAAAGCAGCAAGATCTAAACTGCTAAATGTATGTAACCTATTCCAGTACTTTACCATAAATATATACAGTATATATCCTACCCTCTAGCAACACTGAATGCCCCACTCCTTGCCTTTCACTGAACCTTGTGACTTTGTTTTTAATTGTTCTTGTATACTTCTTAATAGTTATATCGTTTGTTTTATTACCTCTTATATTATATGTTTATTCTCATTACTCTAATTATATGTACATTTTGTGTCTTTTTGATGATGGGGTCAACATTTTGTTTAATATACATTTTATACTGCCAGGTAGCTTGTGAATGTTGCTCCTAGTGACTAATTAAGTTTACCTTGTCCTGTGTGATCAGTTAATACACAGATTAACTGGTAAATTGTCTTTTTGAGACCCCTTCGAAAACACCATGGTTCATCCCAAGGGGTAATGCTCATAAGGAATATCCAATTCATAAAATAAATGTACCTCTCAAGTGCAATGGGCAAGAA
This sequence comes from Eleginops maclovinus, assembly GCF_036324505.1. NCBI lineage: Eukaryota > Metazoa > Chordata > Actinopteri > Perciformes > Eleginopidae > Eleginops > Eleginops maclovinus. Next base: position 22,662,538 of record NC_086352.1, read on the forward strand.
GTAAGGATTCCAGGTAACAGATAGGGTTAAGGTAGCTTACTCAAGAAAAGTAGCCTACCTGTGTTGTTCCGCAGTAGGCCTACTTCAGTTAATGTATTACATTATCTTATTTTCACACTTGGTTTTAGCTGTATCCCTATGTGTATGAATGTGTCATTTGGTGGGATATTATGTGTTTGTTTGTTTTTTAATAGTTTTTAAACAAAAGAGAGAAGTGAAAATTACTAGTGGTAAACTGTCCTAACATGAAGCCATAGCTGCTGTATGCAATGTAACGAGTAACGGTACTGGAATAACGGAATCTTTAAACCAATCAAATCCCACAGCTGTGGTTTTTCTGACCAATCACAGCGCGGCTCCCTTCATCGGTGTCTCACCAGCAACCACCATCCGCTAGCTAGTTTAGCATCAGTGTGGAGGAGAAGCTAACCTACAGACAGACATATCTGTTCCCTCCTTTTGGTTATGTATTCTGCTTGAATATACTGAAGTTACCAGGCGTCCAAGTGAGTAACTCAAAGGTAAGGGTCGTGTTTACTTCTCTTGTCTACTTTCGTTAGCTGGGCGTCGCGGGAGGGGGCGCAAATGACACAATATACACACATAACGTGTTGTGGCTGTTAATATGCTGCAATTTAGCAAACATAGCTAACATAAGCTAATGGAAGTTTGTGCAAAAGCCTCCTGGAAGTGAAACTGAGCAAAGAATCATTTGATCAGACGGCTAGGTCGTGTTATCCTCGAATAGTACATGCATTTCCCGTTTTATTTTTTTGTTCCATTACATGTACTGAATTAACTTTCTTAACATGGAAAAAACCCCATAAATGCTACATGGTTGGTGATTGCTTACCCCTCAGTCCTTTTTCCTTTTATATTTGTATGTACCTTCCTTCTCTCTAAACATTGTTTATATGTGTATCTTTTTTTGCCATTGATAAATGTTAAATGAACTTCCTCTATCAGATGCAGTTCATGCTGTTGTTCAGCCGGCAGGGAAAGCTGCGGCTACAGAAATGGTATGTACCTCTGTCTGACAAGGAGAGGAAGAAGATCTCCAGAGATCTGGTCCAGACCATACTGGCCAGAAAGCCCAAGATGTGCAGCTTCTTGGAATGGAGGGACCTCAAAATCGTGTACAAGAGGTAAGTAAGTTTATAAGAGAAGTGTAAATACAGTATATCATGCAGAAAATATCAACTGGAGACATCTATACAAGGCTTGCACCACAAACTTGAATCTCTTTGGTTGTTCTCAGTTTTGTCACTACTCTCATCTGAATGAAACATACTTCTGAGCAGCTTCATTTGAATCAAATCAATAAAAAAATATTCATTACTGCAAAAAATGCACACAAATTGCTCATCAAGAGATATGACACCTTTGACATTAACGTTCATTCCTTACTTTAACTCCAATGAATATTTCCAGAGCTTTAATGTGCATCACAGATGGGAGTAGTTGTCATGGAGATGGTTTAGTTGTGATAATGTGACTATAGATCTTCAGAGACATGATCACCGTTCATGATCCTGTTTCATAAAAAGTGAATCTTGGGATTATGTAGTTAAACCTTCACACATTTAAAGTGGTTTAAATAAGCTCCACTAAAATGTCCTATGCCAGTATTTTCAGATTTCTGTGATAGGATGGGTAAATGTTCGGTTTGCTGCATTTCTTTTTGTATCTTCAGTGGCTTGATGGGTAAAACCGATGATTCAATGATTATGTTGTCATGCAACAAGAGTTTTGGCATTTAGATCTCACCTTCTGTTGTGTGTTGAAAGCCAGAAACACCCCCTCTCTAATAACACCTGCCAAACAGTGAAGGACAATGATCATTATGTAATGTAACATTTGTGTCTGGACATATAACTGAAGAGTATTTTGAAATACTCCATGTTTTCAATACAATTAACAAAAAACAAATAAACAAAGACCGACAACAAAATAGCCGTGACCGTGACACAGTGCTGCAGTACAGAAAAAGGGTGTTTTCTTGCCTCATGATGATAAAAATGGAGCTACCTGTTTATTTGCTACATTTGTTAACATCGGATGCAGTGCAATTTGATATTGTTGCAAACATCCTATCAGTGTAAAGGCTAAAATGCTCTGTTTTTTCCAGATGTTTGCAAAGTAATTGCAAGTTATCTTTGTTTTATTTGATTGGAATTTTGAATTTGTTATTGTATCCATGTCGTCAAGGTACGTGCATCCTAGATTGAAAAGGTGACAGAAAAAAGGCTGTTGTGTGTCTGCAGCTGAGACCCTGCTTTCTTTCTTTTATTTATTTTAATATGCAGACCTCGTTCCGACACTGATCAAAGCCTACTGCTACCTACATTGAGAACACTGAGATGTTGCATTTCTGCCAAGAGAGCAAATGCACTGACACTGGTATACATCACCGACTTGTTCAACTTGTATTTGCTTACGTTCTGTTGTAGATATGCAAGCCTGTATTTCTGCTGTGCCGTGGAGGATCAGGATAATGAGCTGATCACCCTGGAGATCATCCATCGATACGTGGAGCTGCTGGACAAATATTTTGGCAGTGTAAGTTTTAAATGTCACACATCTAACATGTAGATTGGTGTGTGGGAAAGAAAACTATAGAAAATGTACTGTAAGAATCCTTTCAGTGTATTCACTAGCTAAAGGATCTCCTCTGATCAGCTACTGTTTGGCCTCACAGGTTTGTGAGTTGGATATTATCTTCAACTTTGAGAAGGCCTACTTCATTCTGGATGAGTTCCTGCTGGGGGGGGAGGCTCAGGAGACGTCAAAGAAGAACGTGCTGAAGGCCATTGAGCAGGCTGACCTGCTGCAAGAGGTACGAACCGTTTTGTACACAGACCATTAAACACACTCACTGGTGTCAGGTGAAAGGTGTTTTGATCCATAGTATCAGATCATTTGGGGAAATTGCCCATCAACTTTCCAAAGCCCGTAGTAGTGTTCAAATAATTTGATTTGTTCAACAAACTTTCCAAAACCCAAATATATATATTAACTTTAATGTCTTTAAATCTTTATTAAAGCAGACATAAGGATACTTCTTTTTTTGTTCACCCTGCGCCCCTACCCACATGACGTCACCTGTTTATTCTAAGTCTTCAGCACTTGATTAATACAGGTTCCTCCCTTGTGCCAGTGCAGTAAAGCAAGTGCTGTCCTGCATGCTTGCATTTCTGTCTCACTGTAGTCCTTTGCAGTCAACAGAATTATTGATTTATTTTTAGCAAAGCATGCAGTACTGTTGTTATAAGAACAGCTGGCCTAAAAAGGGTTTATCTTACTTGCAATCATGAATGTGTACTCTTTGTGCTACAAAATGTACGACTCTCTTGTCTTTGTCTGCAGGAGGCAGAGGCACCACGGAGCGTTCTGGAAGAAATTGGGCTGACATAAATCCTCATGCTGCAGTTCCTTCCTCCACCTCTATGTCTCTCTCCTGTTGACTGTCAGTGTTGTATGTATATAATCACCATCTATGTATTCTGTCAAGTACTATCCAGTAATGTCCTTTAAATGTGGTGCCAACTGTGGTGTTGATGTGTCTCCTCTGTACAATCTCCCTCCCTGTATTCTGCAGTACTACTAGCATCCTTCACACCCCTAACTTCTTAAAACTCAAGAGTACAATGTAGCGACGACATGAATCCCCAGCACCATATTAAGACCATCTATCATCACTGATTGCAGAGTTGTGTGTGCTGTTTGGCTTAAAAGTATTTTAAAGGTGCTGTTGTAGACTCAGTCAGTACTTCTCATGATTGACCTTCATGTTCGAGCCACAGAGCATCAAAATTCAAAATAAATATATACGCTGACATCTGTGAGGGTCATTTGATAAACCATTTTTGTGAACTATCTTACAATGCATAATTAAAAAGATCTTGTTTCTCAAGAGCAAAAGCAAAACGTTGTTTAATATTAAATACTGCAAACACAAACTAACAATGTGCAAAATTAGGAAAAGATATGTCATTTGGCACTGGCATCAAGACGCTTATCTTGGGGAAATATCAATTAAAGTCTTTAGGACTATAAAAATACCTTAAGAACAGCGGTAAGTTATGACCTGGGTTTTTATAAATGATCACTGGGAAATCTTTAAAAAAAAATCAGATTCTTAGCTCTGTGACTGAGATAATGGTAACACTTGAGAATAACCAGCGGGGGCGAGTGCTGTTGTGGGAATCGCTGAAACTGTTACAATCACACGGGTCATTTCAACCCAACAATTAAGTGAAATGAAAAGACTTATCAACATCAGTGTTTATGTATGTAGGTTTGAACAAGTTTGTCTTTAGTGATTCGTCCTTAAAAGTGAACCATGTATATTTTACCTTTTGGTTAACGAGCAGTTGGTAATTAGTCTTGTAGTGTTTCTAAAAATAAAAAAAAGACTTCCTGACAAAAAATACAGAAGTTCGCAATGGCCTCTGGAGTAAAATCTGGAACAGTAAAGCAAAGTGACGCATACAGAAGAAAATCTATTTTATGTATACTTTAGTTTGGCTAAAAGACTAACATACGACCAAAGAACACTGTGTTTTATCTTCTCAATGGTGTCTACAGAAAGCTCACATGGAAGAAAAGGAATTTAGAGGCGCGGGATGTTTGACAGAACATGTAGTGGGGGTTATTTGGCCACAATATAGCAGTATTATTATCATCCCAAACAGTTTAAGGGCAGGTTTATCCTGAATTTCTTTATGGAGTAGAAGCGAAAGAAGATGAACTGCACATATCAGGGTACATCATTAATATTCATCACCGTCAGCTTGTTCACTTGTCAGTAGGAAGCAGGAAAACAGGTCAACAAGTAATGACTACATTCTCATCCAAAAATTGTATCTGCATTCTTAAAACCACAAAGTGTTTCATTTAACATTCAGAACTAATTATTCAACAAGTACATCCTGGATTTGTGAAGAATAAATCACTTTTGTATTAAACGCTGCCAATTAATTTGCCATCATTGTTTTCTTATATTTGAAAGTTATTAACAATAAATGTATTCCAAAAGAAACGATTTTTGTTTCATATCGTTTTTACTCAGCATCAATAATCATGTTGTACTGCAGCTCCAGTGTTCAGTGACTAAAGCAACATCAACCATTTTGCAAAAGCTAAATATTCACATATGTACATTGATGCTCACTTACAGAAAAACAGCTAAAAACATGTTGATGAGAAAAGCCAGAACAAATCCATATATTTAGAAATGTAACTAAGAGTTAATCTTCTCACCTTCTCTAGCAGCCTCATTCTGCATTTCTGTGATAGAGTGTTCACGTTTCACCTCAAAACTAATCGCTCTGTCAACACCCGGACTTTTATCTAAATCAATGTTTTTCTGAATCGCCTCCATTTCATTTCCCCCCTCACTAGGACTATGGATATTCTCAACCGTCTCATCCTCTGACTCCTTCTCCTTCTCTGACTCTCCAGAGGAGGTCACTCCTTCAGGCAGATGGCTTTTCTTCCTATGCTTCTTTTTGCTCTTTTTCTTGCTCTTTTTGGATTGTTTATGGCGGCGGCGTGTTTTGGTATCCTCAACAGTATCTGGTTTCTTGGGGCTCTTTTCTGTACTCCGTTTCTTTCTTTCTCTGCTTGTGCTTCTTGACCTTTTCCTCACTTTTTCACAAGTGTCTGTATCTTTGTCTTTACTGTCTCTGTCTTCACTTCTATTCTTATGCTCCCTGTCTTTATCTCTACTCCTGTTCCTGAGCCTGTTTTGCTCTCTATCTCTACTTCTACTCCTCGACCTGTCTTTACTCTTGCTCGGATACCAATTGTTCTTTCTGTCACTGTGTCTGGATGAGCATCTGTTCTCTCTGTGCTGCTGGGACGCCCTCCTCTCCCTGCTCCTGCATCTGTCTCCCTCCCGTCTGCTGTGGGATCGGTCTGATCTCGGCGGGCTTCTGCTGTTCTGACGTTGCCTCCAGGATCGGTCTCCGTATCTTTCTGAATGCCAGCCCTCTCTGCGACTCCCCCTGACGCTGCGGTCTGGTGACAAATGCAGGTCCCTGTCCGCCTCCCAAAATTCATTGCCAGGGTTTCGAAATACGTGCAGGAAGTTACAGTGCTTTCCTTTGGGGCATTTCTGTCTGTCAAACAATCCTGAGAGAGGAAATACAAATACAAACAAGATAAATACACCGAACTGAATCTTGTATCTCTGCAGTTAAGTCGCTAAATGAAAAGAAACTCCATTAGTAAGAAATATTCACCACATATAGCATTCTTCCACCGTGTAACAGGACACATCTCACAGTGAAGCTGCCGGCCTGCGTACCACCTCCCATTGAACCTGATGATGGCCTCCCTACACTGCTCCTCTCTGGACAAACAACAGAGGGACGAGAGGACAAAGAATGAAGTGTTTTAATTTGAAACTCAAACACTGTACAGTATTATTCTGGGGAAGTCATGGAGCGGTTGTGTAATAACTTACGTGTCAAACTGAATGTAAACATTTCCTCTCAGGTGTGGTTCGTAATTGCAGCTGACCTAAACAAGGAAAGGTATCAAGGAAACCAAATGTAGGTTTTTAGTTTTTAATTTGATCATGATATCCTGAACAGTGAACTTCCAGGTTGGTTTTTAAATAGGAATTCTTCAGAAAAAGTCAGAGGAATAACTTAAATCTTCCTGACTTCAATAGGAGATATTGAAGACCATTTCATATCTGTATTCATTAATCTTTTTAATAGTTTTAATTTTGTAGCACACCAGGCAAAAGCAAAACTAATATTTCTTTCTACTGATTTCAATAAAATCATCTTAATTCAGTAATGAAACAACTTTCAAACTTGAGTTAAATGGTTACTTTAAGAAATATTTAAAATTGAAAAGATTGACACAAATAAAGTGCTGAATTGCTGTGTTCTTCTACTAATACGTGTCAGCAATCAGAGCTGCCCCCTACCCTGACCTTATATTATGAAATCATGTCTTACTAATTTATTGTATATTTTAGTGACACATGGAAGAAAACACTTGGTACCTCCTCCTGATCTCATCTTACCTTAAATTGCACCACCTTGCCGACACTCTTCAGCTCCGGCAGGACGTCCTGGTAGAAGTCGAGGAAAGTTTCCTGCAGCTCCTCCTCGCTGTATTCCAAAGACGCATCAATGTCGTAATCATCGCGGCGCGACTGCTGCAAGCCAAACGTAGTAAACATTCCCCGGATCATCAGAGTCGGGCTGGCTGTGGGATAGACATGCTTCCGAGAACATCTGGACAAACAAAGACGGAAGAGGGGAGAGTATACAGAAACATTCAAAAAAGACTTGTGACATTCATTCAATCATTAATCAGTCAAAAAGTTGCATTAAAGGAGAAACAAGCACTACCTGTCTCCAAATCGACACGCCCCGGTCTTCAGGAAGAACGGACAGTTTGCCACGTCCCGCTCTGTCCCAAAGTTCTCAGAGCTTTTCGTCCCAGGAGCCTCGGGATTCATCCACGCTCCTCCATTCTCTAGCTGCAACACACATGAACATAAATGTAAATGCTGTGCAGTTTGACTTTAAACTAGAATGAGATGTGCCGTTTGCTTTAAAAATAAATAAAAACATGATTTTATATAAATATGTCTTTAAAGTTTGGATGAAAATATTTCAAATTTAGTAATCGAATATTTGAATAAATATATATACTGATCAGGGAAAAATTCAGTACAAAAACTGAATTCTGAAATTAGTGTAAAAATATCTTTGACATGTTCTTTAAGTGTGAGGATTAACTTAACTTGAATATATATAAACATTAAACTGAGCTGCACACCATTAGGATACGTCTATCCCTATACAGACTTTGAAGAATATATGTATGTAACACAATAAAGATTTTGACAGTTGTTTTTACTTGTGACATTAATGTGTGTTCATACCTGATTTTCTGCTTCATCCAACATTTTCTGAACGGCCTCCTACAAATGGTGTAAAGACACGGCGGGTGAAAATGTGTAGAGGTCAACATAGTGCGGCAGATCTGTTACTATGTGTTAAGACCACACTCACAAGAACTGGCATTTAAACATTTCTGGACTTTTGGAAAGCAATTTCACAGACTGTAGTCACACAAAGTAAAAGATACATCCTTGTTGTGAGAGCTGAAGGTGCTGTTAGGGGTTTTCTCTCTGTGTGTATCTTAGTTGAAGACTTGGATGGTTGCTTGTGCCACTTAGTCAAGGATTTTTTTTAAGAACCATGTACAAACAATTTTTACAGAAGAAACATGATGACTTTAGGATTGTCTGAACCCTCCTGTTTGGATGGATGATTTAAACACTTAAGTAGAAGAGGATATATTTCTTTTTGTTTATCCTCCTGGGGCCCGTTTCACCTCTCTGTCTCGCTTGTCCTGCTGCTTCTGTTCTTTTTCTTCTTCTTCTTTCTTCTGCTGGGCTTCCCATTCCTCTTTTATCATTCGCTGTGAACACAAGAAGACATAAATCCTGTGAATATATTATCATCTTATTTGTGTGCACTCATCTGTTAGCCCATTATTAAACACAACTGCGGGTAGTAATCTTCCCTGAAAGGCTCCAATTATTCACATATGTTGTAAATTGCCACATGATAATTCATTTCCGAATCAGATAATCCCTACATTACATCATCATTGTGAATAGATACACATTGGTGAATCTGCTTTATTCACAAAGTGCAAGTCGTTTTTTGTGGTCAAGTTTAAGATGCTTCCTATGTTGCACACAAACAGCAGATTACCTCTTCCTCCTCTTTCCGTTTCCTTACAGCCTCCTCCCTCTCAGCCCTCAGCCTGAACTCCTCCTGGGCAAGCCACTCTCTTTCCAGCCACTCTTTGTGTAGCCGAAGTCTGAAAAAAACAAAACGTGCAAAAATCAAACAAAGATTTTAGGGAAAAAACAGCACAACAATAATCTCCTGTGTTGTGTGTCACTGAATAGCTGCAGGACAGCAGAGAGACAATGGTATTAACCTACCTTTCTTTCTCAGCAACATCACCTTCATTATGTATTTCTTCTTCCTCCACTTCATATGCATGGCTACCTCCATTTTTCAAACCTATAACAGAGGAAATGTTGTGTTGGATCCATCTTATGGTGCAGCTTCAACAGTACAAATGTGAGAAGCACCAACATAATATCTTTGTACCACATTCTCTGGCTTGGGCGAGAGCTTGGCGTTTCTTTTTTCTTCTCTCTTTCCTCAGAGCAGCCCTGCGTTCCCTTTGACTGAAGAAAAAAAGACCAAGACCATGTTGATGAGTTTTACACTTTATATATTTCAACTGTTTCAGGTTAATGAGATTACTTTAAGCTTGCTGTATTCCGATCACAAGTATGCAATACAGAATGGTATTAATAGTGCTTAAATGATCACTTGGGGATTCAGAAGTAAACTAAAAATAAACGATAACATCATTTGTATTTGAGTTTAAGGACACTGGCTCTAGTAACTACAGTAGGACTAACGCAATGGCTTTACAGCAATGCAATTGCGTCAATACCTTTTATTATGGTATTGTTGTCCAACACCCGGACATCGTTAGATTGTCATGTTATTTCAACAGGATTTAATTAAAGACACAAACCTTAACAAAGGAGCAGTATTCAGAGGAGTAGCCATCACAGCTAACGATCACAAGCAGTAGCTAGTTAGTTAGCATGTTCAGCTAACGTTATTCCATGTTATATCCTCTCATCGGTGATTACTTTAAACAAACTTCCAACTGGATGTTCTCTGAGTGGACGAAATAGCATAGAATTAGATTCGGTTTGTCCGAGAAGAGATACAACTTGATAAGTTACATCTGTTTTCAACTTTAGCTAATTCTCTGCATGCGGAGTTGTTTTGAGAGGAAGAGAGGGCGTGTCACCACAAATTACTTCCGGGTAAAATCACTATGTTTGCTGTTGTATTCAAGATATTCACATATTTATGTTATTTAAGGATACATTTACTGTTATTACCCGCAATTTGTTGTAATTAATTCAGCAAACCATTTAAACTGGTCAGGAAATATTATTTATTTAGTCTAGTATCACAAATCATACACTTTCCCAAGGGGCTTACAGTCAGTAGTACAGCATATACTCTGTCGTCCTTTTACACCTCTTTTCAAATAAGGCAAAACAACCGGCCCAAAAAGACTGTCAAGAACTGAACTCCAATGTATTTGCTTGTAAAGACAGGACAATAATTGTCTAATATAATTACAATTCCCTTGAAAGTGAAAAACAAATCAGTGGTAAGTGAATACAAATGATAGCATATTCTTTCAGTGTGGATAGTACCAAACAAGGCATTCTGAATATAAAAAACAGATTTCTACATATTGCCATTTTAAAGGTTGAATATTTATATGTAATATAGATTGTATTCTATATTATAAAGCATACAGACATGTTAATTTATATATTTTCCAAACTATTGGCACAATATTCACTGCACAGAAATGTCCGTGTCATCAAGTTAAAAGTATTGTTACCAATAAACTTGTCAAAACGGTAAGAACAACGATCATTTTGTGTGGGACCCCTGGATTACTTTGTCATGTTTCCAATACCTCCACTTAGCCCTCATTAAGGTGGTGGTGGCTTCCCCTCCAAAAATAGCATCTGCTACTAACTGCAAAGAGTGAGAGCAGTACGTTGCAAGTCTTTTATTTATGCATCAATGACATCCCTGGCACTCTCTCATGCTGCATCTCTTTCATTTATTCTTCTTATCTGCCGTTGGCCTGAGGAAGAAGGAAGGCCTGGTGCGACAGCGGTAGCAGAGAGCCTGAGGCATCAGAGCATACAGGATATTGACCAGCAAGAAGACAGGCTGGCCGCCAGCAGGCACTCTGTATGAGAACGGTGTCCGTGTGTGAAGTGACGCACCAATATGAGTGAACTGGGCCTGTGAAGTAGAGCAGAGGGAAAGAATTGGAAAAAATCACAGTTAGTAGAATCACACTAACAGGAACATTGTTTTCCTGTCTAGCTTTAAGAGTTAAAATCATTTTTGCAATAGGCTATATTTTGCTCCTGAAAAACAATCGTTGAAGATGATGACTAATGGTGTCTTCAAAACATTATATAAACTTCTTCCTTTGTTTTACAAAAGCTGACATTATTGGGGGGGTTATGAAATTTCACTTTAACATTTCATTTTGTAATGATGAACATAAAAGCCTGACCAATTCTGAACTGCCTCTTGTCTGGAAATATATTTGAAATCTAACAGTCTCTTGACAGTTACCTTTTAATGGACATGCACTTAAAAAACACTTATGGGGTGCCCTCTCACCTTTGCCACTTAAAGTCTTCATTACGATGTGAAAATAAAAACAAAGCTAAAACGCTTTAAAACATAAAAATAATAATAATAACCTGATAAAAAGACACATGACACTCTCATAGCAACCTCGGCTGTCGGAGCATTAGCTTTCCTATTCATAGCCGGACTCAACAGCTGACATTTATCTGAATACCACCAAACCATTCCTCTCAGGCTGAAGTCAGCCTCTGCCCTTATCCCACTGATGAGTGATGGTGCAGCTCAAACACAATGGCAGCTTTGTTTTGTTCAGAGGTGACTGACCATGACAATGGTTATCTAATCATTGTATAAGTAGGTAAGAGATCAGTGGGTCATTCCAGGGGTGTCTTCCCTGTATCTGGGTAACAATTTATATATTTATCATCTATATATAGATTTGGTTTCCTAGTTTAAGTGGACACAGAGAAGCCTACAGTGAATTTAATATACATGATAAATATTTGCTTTACCTTTGTCTTCCAAATATAGCATTCTTTGATTTACTGTAAATATATAACAACAATAAAACATGTAACACAATATAGTGTTTCACAGATAAAGTAGCACACAAAATAAACATTCAATGCAAAGGCATAGGCAAACAAACACAATTACTAAACCAAGAAGACAACTAAATACTAGAAAGAAGATAAAGGGATTAGAGGACCAATTGAAGTGTGCTTGGAATACAATAAAAATAAAAATATATTTACATTAAAGCGCTATATACTTTCAGAAATATCAGAGTTTATCAGTCATAATTACAAATTGTAATTTGATGTGAACTGTTGGACAACTTTTCTGGACTGTCTGCCCGATGCAGTCTTAATAGTCAAATTTTATAAAGAGTATTTTTATGTTTTTACACAATGCTGTGATGTAGCAATTGTAAAAGTAAAATTTTAAAAACTGTTGGATCAAATGAAAACATGTGTTTGGTTGTGAAGGATCTCTATCTGCAGAGGTTTGGTTATCCTTGGTAACAACCAGCAGGACATACCTGTGCCAGAGCTCCAGAGTGTACAAGAGTCAGGTCTGGCATCCACTCACATCCTGGGACGATCAGCCCGTAGAGTGTAATGATGTAGTACGGTCCAGAGTACAGCATGCCCACCAGCATCTGACAAATATGGACACAATTGAGAGATGTTTCACAGACAGTGTTTCAGAATTAACGTTTAGTGTTTTATAACTTCAGAGTTACCTGTGCTTTAGGATAGGCAGAAGGGTCCTTCAGGTAAGGCTCATACTGCTGTGTGTATTCTTGACACCATTTGCTGGAACAGTCCAGAACAACCTCAAACACAAAGTACACAGACCCGCCACATAAAGAAATGTTTTTCAACCCATGTGTGTGTGCAGTTGATGGTCAAGGTTTCTTACCAGGCCTCTGAAGACACAGAAAGCAAAGGCGGGGATGAGGTAGATGATGAACAGTAAGTCCAGAGGTCTGTGTAGTAAACTTTTCCCTTCAGCCTCCTGGATGTTACGAAAGAAAGCAACATCATTATATTCAAACTTTACTCTCTATCTTTCATACATGCGCTCTCACACACTGACGATGTGCTTACTACACCTTGAACCGAAATGTGCAATTTCTGGCTTTTTGAAATCTATGTTGCAACTACCAACAGCTAAACAACAACAAAAACAAGCTTTAATTTATCACAGCCAAGACAACAATGGTACTGCAATGGACTGGGATGAAAAAAAACAAGTATTCATTGGTCATTGGGACAGAAAAAATCATTTACGAGAACCAATTTCCTGAAAAAGCCTCAATTTCTTTCTTTTTTAAAACAGCTCAAGGCAAATTGTGAAGGGTTTTCAGTGTTTACAGTACTTCCTTGATTTCCCTTTTCTGATGGGTTGTGCTCACCTGTTTTAAGTATAGATTTAGGACATTTTAAGTTCCCATAATCAAATATTTGTAGAAAAATAATTGTGGTGTCTTATATTACAAATCTGCTCTACAAATCTTATATTTCTTCATGAATAAGCATCTATTAAAAAATCTATGTAAATGAATCTTCAGTTGTGTTTTTTACCACCACCAGTTCTGATCCTGACTTACTGTCAACTTAACTTCCTGTGTGGAGGGCTGACTGAAGATGCGGAAGCAGGCCCAAACAGACACTGAGATGTATAGCATGTGGAGGAGGAAGAAATAATTAACTTCAGTCCCATGCTTTCCTGAGAAAAGACAGAAAACTATATGTCACTTTGTAAAAGACGAAAACCAAGACAGAAGTCTCCACATCAGAATGTGAATCTTTTTCAAATTAACTTCAGTTTGGACCTCTGTAGTACTCTCAAAGGCAGGTATGTGTAGGGTAATACGCTACACATGCCATTATTTTTACTTACCCACAGTATTCCCAAGAATGTAGACTATGGCACGCATGAGAAAAGATCCCACCCAGTATAGACCAATGGCTCGGTAACTGTCCCTGTGTAGGAACAAAAAATGCGATCGTCAAAGCCAAATAAACACATTATGCCTATTGATAGCTGGATAGGATGGATGGATGGATGGATGGATGGATGGATGGATGGATGGATGGATGGATGGATGGATGGATGGATGGATGGATGGATGGATGGATGGATGGATGGATGGATGGATGGATGGATGGATGGATGGATGGATGGATGGATGGATGGATGGATGGATGGATGGATGGATGATGGATGGATGGATGGATGGATGGATGGATGGATGGATGGGATGGATGGATGGATGGATGGATGGATGATGGATGATAGATAGATAGATAGATAGATAGATAGATAGATAGATAGATAGATAGATAGATAGATAGATAGATAGATAGATAGATAGATAGATAGATAGATAGATAGATAGATAGATAGATAGATAGCACTAACCCCCAAGTAATTGCAGCAATCATGAGCAGATACATGAGATAATGAACACAGCCATCCCAGTAGGAGATCATGTGCCCATGTGATGTGTTAATATGTGGATCTGCCTGAAACACAGGGCAGTTTTATTATTAGGAATGTGTAAAGGCTAAGCATACCGACAACTCACTGACAGGATTCACAACAAACACTTACCTGCCTGAGGTAAAATGTCACAAATCCATCAATGATGTTGTCCTGCTCCAACCCAATGATCAGATTCACCACACTGAAGAAGGCATACACTGCATACACTGGACACAGATATACTATAATTTTATTTCAGTTTGGTTACAAAACTACAATAGATATACTTTCGGATATTGCTCTCCAAAGAAAACAAATGTAAATATGGTTTGTTCCCAACACGAAAACATGCATTCCTGAAACCATACCATAGAATAGAGGATCTGCTGGAGCTTTGTTCTTGAACATAACACGTGAAATTGCCAGGATGATGACTGTTGAACACCCAGCGAAGATGAAAGCTTGAGCGCTAAATGCAATAAAATATATTATTATAATAATGAAATAATAAAGTATATTTTAAAAGCGTTCATGACAAATACATATTCTATTTGCTGCTCCACTGGTGGTAACATGTTCTTCATCATCACAGAATATAGAATTTACAGAATAAAGAGCCTCACCTGTTGGCTATGAGGGAATTAAATAAACAGCAGATTGGGATGGACATCCAGGAGAGCACAAACACTCCTGTCCCTGCAGAGGCACTCATCGCGGACCAGGCTGAGAATGTAAAATAATTCTGCTGCTAAAAAAACTTTTTTTAGTCTGTGAGTCTCATATCTCAAGGAGTGTGGAGAAGTCACAATGTTCCAAACTATGTGAGGAACAAACGTCAGATACCGCTTCTTCAGGCATGCTCTGTCTTGTTGTTCTGGTCTTTCTCGCTTTCTTTCTCCTCCTCTCTGCCTCCTTCTCTCTCTTCCTCTCTGCCTCGTTCTCTCTCTCTCTCTCTCTCTCTCTCTCTCTCTCTCTCGCTCTCTCTCACAGACACACACACACACACACACACACACACACACACACACACACACACACACACACACACACACACACACACACACACACACACACACACACTTTAACAGTCGGATTTTAGGGTAAGGTTTGTTTATTTTATTTTATTGAAAGAGCAGACTGACATCTAGCGGTCGATTGGAAAACTTGAAACAGGCAGTCAGATATTTACATTTAATATCAAGCTAATAATTAGCATTATGTGCGGCTGAACACAAAAATACGTATTCATTTGGGGGTTACCAACAATGTAATAATTGATCAAAACATTTGCTCTGATTACTTCCAATATGATTTAAACATGATGCAATGACATAGTGAAAACGTGTAACACATTTTTGGACAATATACATAAGTACTTTTTCTAACAGAAAACATTTGAGTAATTAAGTCAAAACAAATCCTTATATCGAGCATGATGTATTATGTATTAGGCCATATCCTCAGGGATCACTTTACATTTGGTTATATTAATATAGGCTACACCTTAGGCTGTACCTTTATTTATATTAAAACTACTGGCATTCATGATTTATACTAATGCACTAAACATGTTTGTAGTACTTATATCAATAAATACAGTCTATGGTAGTTCTGTATCACGTGTCTGTTATTTTGTTATTTATTTATTTGTATTGATTCAGTCCTTTGATTTTACGTCGTTCTTCCTCACTTTACGTTAGTTTGTTGCTCCTGTACTCAGCAATAAAGTTTAATGAAAAAAAAGTGTTTTGAAGGAAGTGTGCGTCTGCGTCATTTCTGGAGAGAGGCAAGCTAGCAAAGCTAAACATCAAAGAACGATGGCGTCCACCGCAGTGGATACCACGTAAGTAACGAACGACCTACACGGTACGGTCGGTGTATTCTCGTATTTCGTTGCAGGTGCTTAGTAGGACTAGAGATAGAAAAAATAGTAACGTGTCGTTATGGCGACCGGGAGCGGCAGCAGCGTCGGCTTAGCGTCAAACCATGACGGTCAAGAGGCAGCATCCAACTCGGTTCAGTCTGGAGCCGCATCGGTGCCGTCCAACGCGCCTGCCCCCGGTGCTGCCCCCGGTGCTGCCCGGTCTGCTTCCCCGCCCGTGCTCGGCCTTCAGCGGGAACCCATGTACAACTGGCAGGCGACGAAGAGCTCCCTGAAGGAGCGCTTCGCTTTCCTCTTCAACAACGAGCTGCTCAGCGACGTCAGGTTCATCGTGGGGAAGGGCAGACAGGCCCAGAGGATACCGGCCCATAAATTTGTCCTGGCCGCCGGCAGCGCCGTTTTTGATGCCATGTTTAACGGGGGGATGGCCACAACATCGACGGAAATAGAGCTGCCTGATGTGGAACCAGCAGCCTTTCTCGCCTTGCTCAGGTATGACAGCTGATCGTAGACTGTGTATAATGTGCACCGTGCACAGGGGCACAGGCAAGACACCTTTGTGTACCTGATCGTACAGGAACAATCACCTACGCTGATATTGGATGTAGCACAGGACATTTATTATTTTGAGAGTTTGTTTACTATCGAGATTGTTGTGGTAAATCATTGTTCACTGTCCTGTAATAGAATTCAATACAGGCCATGTTTGTTCTACTCTAACATTGTATCAGTAATATGCATCTACTCCATATTTAAGGTTTTAAACGTTAAGTAGCTTGCAGTTCATAGCATTCATTTGTTTATGACAAATGTCTTATCATCACAATTCTATCCTGATCAGCTGAAAAAAAATGTGTCCTTTGAGAAAAGAAGCAAGGAAAATAAGGGAACATTTTTGATCCTATCCAATCCTAAATCCAAAAGATTGTAAGTTCATTTTTTTAATGACATCTATCCATCCAATTATTTCTGACATAATTGATTTAACAGGAATAAAGATGTGTGGATTATTGAGAACATATTTCCTTCAGTGTGAACCTGCACAGGAATTTTGGCTTGCATTTTAAGAGCTGACTTTAATCTTATGACATATTGCTTCTACTACACTCTCTAAAGGTGGTGTTCATTAAAACTGGAGTTAATCAAGGAGAAACAACTTGGGTGTTCTGATAAACAATCCGATTTAATTTGGTAAACAAACACTTTATTCATAGAGGTAAATATTTTAAGGTTAAGCCCCTGATCAACTGATGGAGGAATGAATTCAAGACAAATCAGCTCAAAAATAATGAGGTGGATTTGTCTTTGAAACAGACTTGTGAAACGTCCAACAATAGTGACTCACTAGAAAGATCATTTAATTGGGACATTTATTTTCAAGGATTACTGAGCTGAAATCTTTCTCTTTTTTTTTAATAATGAATATACGCAGCCCAAGTTTATCCTGATCTACGTAGAAGATGGTCTGTTTAAGTACAGGGGTTAGAGTTAGAGGCAAGTGTTTTATACTTTCACAGTGCCTTGAGTACATTGGACAACACCTACTGTTTCCCTGTTCCCTGAAAATAAGGAATAAGGCCAAAAATGCCAGAACACCAACCAGATTATTATGAGGAGTTGAGGTTGAGGACAGGAAAACAAATGACCTATTTGCAGTGTAGTTGAGTTGTTCGTAGCTAATGTTATCACCACTGTAGTTTTTTTAAATTTTGGGTTCAACCTGGGCTGAGCATGCATGACTGATTTCCAGCCCTACTATTACCCTGTATTTCCAGTGCAGGACGTTTGTGCCCGGTTTCAGATACCACACGTTTTTGACACTATATTAAGATATGTAAACACATCTTCTACAATCTGTCTAACACACTTTCTAACTCCTTTTTTCCATTAAACCAATCTAGTAAAATATTTCTTGGTAAGTGTTCTGAAGATGAGCAACTAAACATTACTTTCTAAAATTGAAAAAGAATAAGTAAACAACATCTGAGTAGACATTTGATGCCTTCTTTTGGACAGTTTTCTACTCTTTTTGCGGCAACCAAAACCATGAACACCTGACCGGACCGGACACATTGCTTGGTCTGTTCTGTGCAGGTTCTTGTATTCTGACGAGGTTCACATTGGTCCGGAGACTGTGATGACGACCCTGTATACGGCTAAGAAGTACGCCGTCCCTGCACTGGAAAGTCGCTGTGTGGATTTCCTCACCAAGCACCTCAGAGCTGACAATGCGTTTATGCTTCTTACTCAGGTAATCGCCACGTCAATTGTATAATAAATATTTGACTCTTAAAATCTCTGCCATAGCCTATGTTTTTCTTCCTTAAATTAATTCCAAACGACAAAATTCACATTTGAATTTCAAGTCTATAGAGATATGAGATATAAAACAGACATGTTCAGATGCTTTTCCTGGTTATATGTGCTGTACATTGTGATTATCTGTCTCTGAGACTCATTTTTTGATTTGTGATGCCTAAAGCCTTGAAAAAAAAGCTTTTTACAGCAACATGTCTTTGTAAACGATTTGCCCCCTGGATTATTCACAGACCTCCACAGATCTATTCCTACTAAAGAAATAGTCCCAATGAAAACCAATAACTTTGATTTCTGGTGACCATCAGCAAAATTGCTGTTTTTCTTTTTACATTAAATGGCCTATTTTTTAATCATTGAAGCAGTTCAAATGAATTTACATTTTACGTTCATTCGATAAGAGTGACGGCAGAAATTGTATGTCAGACACCACAATGAGCAAGTGAGAAAATATTAGCTGTGTGTGTATACAGCCGCGGAAAAAATTAAGAGACCACCATTTTTCCTGAAATCTTTATCTCTACATGTATGGCAGCCATTCCAGTGTGTGTTGAATTCCAAAACAGAGAAAAATAGCCAGTATTTTATAAAATACAATAGTACAAAAAAAAATATTTAACTCAAAAGACGTACCTTTTAAATAAGAGAAACTGATAATGCTGAAGTGGTGTCTTAATTTTGTGTGTGTGTGTGTGTGTGTGTGTGTGTGTGTGTGTGTGTGTGTGTGTGTGTGTGTGTGTGTGTGTGTGTGTGTGTGTGTGTGTGTGTGTGTGTGTGTGTGTGTGTGTGTGTGTGTGTGTGTGTGTGTGTGTGTGTGTGTGTGTGTGTGTGTGTGGATATATAAAATGTCAAAGCAAAGAGCAGGAACACAAGGTATACCAACAGCTTGGACTGATTTCTTTTAAGTGTTGTTCCTGGGGCACAATATAATATAACGTAAAAACAGTTTTGCCTTTTGCTGGAAACTGACAGCGGAGGGCGAAGCCATTTTTCTTTCTGTTTGTGATCCGCACCAGACCATCTTCCAGCTATTGATGGTTGAGTTTTTATGACATTATCTGTTCTATTTTTGGATTTTGCTGCCGTCTGCCTGGGATCAGCATTCGGCTCTGATGCTGACTGCTATGCCTTCAGGCTGCATGCTGAGCTGCTTTCTGATCAAAAACACTCCCTTTTATGTTTTCCAACCCGGCAACAGGAAGAACAGTCCTCTAAAAAACACCTAAAGCAGCCCAGAGAAAAACAAGATGTATTCCCAGCTGTGTACTCTCTTTAATTAATTATCAGTGCGATTGCAGGGTAGCTAATTTAAATCTAATTAATATTGAATGAAAATAGAATATTTCTTCCAAAAGGCTAAAGAGACTATGAGACTAAAATGTAAAATCTTCGGAATAAGTGGCTTCTATAATGTAAGATACAAAAGCCTTCGTAGTGTTTTAGTTTTTGCATGTAAATTCAACGACCAGTTTCAACTAAAACATACTAATGTGGATTTTTATGCATTTTATTACAGGCAAGGTTATTTGATGAGCCTCAACTTGCCAGTCTCTGCTTGGACACCATTGACAAAAGCACTGCAGACGCAATAAATGCAGAGAGCTTTACAGATATTGACCTTGGTATGTGACTGTTCTTTACCCGGTATTTACTTTTCTAAAGCTTTCTTTGGATGTGAACTTATACATATTCTGTGTATTCCTATGTGTAGACACCTTATGTGCAGTGCTCCAAAGAGACACACTCAGCATCAGGGAGAACCGCTTGTTTGGGGCAGTGGTACGCTGGGCAGAAGCTGAGTGTTACAGACAACAGCTTCCCCCGACCTCGGAGAACAAACAGAAGGTTCTGGGCAAAGCCCTCCCTCTCATACGTTTCCCGCTTATGACTGTTGAGGAGTTTGCTGCAGGTAAGCGCACCACAAACATATTTTTACTGATACTCTCTCTCTTTCAACACCATACTACCATTTCAACCAAACATATTCATCATGTCCATACTACTCGAACCACAGAAACCAGCTTGATATTCTTTCTTGTGCAACAGGGCCTGCCCAGTCTGGAATATTGTTCGATCGGGAGGTGGTAAATCTGTTTTTACACTTTACAGTAAACCCCAAACCAAGGGTCGACTACATCGACAGGCCCCGCTGCTGCCTCAGGGGGGAAGAGTGCAGCATTAATAGATTCCAGCAGGTTGAGAGTCGATGGGGGTACAGTGGTACCAGCGACAGAATCAGGTGAGATGGCGAACATCCGTGATCATTTTATTATCTTGAAGAACTTATATTGAAGCTAACTATTTTGGTCTAACTTCCTTTTTCTTCCTCTGCAGATTTAATGTTAATAAAAGAATATCCATAGTGGGTTTCGGCCTGTATGGTTCAATACATGGACCCACTGACTATCAGGTCAACATACAGGTAACTTCTGGCATTGAGGCATGTTAATGTTACAGGAAAATCTCTTACAGTGCTATTATCATCAGTGGTTTTGTGAAGGGGGTTATCATTTTCAGGTTTAGGAATGACTGGATTTAATCAAAATAGAACAGTATACTGGTACAGCAAAACAGTTTTGATACCAATTATTTGGAAACCTTTTTTTGAGGAGAATAAACACAATTTTCATTTCACCATTTTTTTTGTATTTGCTAGATTCTAATTGAAATCAGCATGCTTTCTAATGTTAGTGCTGATACTTTACAGTTGTTGATACACTTCCAGCAGATAGCCATCAAGTTACTTTTCCAGCCCTAGCTTGGGTTGAACATGCTTCCCTTCATCCTTTATGTGATATGTGTTACTTGACAGATTTATGGATTACTGTTTGATGATTAATATGGCATACTTTTGATCTATGGGCCTAAAACACTAACTGTGTAAGATCACAATATCCCTAAGGACATGTGTTGCATGTTATCCCTCCTTTTTGTCACTAAATTAACATTTACCGCTTTACTGTTCTCTCTAAGATGAGGGTTAAAATGAGTGAACAAGGGAAACCAATCTCACTTTAAATACTGTATGATTATGCCACAATTTTAGCCAACTAAAGTAGGTGTAATTAAGTCAACACTTAAAGGGACATGGCAAAATAAATCAGCGTATACTTCCAGTTAGCAAACAGAAAATGCACCTCCTAGCAGATGAGTTTTATTATTTAATCACTAAAGACATTATCCTGTCCTGCAGATCTTAGAGAGCGACAAACGCATCACTCTGGGGCAGAACGACACAGGTTTCAACTGTGACGGCACGTCAAACACGTTCAGGGTCATGTTCAAAGAGCCTGTGGAAATCCTACCCAATGTCAGCTACACTGCATGTGCCACCTTAAAGGTCAGTCTGCTGTATTTAAAATATATCTAATTGCATAAATTAACACCTGTTTCAACCCAGATAAGGATTAACCTATTGCATGTTTGTTTTTGATGTAACATCTCAGGGCCCAGACTCCCATTATGGCACGAAAGGGTTGAAAAAAGTGACACAGGAGTCCTCAACAGGGACCAAGACAACGTTTTTATTTTTTAGCTCACCAGGAAATAACAACGGTACTTCAGTGGAGGACGGGCAGATACCAGAGATCATCTACTACACCTAGACTTAACACACTGACACGCAGGTACATTGAAGCGGGGAGACCTCAGACTGCTGGGAAGACTAGACTGCTGGAGATAAACGTAGTGCCTCATCATCCTGTGGAATAAAGAGAGAGTGTGTGTGTGTGTGTGTGTGTCTATACAAAAGTGGTACAGACAAGATCAACAATGTGGAAGTAAGCAGAGATGTCTGGAAAAAAAGCTTTTTGGGCATAAACCGTATCATCAGTGTACATGATCTTAATACTGATGTCCTGTCTATGTATTCTAATCATTAAGCTGCTGTTCAGGAGTTAATCCTGCACTAGTGAAACTAGAGATAACTACCATGTGTTGGTTGGCACCATTGTATTTGATTTTATCGGTGTTTGCATTTACCAGAAGTATGATATTTGCATATTTTTTTATTTTGCACTGTGATCATTTATTCAACAGGTCTCTTCAAGTACTTTGTTTTTGCATTGTATTAAGGATCCATGTGTGTTGTGTAACTGCGCCAGTGGTACATGCTGTAATTTATGACTTTGTTTGCTTAGCACTTCATTAAAATGTAAAAAAAAGACGCTCCAGAACTTTAATAGTGAAAATGTCTCTTTGGCAATAAAATGTGGTGAAACAAAGTAATATTGTTTCTTTTGATAAAATCCATACTGTATATTGTACAATTTGTTTCATTCCTCATTCTGTCACTAGAGGATGCCAGAGACTTCAAACAGATTACCTGAGGGGAAGGAAGGATGGAATAAATTGATCCCCTTATGTCTGTTAAATCTGAGGGGATGTGAGGTGATCCAGGAGATAAAAAAAATAATCTTCTGTGAGAGGAGGTCACTTGGATAACTGTCAATAATCAAATTCATGATTCAAAGGGTTTGCTGTCATTACTTAAACAACTACGATGTGATTATTTAATGTATTAAAAACTTAGATTGCAGATTCCTCAACAGTATAATTAAAAGACATACAAAAGTAAATATTTAAAAACCCCAGTACAAGTAAGATAGTGCAGGCTCACGGTTTTAACAGTCGTATGGCCTGTGGGATGAAACCGTCCCTGAGTCTGCTGTTATTAGTCCTGATGCTGCCGTACCGCCTGCCAGACGGCAGCAGACAGAACAGTTTGTTGCTGGGATGGTGGGGGTCTTTGATAATCCTGTGGGCTTTTTACCTGAGCCGCTGGGAGTAGAAGTTCTCTATGGATGGCGGCCCCGTCCTGGTGATGTGCTGTGTAGTTTCAACCACCCTCTGTAGAGTCTTACGGTAGAGGCCGGTGCAGTCATTTACACACGCTCAGTAATAGTGCTTTACTCAAGTAAAAGTACCCATGCAGCAATGGAAACATTCTCTTTTACAAGTAGTTTACAGAAAAATGGCCCTCAACCGCCATTATTCATTTAAAAAGTGTGCTTAATATGGCATGTGGATATTTGGTGTATTTTACTGTTTTAACAGGTCTAGGTGTAGTGCGTTTTAAAGACTTTATATACAGCAAATTAAAAGTCCAGCTATACCCAAGTAAAGAGCGAGGCAGCCTGTAGATGGTCACAATATATGAGAAGATGATTCATAGGATTTGGAATAAGAAACATCTATTCCTTTCTCTGTGAAATATTTAATAATTTAGCAGTTTAGAGGCTAAATCTCTAAATAGGTGACAAGAGGCCCCAACCAGTCTTTTTAATTCAAAGAGGTCACAAACCAAACATTTTGAGAACCACTGTGTTGTATGTTTTAGATGTATCCTTTACGTTTTAAATAAAAAGTATAGTATTTTAGTTGTATTTCAATACATTACTTCAGTGAATGTACCGATAGACTTGTTGTTTGAAGGCGTTGCAGGTAGAAAGATCCAGCAGTGAAATAACTATTTTAATATTTTACCTCATTAAAAGTCAATTGAAAGTTTTAAGTGTCTAATATTCCCAAAATGCAGCAAAGTAGAATGTCTCTAAATTGCAACTACAAATAATATGATATAATTCAAAAATGTATGTCATTATAGCCTCAGTTGTGTAATCCCGTATCCTAATGCAAATCTCATTAATGCCATTATCTTTTATCGGATGTGTTCCCAACATTTTCTGCCTGAAAAAATAAAATAAAGCAGTGCTGTCTGCTGAAAGCTGGTATACAGCAATGAAATGAAGGGCTCTTTAATTTCATAATCTGCACATTCATATATTAGAGGCAGTGGAAACAAGGCCACTTTAGACATCTGTGAGTGGGCTTTGACGAGGAGAGTGATCCACGCAGGCTGTCAGGTGAGTCACCGCGACCTGAGAGCTTCTCCCCGCTGACTGCCCACTTAGACAGCCTTTATATCAGGAGAAAAAAATCAGTTTGAGACAGGTTTTCACCACCCACCAGACATAAAGCACTCCAAAAACCAGGAGAGCAAATAGACTACAGCTCTGACAGTAATCTGCTCACATCTGCGTTTTGTAAAAAAGTCTTTCAAGGTCTGAAGGGACTAAAACACACAAGCAGAGGTCCTTGTAATGTATTCAGAGGGAAGCTTCCAATGAGGCATTAAAGACTCAAATGAGAAGCTTATGAGGAATATCTTGAGCATTTTCTTACAGCTATTAGATCAGAAATCCGTGACAGTGCAGTGATTTGTGTACACGTGTGTGTGTGTGTGTGTGTGTGTGTGTGTGTGTGTGTGTGTGTGTGTGTGTGTGTGTGTGTGTGTGTGGGTGTGTGTGTGTGTGTGTGTGTGTGTGTGTGTGTGTGTGTGTGTGTGTGTGTGTGTGTGTGTGGGTAGATAGTAGCATAGAATAGGCTTTCTCTCGAGCCTTCTGCTTGAACACTGACAGCAGGGTAGATAATTTTTGGCAGTTTTTTGACAACCCATGATACATGACTGTACACGACTGACTAGGTGCAGAGTCAGACTAACATCGCCATAAGCAATCAGAGAAATACTTTTTTCAACCTTTATGTATCTGTAGCACAACCCAAAACTGATGAAGATCAGATTCAAAGTGGCCTTGAAAAGAAAGTCATTTGTAGCCTGATTTATATCATGAAGAGAGCATAGAACGTACTGTAATATATGGATGTATGTTTTATTATGCTGTTTTTTGTTTGTTGTTGTTTGTTTTGTTTTAGTAAACTGGTGGAATTACAAACTAGATTTAGCATACAATAATATCGTTATACATATTATACATATATGCATAAGTGTTTTTTTTACCTGATTTTAAAAGGTCCAATACAGAATATGTGAGGTAATATTTCTGAAATGAGAAGTCTGTCCTACTCATAGACTGTATATACAGTCTATGGTCCTACTGCAGTTGTTCAGTTATTTGCCTTAACCCACTTAGTCATATGCTTACATTACTGATAAATATTTATCCAAAATGTCAGTGGGTACATTTTTTTGACAAAGCACTATTTTTAAGAAATTATGTTTAAGTTAATTTAAAGATAGATTCAGTCCTCTTTTTATTTCAAATACCTGTTTGTGCAGTCATATTTGTTTATCTCACAGACCTAGACCATTTGCACATTCCTTGTAGAAGATGTTCCTGAGAATTGAATTGTGTCTGCAAAGACTGTGCTCAATCCAAAAATGTGTGACATCTCTGTGCAGCATATCCTGCAATAATTTAGCTGTTGCATTTATTTATACCCATCCTCATAGAAATCCTTTTACCAAAATGTTCTGGTGTGAGCTCTCTCTGTATGTCCTGTCCACACAGCAACATCGACATGCAAGAATGAGGGTGTGTGTGTGTGTGTGTGTTATACACTGAGGTAAACAGACAAACAAACAAAGTAGCCTCCAGAATAACTTCCAAAATAGACTGGCAGACACATTTTCTGGGCCGTAAAATAAAATAAATTAACATATAATAATAAGATATGAATGAAATGTCAAAAAGCAAGGGGGTCCCTGTATCTGCCAGATATAGGCTTATTAAGCGCTTCAAAGAAAAACTTATGGGTGAGACCCCTAGACATTCAGCGCAGGGTGCGCATAAAGGTAATCTTTAAACTTCTCAAACATAAAAGCATGATGTCATACAAATACTTTAAAACATTAGAATATCTATGCAGACACATACATATGCATTCACTGCATGTGCCTTTTGGAGACCCTTTCCATTAAACTCAGAAAGTAGGGGGATGGAAGGAGAGAGGGAGGGAGATCTAATTTGAGGACATGAGCGGGAAACAAGGAAGTTGAGAGGGGACTTCTATGTATATGTGCAAACTGTGTAGGGCTTAAAAATCACCAACCCCTGAGCCACAGAAACACTGGATGTTTGTTAGTCATCTCAAAGTGCTAATTTTTGACTTTTTTGTTGTATAACATTATATAAATGGCAAGCTCTACAGAAAGGTTGGGATGGAAGATACATGACAATATATATAGAAAGTGAAAGGTTCATGGTGGACAGAAATTGAATACACAACAGACACTTATGTTGTGTAATATTAGGTCATTTTCATAATATTTCCTTAAGGGTAGTTAACTCTGTATTGTTAGTATGTCTATGTCTTCATTAGTATATTTATAAAAAAAGTGGACTTCTTTCTATTCAGCTACTACACTACCTTAAGCATGATTTTGAAAGTTTACTAACAATGGAGTAATTTGTACATTGCTTGTATTTACAGTAGGTAAAATATTTGAGTACTTATTCCATCCCTGAGTATTACCAAAGCCTGCCTTCGTGCGTCTTCCTGTAGCGGAGATACCATTAGATGCAATCAGGATAACAAGCTCCCCTCGGCAGCAGAGTCCGCTGTCTTTACATGGATGACCTGAGCGGCTGCATGATTAGCTTATAGAGCACGCAGTTGAGTGAGCAGGGGACAAGATGTCGTCAAATCTGATCTACAGCGGCGATTATTACAGCCCTTTCTCAAGTCTAAGTGCATATACGGGGGCATGACTGCTATCTGCATGTGTGTTCATGTGACGGGAGGCAATGTATGTACCATACAAAGCAGGGGGCTTTCATTGAAACAAAAAGAGTTCTCCAACATTCACTTACACATCACATGAACACTCCCCACTGTCTGCAGGGGGCAGGCCAGCCTGGGTCAACCTTAGCCCCTGTACTCTCCAACACCAGATGTAGGTCGCCCAGTGCTGCAGGGGCTGGGGGAAGCAGTGTGTGTGTGTGTGTATGGGGAGGTTGTGGGGTTTTGTACGCACATGTGTATGTCTGTGTGCACTTACAAATCGGGGGGGGGTTAGAGTGATGATTCTAGTGGATGAGTTCATCATCAAGGACATGGCCCCCAGCACACTGTCTCCATTGCTGTCACATTGCATCGTCACAAACAGGCCTCATGAAGCCTGACAGCCCGGCAGACCGGAGCAAGGGACTCTCACTGTGGCTCTGTCTATTGTTTTCCTCCTACTCCACTCTCTCCAAGTCTCACTCTGCATTAACAGCTTTTCCATTAAAATGAATTAGGCATACAAATAATTCTGCGGGGGACAGAGAGGAAGAAAAAAGAACATTATGTGTTTTCAATGGCCAGCTGTTTTATTTTGAAGTCTCCCACCAGAGGGATTTAAATGGGATTATTTTAATCATAAAATACATTTATGAAAATGTATTAGCAATGTAACAAAAACACAAATCTCTGAGAAAGAGAAAGGAGTTAGTAATCAGAGGAAGATAAACAGGTGTCATATAAAACTCAACTGCCAGTAACGAGGATCTCACTTTAGACTTTCTTAACCAAATATTGGGGGGTATTTGAGTGAAAAACTTATTTCTATATATTATTTTCGCTTCAAATCCAAATGATCTCTTAACAAGATGAGTGCAATGAATGAGTAAGATCTACTTAATGCTCTTTAGGACCCAAAGGACCAGATTAACAGGTTGACCCCTAGATTTGGTAGTCATGAGAATTTTGGGATTGAGCTCATGGATTTCACGAGGATGCCAGTGTCTCTCAAGAATAGTAGCTTTAATTTGTAAGCCTAATATTAGCTGTGAAGCTAATTTACCCTGTGGGAGTCAACGGACGTGAAAGTGTTTCTGTGACGTTGTTAGTACCCCGCAGAACTAAGGTTGTACTGATAATGCAAACAGGTGTAATCTATGTCTATAAATTAGTTAAGCATGTAAAGCAACATAAACACATCTGAGGCTGATGGAAACTGTACTAATTTTGAAGATACTTGGACATAAAACAAATTAAAAATATTCAAAAAGTTTGTCTTTACTATGAATAGCAAGTTGAAAAGTGAATGGATCAATAACGAGATTACAATTCATTGTGTAGTGCGGACAACTTAAATGTCTATTGCCTACTCAATTGTATTAAAATCCACTGAAAATCAAGACATGTCTCTCAAATCTCAAAATGTGAACCTCATGGTGACGCTTAAGGTAGCACTTATGGGAGTGAGTTTGACCCCCTGGGAAAAATGGATGCACAAAATGTCTTTGTCTATATGCAGCAAATCCCTGCTCTGTAAAGATGCAGAGCTCTGGGGTGAAGTTTCTCTAATCTGAACTGATTATAGTGGTGATGGCAGCCTTCCTCGGTATGTGGCAGTTTCAGCACATCCCCCACACACTCCCCTAACCTCCCCCTCCTTCCTCACAGCTGATTGCACTGCTGAAGTCCAAATGAACTGTTAACCCAGTCTTCACCACGGCCAGAAATAGAAACTTCAGAATAGCACTTAGGCAGCAAGGAAACAATGCAGAGTGTGTCGACTTGTGTCGGACCAGTAAGTCCAAAAGTCACCATTTGATGTCTAATTGAGATCTTCTGTGAAAGTACTGAGATACAAGAGCCCGGACATCTTTAGGCAATGAGCTACATATGCCATAGCCAATGATGCGTGCAGCAAAAATGTATAAATGATGCCCATAAATATTTCAGTTGCTTTGAACTATTGGTCTTGGGTATTCTGCAGGGCCATTTACTCTGAATGCTGCTTTCCCTCCACACACTGTAGAGTGGTTCATGCCATTTAATTGCATACGCCACCCATTAGACTAAAGGCAGACAAAGTGGCCTCAGTGAATTCTCAATTTCTATGCCTGTTTTAATATCATTTTCAACAAGCAGTTTTTGTTAGGTAGCAGTGGAAACTAAAAAGAGTCTAAGATAAGCTTTTATTTGAGCAAATTGAATATATTCTGTGTTACTCATCTAATGCAATACAATGCACTAGAGTATCACTTCAACACTCAATGACACATTTTCTGTGATGGCCTTGATCCCAAAACTCTTCAAACCTTACAAATCTGTGTACCTCTATACAGCATTCACTCAATGGAATCAAAATGTATCAAGAAGATTGTTGTGGCACCTTAGCCTAAATCAGCAGCCTAATGTGACTACATGAAGAGTTCCCCCTTAATACGATGAGTAAATCACTGATGTTGTTCAGTTTTATTTTTGATAAGTGCATCCTTATATAGCTGCAAAGATTGGTGGAGCTTCCGAAACATAATCACCAACTATTTTAATAATCGTTTAACATCAAAGAAAATGCTTTTGTTTGCCACTCGCAGAATTGTCTTTTCTCTATTGTACATAATATTAAATTGAAAAACTGGTTTTGGACTGACAAAAGCTTACATTTTAAGAAATTGCTGTGGATTTTTAAGAAACTTGAGGGACATTTTAAAAGTAACTAATCAATAATGACATTTTTTAAGTTGCAGCTCCAATCCCTACAATAATGACAGTGCTGACTAAGACTTTAACTCCATAACCTCATCAAAACAGAAAAATAAAGCAATAATTAAGAAAATACATGTTTATTGAAAACAGTTCAGTTCATCAGTATTCTTATATAATGTGAGACAGAAAAATAAAGCTGCATTGCAAACATATTCTCTCTGGAATTTGTGATTCACTGTTTGCAACAATGCTGTACTGTATTATTTGTAACAATCTGATATTAAAGCATGTAAAGATGTAGCTGCAAAAGTATCTGAACAAAAAACATCTACAACTAAGAATATTACAATCAAATATTGTCAAATACAGCCCACATATCTTAGATACTAAAAAAGAAAACGTTCACTGTCATTTTCAATGAGAGTTCCTGTAATGAAAACTGTATACACTCCTTATCCATCCTAAAAATGTAAGGAGAAAATGTAACGCGATGACAGGGCAAGCAATATGAATCAGTATGGGGGAACTATTATTTTTTTATGCATGTAAATGATAAGTGGGTGTCAAACAGGATCTGTCCTTTTATGTCACGTCAGAAATAATTCTAACGAAGTTACAACAATATAAAAAGAGTATTGCACAATTACAATGACGGTCAGTATAATGTTCATATTGGTGTATTAATCAGACCTAGAATGTTGAAATGAGAGTCACAAAAACCAATCAATAGTTGCACATTGCCACATGAATTACAATGCAAGTTGAAAGACAATTAATACTGACAACACCTGAGAGATTCCAGATCAGTAGCGGTCATAATGTGGTCTCTGATTATTGGAGTTGTATCCCTGGTTGGAGCTTGGAGGACCTGATTGATACCCGCTTCCATGCCCAGAGTGCCTGTCTCGGTCTCCTCCCCAACCACCTCTGCCGCCTCCTCCTCCTCCTCCTCCTCCTCCCCAACCACCTCGGCCGCCTCCTCCTCCTCCTCCTCCCCAACCACGACCTCTACGGTCCTGGTACCTACAAGGAGACCAATAGAAAAAATAACCTTAAACAACAGGTACGATCTCATGCATCGCAAGTCAAGATAGCAGGAAATGTTAACTTTACATAAATATTAACAATTCAGGCTGGTGGACAAAGTAAAAAGTAAGTGCAATCAAGTAAATAAAGGCTAAACTACAAAGTACAGTTTCTGTCCATTTAAACTTGCCTTTTGGTCTTATTGTTTTAATGATTTCACTCCAATATTGCATCAATCATTTATGACGTTTGCCATGAAATGTAATTTGCATTATAATGTCGACTTCAGAATAAAACTTTACTTGGTAGCATGAATAAGTCGAAATTAACAAATGTCACCTGAAATGAAAAGAGAAACACAAGTATGATTGTTTTAGCTCCAGCTAACCTGTAATTACACCATCAGGTTATTAAAGAGGTGTTTTCTTATCAAAATATTTAACAGTTGTTGAGCCTGATAGTCTTTCCGGAAAAGAAACGTGACATTTAATATTTTGAAGGTGGATAACAGTGTCATTCAATCATATTTCAATACTTTACTTTATTGAACACTCTTGCACCTCTTCAATTCCCTGGTTATCATACAGTCGGTGTTAACTATTGCCATAACGCAGACAGCCTTAAACATAACATAAATAGGAAGGTAGATTACAGGATATGAAGGCTCAAGTTCCAATACCTGTCCCTGCCTCTGTGGTTTCCACCTCCACGGCTCCTCCAGTCCTCCACGATGGGAGGCAGGTCAGCCGGACGGCTCAGATACTGCTGGTATTCTTCGTCTTCTGATGTAAATCTGTTAGGAAACATCTCCTCGTAGCTCTGCCGGGTTTCCGTGGTTTCGGCCATGCTGATAAGACAGGTGTAAAGAAACAAAAGCAATGATATCAGAACAAAACTAAACACAAAGCAAACATAACACGTTTTTATTCGGTCTACAGGCGGATACGTCTGTTTCCAGGTCTTTATTTTTTACTTAGCTGCCAGACAAAGACCCCATGCGGAACAATAATAAACTGATCTGTATGCGATTAGCTAGAGGTAGCAAAACATATTTATACCAGAACAATCTCAATAAAAGTGTTTAAGCGCTAGAATTAAAAACATACCTTTGAAGGACGTGAATGTTGTATTTTCTTTACAACTAGTGCAGCTACGTTTGAAGATATCCTAGTGCAGTACGTCGTTGAAACGCTTCCCCCCGGAACCAAGGAACACAATTAAATCGTTCCGGGAGCGGGCACACACACACCTGTCAGTGATTGATGACTGTTAGCTGCAAGTTAGGAGCAACGTTCAACATCTAAGCGTTTACAATCTGACATTCGTTGCTTTAAACTCAAGTTATCAATGCATATGTTAAGATTAAGATCCTAATGAGAGGCGCATCTAGTTATTTTTCTGTGACCAATAATTAAAACAAATTTAGGAGAAAGTCCCAAACTGCTGAAAGCCGTCACTAAAAACATGTAAGTGCATCTGAAGTTACACAACACCCATCGTTGTTGGTCGATTTTTAACTCCAAGTGGTAATACTGTATCTTGCTTTTAAATATGTTGCGGTTCGGACCACATTTTGTGCTAAAGCTCCGACAGTAACCGCAGAAACCCCAGGTTTAACACAGTGTGGGCGGCTGTGGCACAGCGTGGGCAGGTAGAGCCGCTCCGTGTCGCTGCTGCTGCTGCTGCTGCTGCCTCCCTTCATAATGAAACACAATCCCGTAGGGGGAAGAAACTCTGCGCAGCGATCTAGCAGCGGGGAAACATTTATTAAATTCATCAGCGCCGATTGTTGGAAGACAGTGAGGAGAGAAACACTCCGAACTGGAATTTATTGTTCTAAACAGGAAAAACAAACAGGCAAAGAGAAAAACTTCCTGAATGTCCGGGGCTCTGTGAGAGAGAGAGCCTGACAACCCACTGATCGAGTTTACGAAGAAGAAGTGCTCTCATATTTCACTTGTCTGTCATCAGCGAGAGGACTTGCTCGACTCTTTGGACCGCTTATCATCTGCGGACTTTGACTGCGTTTTGAAACACACATTTCCTCTAAACCCGCAGCAGATAGAGCCTATAAAAAAGGAGTTATTCCTCAAGTCCGCGGCAATGGGGTGAGTAAATCCAGTAAACACTGTCCTTCAGAGCGCCTCTCATGACACCTGCACTGTAATGTTAAATATGTCTCTGTGCGTGTGGTGAAAATTGAGAAATACCTCTACAACTCTCCAGTTTGCCTGTCAATCCTTTACTTACCTTTGATTATCATTGCGATGTTCACCCAAAGCTCATCAATGCGTGTTGACAGCAGTGGAAGAGCCCGGTTTATTCTTTTATAGGTAGATTATTTGGCAATGTGGGTAATCTAAGAGATGATTTTAACTTGTCTCTGAGAAATTCTGATTCCATGTGTGAAACAATATTGATGGTATGAACGTTAGGCGGATCAGTTAAATTCCTATTTGAACACTTTGAACACAGATCCTGATTTGCCAGTATGAAATATGATTTAGAGAGAGTTATGATACGGATGTGGGAGAGTCAACATTGCCCACTAATAGTGTGTGTGTGTGTGTGTGTGTGTGTGTGTGTGTGTGTGTGTGTGTGTGTGTGTGTGTGTGTGTGTGTGTGTGTGTGTGTGTGTGTGTGTGTGTGTGTGTGTGTGTGTGTGTGTGTGTGTGTGTGTGTGTGTGTGTGTTGTCCACAAGGCTGGGGGCACTAGTGCTCTCCCACAGTTGTTTACAGGGTACATTGCATTATTTTGCCTTTAGAGTCTACTGTGATGTGAATGTTGACCCAATGTCATAGTTATGCAATTGCCAGCTCGCTTCATATCTGCATATACTACTGATTTTCTCTCTGGATTACCTTTTTAAGGGTTAGGGTTTTAAGAGAGTGTGGAAATAATAGCTCAATGTAACTTTGTTTTACAGAATCAACGATGTCCCCGAATAGTTAACATGTACTTCATAAATGCTTCACTTAGTAACATTAAGGATGCTTGATTTATGTATAAAATATGAAGTATAAAAGTGTGAATAATAAGCAGCATTAATGTTCTGTCATTAGGTAGAACCTAATGCCAGAGAGCTTGTTTCTCTTGAGCAGACATGTTTTTTTTATGTGTAAGAAATCAGTTCATCAGTCTTGAATCCCTCTCAGGAGTTTGGCGTACTCCCCCAGCAGGTTTAAAGTGAGTCAGTAGAGATGTGATGAAACTGGCCCAATAGACCAGCAGCAGCCAGTCCAGGACAGGAGGTCACACCTACTGACCGAGACATGGCAACACGTTCGTTTGTCTGGCTCTCTGGTTTCACTCAGTGACCTGTAACCTGTAGTTTCACATGCCAGCTGAATACTTTTTAGGCAGGCAGAGACAAACGACTCATAGGAAATGTCATCTGGCCAACTGTTCTTTAAACCAATTGTGCAGGACCACAAACTGGTTGGATTTGCATAGGGTTGCTTATAATGATTGTCATAATACCTTCATCTTTTTCTTTAGTTAGTTTAGTTTAAGAAATGTCAGAAAATAGTGCAAAAGTCCCATTACAAGTTATCAGAGCCTGAGGCTTGCTTGTTTTATTACAGCCCAAAAAACCCCAACACATTATATTTATTTGTCCTAACCAACATAATTAAACCAACAATTGTAATCAACCAACACATTTTCCCATCTTTAAGATCTTGGGTTATGGAATTACCTAAATTATTACTAAACTGTTGCCAATCAAATTCTTAATATATCAATTAAAAAGCTACACAATTTTTTGCTGCAATCAATAATCAGGTATCTGTAGTTATTCATTCTCGGTCTCTAAAGACATCCCTAAAATTGAGATTGGTCAATACATTTTTTAATCTATAACTATTTCTGCTCTATATCTGATTAAAATTAACATTGAAAAAAACTAAACAGAAGTGAAAATCAATGAGGTTTCAGGCTTGCCTATTTGTACATTATTTCACATCTGGGTTACCCTTCAATTAGTCAATAAGTCATTCTGCCCTGCCCTTAATGACGGGTGAATTTAGAACAAAGGGTTTGTGTGTCTGTGTGTGTTTGACAGAGGAAACTTTAGATTAGATTTTTTAAGGATTCAGGTGTCCCTGTTCTATGCTTCTAAATGGAGTTAAATATTAACTATAAGTCCCACACAACACACACACATATTAACACCCTCAGTATTGATCTTCACTTGTCCCCTTCCTTCCATAGGTTTTTGGTCTGGACCATCTGTTTCCTCTTGAACTTGCATCATTTTTTTCTATTGATCACCTCATTTTGACTTGTAAAGCACAATGCTGTTTGTATTAATCCAAATTATAATATCTGCAGCTTGCCCAGTACATTATATATTTCAAATTCAAGATTGCTGATTGTAAAGAGGGTGAGGAAACACTGATCTCAACAGTGGGAATGAAAGTGACGGTAATTGTATTTGTAGTCAAGTAGTTTCGCAGCTTAAGCTCTGCATCTCAGATTGCCTGAAAGCCCCTTCTCACTAAATAAGCGGTCACACAGACAGCAATGCAATCAGCATACTGCTCGCAGCGTTTATGCTGGTAGCCCTAACACAGGGACAGATGATAATCTCCTGGCTGGCCAGAGAGTTACGGCTGAAGGCTTAACACTCATTGATTAGGCTGTGTGACATGTGACGTGGCAGTGGGTCTCTTGGCTGCTCAGCCAGGAGAGTGGACCGTAAGCCTAATCGGACTGTGTGTTTCCTGTCTGTGTTTGAAAGCCAGAGGGGAAGCTTGTAGAGGTGTAGTAGAGAGTAGAAGCAGGTCTTGCTGTTTAGGAATCATGGGTAAATGAAAGGAGACATAGTGATGCTGGATTGGACGTCTCCTCACCAGATGGTTGAGGCCTAGGAGGCCATCTGCTGCCATGCTGTGCTTCTGTGGAGACTTCCTCACTCCCTTTTCCCCGAGCTCTTAGATTAAGTTGGACTCTGCATCCTATAGTCTCAGTATGGTGGCGAGGACCTGCTGTGGTTGCTGGTTTGATTCTGGCCTGCTGCCTTTGTTGTATGGGATGCTGTCCATCTCTCAGGACTTTAATGAGCTGTATGATGCAGAAACACTGGTCGCAATGATGAAGGTCACCTTTAATAATAAATATGACAAGACAAAATTATTGGAAAAATGGAGGGTATATTACCAACAGTATAATACCATGATAGGATATGTATTTTGATTAAGAGTACATTACAGTTTTTTTACATAAATATCTTTATTTTCTCAGCCATTTTTCTTCTGAATTAATGAACGGAAAATATTTCCCTCTTCAGGGCTATGATTCTAATCACTGACAATTATACAACAAGTGGTTCACTTGTATCTAACAGCAGTTTATAATTATAAAATAGCCAGAAGGAGTAATGAATGTAAGAATAACAAATACAATAAAAAAATAAAGTTAAATAGTTTTGTGGTTTGAGAGCTTTATAAAGTTTATCTTTTTGCTTGCTTTTAACGGTTTGGTTTTTGCTATGCACATAACATTAAGTAACAGGAGGCAGTTTAATCAAATAAAACTGTAAATGGAGATCCTTGTCATATTTTGAGTTAATCCAAACTAAAGATTTTCCCTCTGTAGTGTAGATATGATCTGCATCAGAGCTTTTCAATTGACCTCACAGCTGTTTTGTATGTTAACAAAACCAAAACATCAATGCCTTCCCTAAGTTTCTGCATATAACAATTAGCCTGTGAAGCATTTCAAGACTTTACCTTTGTCAATATAAAAAAACAAACGTATGCAGCAGATAGCAAGACTCTTTCACAAAAAATATCATCAACAATTGCTGACCAGTATGACACAGCAGAGAGTGTAAGCCCGCTAATCTCTCACTGAAAATGTTTGAACGCACGCTACTGTATCTGCGGGCTGTTCTTCTTTGACATCATTACTAGAGCTCCGTGTTTAGTGCATTAAAAGCCCAGGTGGTGTTGTAGTGGCGGTTGCTCAGATCTTTCTTCTTCTGCATGCTCATTCACTCAGACAAATCTCCGTTCTCAGCTGAGAGAATCCAAGTTATTAGATGTGTTTTTAATGTTCACAAATAAACGATGTTCATTTATTTTTCCTAATTTGCAATTTTCCTATAGCCAGAGTCACCAGATCTGAGCACCTGGAGACAATGATATAAAATGAGTTTCTTATTTTGCCGCTCTGAGAGATTTGGAAGAAGATGTTCTTTTATTACTTGGTGCGACAGGAAAGCCAATTGTAACTTAGTTTATTTTCCTCAGCACCCACAGAAGAAAGTGAGGAGGTATAACTGCTCTGACTCTGGGTTCCTCCCTTGCTTGTGGTATTTGACAAGTGAGTAATGCACCGTTCGCCCCTCAAGTTCTTTGAAAAGACAGAAATGCAAAATCCTTCTATTAGTCAGACCACTTTGGTTCGAAGGAGCGCATTTTATAAATATTCTGCTTCTAATATACATGATCATGTAGCCTGGTGAGTGTCCTGCTTTAGTGCCTGTCTTATGGGGACAAGACAGGCACAAATTGTCTTTCCTGAATTCCACACTTCAGCACTAGAAGTGTGATTTGTAATGCTCCTAAAGTTGTGTCCTTTGTTAATATCACAGTTTGCTGGACAGAGTCTGTTCTCATCAGATCACTGACAATATCGCGGGGCATTTCACTGAAAATGTTTGTCCAGGTTTGTGTTGTGTCTCTGGAGGATTCAAAGGGGGAAAACATGTCTATAAACAGGCTGATGATCTCAGTCCCAGTGGCCGAGAGATGTTGTCTCACTAATGAAGAGATCCTTTTAAAGTGTTACAGACTAATTCATATCATTGTGCCCGTAGGTCTCGACACAATGGTTCCTGAATATCCTGTTCTCTATTTATTCCGCTTGGGCCCATTACACACTCCAAATGTGATGTGAAACGCAGATATTGCTCTCTCTCTGCTGAACCATTGAGACGCAAAACCTTCAAATGTAACCTCTTCATCTCTATTTGTGGGATTATATTTGCTGCTTCTCGTGTGTTGTGTGATACTGGGTGCTGGTAAAGTATCATTATGTTTGCTCTCTGTAGGAATGGGAGGAATGTTGCAGTGCATGTATCTGAAGCTGCTGAGCGTGCTGATATCTGCCAAACATGCTACAAAGCCTGCTCAGTGTGTGACCTCATAGTCACAAATCGGTTATCAATAATCTAATCAGTTGACATGTGTTACTCTCGTTCGGACAGATGACTGTGATTGAAAGGGGAAAATTTGTTTTTGGAATGAGCCTGGAGTGCATTGTTTTAAGTCGGGAATCTGGACGAGCCTGCATTCTAACTTGGTGGAAAAACATACCTGACGTGAAACATTGCTGCTACCCCTCGCATTAAAATCTCCTCCCCAAACTCCTAGTTAAACATCATAGCTGCCTGCTGTTTTCACACTTTCTGTCAGGGCCCAGTGTCATTCTGCATCATCTTAAAATGTCTTCCTTAGGCAGCAGGATTATCCCTCTGTCAGCATACCTCACTTTAACGCTGGAGAGAGCAGTGTTTGGGTAAACTATAGGTAGTGATCAAGCTAACATTTTAAAGGATTCAAGAGAGAAAGAAGGGGTCAAGCTTAGTGCTGCCTCATTCACAATATTGCTGCGCGGAGGTATAGTGAAATTATTTAGACCACACAAGAATCTGTAGTTGTTAAGTGTCATCATAACATTTTCGGGATATAGATTCATTTAATACACAATTAATTTGTCCTGTTTTGGCACATTTAGTTTGACTTGTCTTTAGATCCAGTTTTCACACAACATCCAGTTTTTTACATTATTTTTTCATCATCAGTACAGACGGGCCTGAGGTGAGTGTGTAGGTGTATGTAGGCATTGACAGTGCAATACTTTTTCAAACCTGCCCACTCCAACACACACACACACACACACACACACACACACACACACACACACACACACACACACACACACACACACACACACACACACACACACACACACACCTGTAAATTATTTAAAGCAACAGATGGGGGACAGAGCAACTTGACAGTCAGCAGAAAAAAAGAATGAAATGGTCACAAAGTCCCAAAGTCCCAAATGTCTTCTTCATCTTTTATCCAGTTAAATCAATCTACCTAATGGTTTTTTCTGTGAAAAGCAGATCACTGCATTTCAACAGCAGTTGTTTGAGTGCATCCATGTGTTCGGCATTGGCCTTTCACTCCTCTTCCCCTGCCAGTGTGAGCTGGCTCCAGACACTGCCGCTGCAAAGGTCAGCGTGTGTGTGTGTGTGTGTGTGTGTGTGTGTGTGTGTGTGTGTGTGTGTGTGTGTGTGTGTGTGTGTGTGTGTGTGTGTGTGTGTGTGTGTGTGTGTGTGTGTGTGTGTGTGTGTGTGTGTGTGTGTGTGTGTGTGTGTGTGTGTGTGTGTGTGTGTGTGTGTGTGTGTGTGTGTGTGTGTGTGTGTGTGTGTGTGTGTGTGTGTGTGTGTGTGTGTGTGTGTGTGTGTGTGTGTGACAACAACAACAGTGATCTGTATAATGGGTTTTGTTGTTCCCAGGGCAGATGGAGACTGAGATTAGGCTTAAAAAGGACAGTGCGTTTATTAGGCTTTCATTTCAGTGACAACCATAATCCCAATGGAAGTAAAAGCTTTATTAGCTCATGAATTATCGTTGCATGCCTGTCTGCCAGACATTATTTGCCCCAGGACCCCGCTGAAGTGCATTAAGGTATCTTTGTTTGGAATACATTTAGTGACTTATTTAGAACATACTCTCAGTTGATTTGGATTTAGGCTCACCCCAAGTCAAGTGTGACTGTGCCACTGCGTCCAGTTCAGCACCCTTGTGTACACTTCACACATTTTGTTGAAACCATTCATTTTGTAAAATAAATGACAGGCCAAGTAGGGAAAGCAAATAGAGGACAGAGGATCAGGATTTCAGAGGGTTTCAACACAAAACGGATGTAAAAAGATTGCTTGAAAAGCACTTATCTGTTATCAGGTCAAAAATAATTTCAGTAGCCCCCAAACTGAAGCATGTAAGGGACATGATGCAAAAAGAAATACAACAGTGACTCAGTCAGTAGGGGCTTGGACTGGGAATCATAGGTTAACCAGTTCAAGTCCCCAAACAGACTTGAAATATGTAAAGTGGACTGCTACTTGGAGAGGTCCAAGTTCAACTACTGGGCCCTGCTGTGGTGCCCTTGAGCAAGGCACCGGACACCTCCAATCCCCCCTCCCCATTGCTCCCCGGGCGCTGCACAATAGCTGCCCACTGCTCCTAGTACTAGGATGGGTTAAATGCAGAGGACAAATTTCATGGTGTGTGCTCTGCTGTGTGCATGTGTGTGACCAATAAAGAGGGTTTCATCCTCCAATTCTAAAGTCATAGAAGACAACAATCAACTAGACAACAAAAACATTCTGAGCATAACAGAGACGGCCAGCCTGAAAGGCTGTTTCAATTAAACATTTCAGACAAACATCAGTTATATAGAGTCACTGTGATGAGTGGATTCACTAACTAAGACAACTGAAATGTTCAGGGTGATTTTACTTAAGGTTCAAAGGTTGTTAGAATGCAAGGATGCACACAATGTGTTCTGGTGCAAAACCATGAATGTAAACATTACATTACTTAGTGACAAATTGCAATAATTCATACATTTTTCATTGACAGTTTTTAATGTGACATTGCACTAATGAAGAGCACATTGAAAAACATATCTTCAGTAAAACAATGATGTAATGGTAACTGGACTTGAAGAAGATGCCATGCAGGACAAACCAATAAAAGGAGTGAAAAACACTGAGACAGAAAAGAGACAGGCCATATACCAACTTTTTCAAGTAGGCTATAAAGAGAAGTGTGAAGCACTGAAGAGTGCCTAGTAAACTTCACCCCGACTAAAGGCACATTCACTTCACATTTTGACTTCAAGCAGGATAACTACCATCTGTCTGCCCCTTATTCTTCATGTGCATCCATTAGTTGTTAATGTGTCCTCTCTCATCCAGACACTCCACCTAATTATTCCCACTCTCGGGACTTTACAGTGCAGCATCACATCCACACGCTGGGTCCAGTCCCTGTAAAGCACTACTATTACAAGGTGCTTGATTTTTGGTGTCAAGTGCCCAGACAATTTGTACGAAATTGAGAATATGCATGTACCCCATGAGGGTGTGACTCCCTTTTACCACAAGCTGCGCTTCACCCAACAATGTCAACATGATGTGGACTCCGTGTAAAATCCAGTAAAGCAAGAAAACTAGCCTTTGACACTACACATGCATGTCCTTTTTAAAATGTTCAATTATAGAACAGCCTAAAACGATTTTGCTTCTGTACTTAATTTGTTGAATACAAGCTAACAATATTGTGACAAGGAGGCATTGTGGCATCTTTTTCTACTTTTGTGTAGGGTATCCATATTGTGTATAGTATGCTTTTTGCTTTTATGTATATTTCACAACATTGGATGTTGATGATCCTGTACTATTGAACCACGAAGCAGATCACTAATTTCTATCATTGTTGGGTTGGTGATTGATATAGTTTGCAAATTTTAATTTAGATGTTGAAAAGAAATGCGCAACATACCCCAAAAATGTTTTGTTTATCTTAGAAATTATTGTAAATTCAACACTAATAAATCGTATAAAGGAGTTATCGTTGGGTTTAATAAGAAGATCTGGATTTTGATCAGATAGAAATAACTTGACATGGCAGTACCACTAGAAAGGACAAAAATGTGAAAACTGACTTCAATTGTTCACTGAGAGAATGGCGCTGGCTCAGCAGCATCTTTATTTACTTATTTTTCTAATAAATAAAAACTAAAAAAGCGTGCTTCAACTGTAAACTAGTCAGCTATTGTAGAGTGATATGTGTGTTTTATGGCCGGGTGATTTGGCTAAAATGATTAAACATTATGGTAATAAGAACATTTGCTAAAATGTCATGAAACGTTATCTCTGAGCATATGTTAATGTCCACAGACCACTGACTGTCCTTCCTCTGTTTATGTTTCTGACAAACAACATCCAGATATTTGTTTGTTTTGAATTTATGAACACACGTAGATCATTTTCTCAAATGTATTCTGTGCACAGTGGAAATTTTCCATTAGAAAATACATGCGAGTGCATAAACATTTGTACGAGTGCACAGTATCACACAAACAACTAGGCATGTGTTGCTGTCGCCTCTGAGAGGGGAGGGGTGTTGATGTGCCACCGGCTCGGGTCTGCTGTAAAGATTTAGTGTTTGTGTTACATTATCACCTGCCTGTTGAGACTGTGCTGCTCTGGAGACCCGACTCAGTGCCCCTCTCCTTGTAGTTACATTGTTTGTCCTATCTGCTGTGATGCTCCCCTCATTAAGGTCCCTCTCCTCATTCCTCTTCCCTCCAGGGAGCAGCCGATCTACACCACCAGGGCCCATGTCTTCCAGATCGACCCAACCACAAAGAAGAACTGGGTCCCTGCCAGCAAGCAGGCCGTCACCGTCTCGTACTTTTACGACAGCACACGCAACAGCTACCGCATCATCAGCGTGGATGGATCCAAGGTATGTGTGTGTGCATACTGTCTGACTGTGTGTGTGTGTGCATGTTTGTATCTATGTGAAAAAGAGATGATGGGAAAGATATTAACGGTTCCAGGAGAGACATTTGAGGCTGGCTTTAAAGGCCAGAATCAAACAAAAAATGATTTGGAAAGCAATTTAATGTAACATCATCTTCCTCCATTGAACAGCAACAACTCAACGGTCGACCACTTATTATTTCTGTGCTCTGCTGCTGCTGATTTTAGGAAAGTCATCTATGGCTGCACATTTTTCTGACTCTTTCGAACATTGGAGGGACACATGTAATGAAATAAATATCAACTTAAAGGGATGTTTTCTGTCATTGATGTACTGTAAAAGCAAATCAATAACCTCTTCATATTTGTCAAATCTAAATTCGTTCTTTTTTATTTGCACTCTTTGAATGATTGGTTTTAACTGGTGCTTTCACAATTGAAGATGTGAAAATAACATAGGCTTAGCATTATTTTATAATAAATGACAAATTATTTATCAATGGTCTAAATTGTTTTAAATT
The DNA here is from genome assembly GCF_036324505.1 of Eleginops maclovinus. NCBI lineage: Eukaryota > Metazoa > Chordata > Actinopteri > Perciformes > Eleginopidae > Eleginops > Eleginops maclovinus. Next base: position 22,705,349 of record NC_086352.1, read on the forward strand.
TATTTTTTATTATTTGACACAATTACTTTTTATTCTATTGACTTTGATTGATTAATTAATCGCCTAATCTTTTCAAGATACATTTTTCGAAAGATAATTCAATCCAATCATCACAGGGACACCTAAATAATATAAACATGATCAGCCCTCAGTTTATTGCCTATTAGATAAAGATAAATGTTATCCCCATACAGACAATCTTGTGGGAGCAGAAAAACCTGAAAAATAAGCCTTATTCTTACCTTAATACCTTATTCAGTGCGAGCACCTGCACTATGCATTTAAAAGAGCACCACCGGTAAATATAGATCCTAGATACACGCGTGTTTAAAAGGATCACAACCTTTTATTATTAGTTCATCGTAGAAATGTAACCTGTTGAGTTGCAGTTGATTGTATGACTTGCACTGTATGAGGAGAGGCAGCTTATTTTTCAAAGTGATTTTGATTAAGTGAACGATGTTGAGGCTTAGTCATGCATGTGATAATAGTGTGACTGTGTACCATATTCACACCTTCATCCTCCACTATCTAAAAGAGTAGATTATGTGTTTCCATGGCGATCAGAGCCTACTCTCTGTGTGAAAACCGGAGGAGTTATGACCGCATTATCCCTCTGCGGACACTGTCAGGCAATCACCTCTCGCACAATCCTAAATCACGCAGCTTACCTGCAGAGCCACTTCAGGATCGGTTTGCTTCCTCATAGTTTGTCTTTTCACCAGGCACCTCTCTGTCTGAACGACCTGTTGAGTTCAGTTTGAGGATTTCCGTCAGATGAAGGGTGGGTCTCACGCAAACTCAACATGGAGATATGTTGAGTCTAAATGTTGAGTTTTATCATAGCAAGTAGTTGTACCAATTAATGATGACCAATAATGACCAATGAATGCAAATGACATACAGCGACATGTATTTGTTTCTGATTAAACACGTTTTCCTCTGCAAGATAAGTTAGTTTAAAATAAAATGTCTTATTCCATTTATACAGCATAGCATTGTTGAGTCAAAAATATATGGGCTTTAAAATGGTTATCTTCCTGCAGCTAGAAACCATAGAGCACGACTCTAATCTGTTATGTCAACAAGCAGCACTTATGCAGCTTAAGCACTGACAAAACGACTTGCCTGTTCAATCTTTATAACAAAATTCAGATATCTTTGTAAGACATATATATTTTGAAATCCCCTTTATTTCTCATTGGATACAATACACCTCTAGGTTATAGACGACATGTTTATATGCCTAAAGGCCAGAAGTCCTCTCTCTGCTCTCCTACTCCAGACATCCTGTCCTCTTTGCTGTCAGCTCTGCTGTAACCTTGAGTTACAGAGTAGTATGTGTCATACAGTGTGTGCACGCAGCAGCTATATGTGAGCTATAAGATTAACGTTTCACATAAAGTGACTTACTTTGATCCCCTTTCCAGTACATTTAGTTCAGACAAAGTGATCATGTTGGTATGAGCAAAGTAACTGAAGGGGAGAAAATGTTGAGTCATATAAAGTGAATGATAAATATAGCTTGTATTATGCACACTGGCTGCGAAGTAGACAGGTCTGTCCAGAAGAATAGTCAGCGCTGCTGAACGCACCAACTTTGACAGACCGTCAGTTCATATTCGCCCATCCATGATGGCGGGGGCAACTCACTGATGATGATGATAGGGAAAGTAGAGGAGCATATCAGCACTTTTTACTCTCTCTCCATTTTTCCTGAATCGCATTTCTCCTTCAGCAATACACCACTATGACAACAAAGGTAGTCTTGCTATACTTCACAGACTATGATAAACCAAAATAAACACCTCTCAGCTCTTCTTGAATATTTTGTATGCTTTTTTGCCTCATATTTTCCTCTCTTACATCCTTCTTTCTCTTTGACTACCTCTTTCTTTATTTCTTACTACTTCTCCAACAGCTAAACTAAAATGTTGTCTCCTTTGCCAAAGCCTGGTGAGTTAAAAGACATGTGCCAGCCAGGATTAGGAACTCAAATATCCAAGCAAACTTTTAAATGGGTTTGCAGCTGGTAGGTTTTTCCAATGTTATTTCTTACCTGGTTTTATGTAAATACACTAATATTACAACCAGAAGACAAGTTCCCTGTGTAATCTGCTGCTCCCTTTGAAAGGGATGAAAGAGACACGTCCTCATGAAACTTCATAATTTGCTTCACAAAATATTAGGTTCATCAATCAATCCAATTTCAGAGGGTAGGGTAAATCACTGAAATCAAGCCATCATAATGAAAGATTCCCTGGGTTGAAAAAATTCCCAAAACAATCATCCTTGGGATTATAGTGCAGTTATGAGCTAATGTCAATCTCCAACATCAGGAAGATCTGTGTTTTATAGTAAACACCATTGCATAGCTCTGAATTCGCTCAAAGGAACACAAAACTGTCAGAAAATACCATAAAAGTCGTCTAAAGCAAATGTCTTTATTGTAGGAAAAAATTGGTTGCTGTGCATCAGTCGTATTGATCTGAGGCAAGGAGTTGAATGACAGACAAAACGTGGCTATATTCTTCATATAAAATATCATTAAAACATCTTTGTTTTATACTGACAAAACAAGATATTTAAATACATCACCTTGAAGCTTGAGTAACTGAGATTTGATTGTGTTGGTTCACCCCCGAACCCAACTAAGGTAACCCCCCCCCTTTATTCAGAGACCCAACCTGCGTCATTGCCACCAGAGAACAGCATGTTTTAGCAGATTTGCTGACACAGAATGTATCAGATCATTAAAGGATGGCACACATACAATATATATAATATTACAACATCTTCACACACCTCTGCTTAATGAGCAATATTTCCACGTTACTGTCAGCTTTACTCGTCTTTCTTTAGCTGTATTTCAGTAATAACAGAACTGCCAGCTCCGCCTGTTCGTCATGAACATCATTGCAGCCCATTTTTCACCTTTTTTAAATCCACATTATACCCCTTAAAAACTGACTTTGTGCCTTTCATTGAGCTGGAACTCCCTGAAGTTGACCTCAGTGAGTAAAATAGTTAGAATTCGTTTCTCAGGATATTTCTTTTTCTTTTTCTAGACAGAAAACCCTTTTAAGATGTGTAGAGTCACAACTCAGCCAAGAGTTTTGGATCTCTAGATAACAAGACATTTCAGTTTTAATCATCTTTAATAAGCGATCACAGTTTTTCTCTCTAACATAGACTGTCTCCCATGTTCTATTCTCTATCTCCTGTTTTTTTCATTGACTCTGCAGATTCTATGCACTCTGCAAACACATAATCAGCTGAGGAAGTTTTTTCCTATGACCTCCTGGCTGCCTCTGAGTTTCTTACTGACCCTCAGGCCATTGGCCAGCCCAGCTCTACTCTGTGCCTCCGGTGCCACTTGATCCGCAGCCGGGCTCTCCACCGGCACAGCTGCCAGCGTCACTCTCCCTCACCCATCTCTCCCTCCCACTCACATGATCACTCAGTCGTACATGCCAATATAGAGTCACAGAGTCCACAGATATCGGGGCAACCAGATAAAAGACATTTAGTTGTCAATCTAAAAGACAACATTTCCTTACATTAAAAAAACTGGTTTGAAATGTTTTGCTTAAATAAATAACTTAAAATTGTTTAAGATTTATGTCAATAATGTAGATAATCTGTTTCAGCTCAATCAAAACCCTTTAAATGCTTGTATGTCCAAAATTTAAATTACAATGTGGTTAGCTTTTGTCTTCAATTTACCTTTAGGTTATTTAAATAGACTGTTATTCTCTAATTTGACCAAATTCACAACTCCCAATTGTCCATTTTATATCTAATATCAAGATTATGTTAGCTTACATAAATTGTGTGAAATAAAATCTAGCAGCTCAGGCATATCAGCTCAACAAGGGGAAAGGTTAATGACATCAATTCAAAGTCATTTGTCAATTTAAAGAGGTACAACTTCAGCTGCAATTCTGAACAAAATTAAGGCTTTGATGGGCTTTCTGACAAACTATGGAGATGAAAATGAGAATAAATATAGACTCAGGGGAAATTATGTCAACTTTGTTTCCTTAACCCCCTGAAATAATCATGACTTGAAAATCAGATTAGAAACACCTTGCTAATTTGCTACCCTCCTGTATAAACCGTTGAATGAGAGGGTGTGACTCTAATCTTTGCAGTATATGACAATGATGAAGGTATTTTCCTCTGTATGTGCAACAATCCCTCACTTTCGTATTGGTCTGAATGGTTTTGTGTGCTAATGTCCTCATTCTGTTAACTCAGTCTCTACTTTTGTTGGTCCCTGTGTCCAGTAATGATGTGACATGTTTTAACACCTCAGCCACTGAAAAGATGAAGAGGGAGAGGGTGGGTGGTGTAGAAGAGGACACAAGCTTGTCAGCAATTTGAATTCTCGAGTCCTGTGATCAGAACCATGTTGCTATGAAACAAGGGCTGCGCTGTGATTAAAGTGTCTTCTATTGTTTCCTAATTGTTGTGGTGGTTCGCATGTGCTTTTAAATGTTCTTATATTTTGGTAGTGAGACGTGTGTGATTTGTGTACATGGGCATAGGTAACTTAAAGCTGCCTAAGTTTATATGCACATCTAGCTGTACAGTGATGCAGTAAACACAAAGCACTGCAGTCTGTTCAGGCTGAGATAAGAAGTTCTAGGCATATATTGGTGTCTTCTACCACTCCCTTGTGCACTAGTTACAATTTTAGACTGCAGCATATGTTTTCTAGCAGCTGATTTACTACATAGCTGCAACAGGTGAATGAGCACTGTTGCAAATATGGAGACTGTAATTTGTCCACTTAGAGGTTAGTGGGTCAGCAGTCAGCAGTGCATATTATCCGTTTTGTGCATATCTTTTATTTACTTTGCCTCCATTACATTGTGAACAAATCTCTTTTTGCAATTGTGGACTACAATGACACATACAACACCCATCTGAGGTGTCAATACTTTATTTGAACTGCTGCTTGTAACCAAAGCCCCGAGATGGATTTTGCATTATTATTTGGTCCAGTTGACAGCTGAAGTAAAATAATATGGTGAAAATATGTCAGCCACGATGTGAGGCAGCAGCTGTCTGTGAAATGAAAGTTTGTTGCCAGCTGAAAAATCTCCATAAGCAAGTTGTTTTGACTTGATTATGTGTATTTGTGTGGTATAGGATTATCTGCCAATCCAGACACTCAAACCCAAAAGTCTTAAACAGAAGAGCACCCTCACATTGAAAGCTTCCCTGTCAGTTAAGCTAGCACCTGTTAGACTTAAAGGGCCTGTGCAATGTGAAAAAGGATGGCAGGTATAGTAAACTATAGTAACATATTTTAAAGAGAATAAGCTGATGGATTTATATGCATGTTAATGTTTGTTAGAAGACATTTTGAGGAACTACCGTCTCACCATTTCCATGCAGCATCATACATTTATATTTATTTTGTATTTATATGCTTTTAATGTTTCCCAATAGGAAGATAAGAGAAAACAATTACTCATGGAGTCCTTCCAAATATTGCTTTGCATACATAGTAGCTTCTAATTCTCTCAAAATGTAGACAATCAAAAGAAAAAATATATAAATATGCCGATGGTAATTCAACTTGTAAGTGTAGGCACCTTGAAAGACATTCAGCTGAGTATAACAGATTGCTCTGTATGAAAAGAGCCACAATAAAAGATTGTCCTTTACAAAATAAATAGGACTTTTCATCATGTGAATGCAGCTGCTGGAGCTGCTTCTTGACTATATCTTGAATCAGACACCATTTCAAGCTTCTTTTGAGGTAGTGTCAGATGTTCTGACCTGAATGCTGTGCTAGAGGTGTACACATCTGTAGTGATTATAGGTTTAACCTGTAATTTGATATTCTTAAATTGTTCTAACAGGTGATCATTAACAGTACCATCACACCAAACATGACGTTCACCAAGACATCGCAGAAGTTTGGCCAGTGGGCGGACAGCAGGGCCAACACTGTGTTCGGACTGGGCTTCGCATCAGAGCAGCAGCTTGCCAAGGTGAGGACAGGAAACACTTGTGCAGCACCACTTGCAATCACAAGAGTATCTATAAAGCTTAGACACATTTGATTTTTGTATTTGTTGTTAAACTAGAATGTGATGCTGCATAATTTGATATTAATTAAACATCAGGTGGGGAAATTAAACAACCATAAGAAGATTTAGTGGAAATCTTATTCTTAAATCATCACCACTACTACTAAACAATTGGCTTCACAATCCCTCACTACTTAGTGAGATGAGCCACACTGTGTATAACAAGTGAAACTGGTATTTTCACTAATCATCACTTCTCTGTCTTATTTTCAGTTTTCTGAGAAGTTCCAGGAAGTAAAAGAAGCAGCCAAGCTGGCGAGGGACAAATCTCAAGACAAGGGGGAGACAATGAGTAATCACTCCCAGGTAAATTGTATCTCTCTGCTGTCTGAAAGTCGGATTTCAAACCTCTGCTGTCCCACTGTGTCCTCCACAGTCACTGTTGGCCTCTACAGAGAGAGAACTATCAAAACTGTGAAAAAAAGCTATTTAAACATTTCAGCTTACTTTGCTTCTCAAACACTGATGGTTACATATTATCTGTATTATTCATAAATGACATGTTCAAATGTTGATGTTGAACATTTAAATGAACTTAATGAAGGCCTATGAAGCTTTTGTTGAATATTACATGTCAACATGAAATCACTCGTGACTTGTGTGAATTGCTGTAAAAAGAAAGGTCAATGGTCATACTAAGGTACCTACTACATGTCAAGCACCACCTCCATTAAGGGGACAGGAAACCAGTGAGAATAATAAAACCATAAACATTTCCTCATTTCATCACAAATGATTCTTAAACTGATAATTGTGTCAGTGAGTAAACAGCATGGATAGAGGTGCAGCAGTCTGGCTTGCTCTATGCCTGCACTCACTCCAGATGGCAAGAGTCAGACCCACAAAGCTGCTGGGCCATATGACATGATAAATTCTGGTATCAGTTTCACCTCACAACTCCGCTGTCAGAGCTGACGTTTTGATGTGTACAGTGTTTCCCTGAAAAAGCCCACGGCCAATTTTCCCAGTCAGAGCCAGATTTATGAGACACATTTATGGATTTTTACCCATCAGACCTGTTCAAAGCTAAAGGCAGACTGAATCAAAACCATGGTACAATTCTTTCTCTCCAGGAGGAGTCTGGACGTGACACACCCTCAAGCAACCGGGCGTCCAGCATCAACGGGACAGATGATGAGAAAATCTTGCATGTTGATCCAGAGGAGGCTGTGCTGAAGACTGAGAACGAACACCTCAAGAGTGCTATAGAACAAAGGTAAGGTTTCCCTTAAATACTTTTTTTTATGGTGACAGCATCTAAATGTGTCTCCAGCACCACACTGTGCTCATATGTAATTTAATGGCTAATGTACATGCTGTATCATGTCCTCGAAGGGCTCAGAAATAATTGTATCTAATCTAAAGAGTGACACTGCTCCACTCGTGAAATTTGGTAACACAGCCTTTATAATCCAGATGCTGAGTGTATAAAACGGTAATTGCATGAAACACCAGATGTGGGTCCAGATGGCATTATTATTACGACCCAAGGGCGTCCCATTGGACTAAAGCTATAGTGAGTTAATTTAGACAGAATTAGTTCTGGGTAGAAACTAAAATTATTGACATATTTGGTCCAGATGGGATAAAACGCCCTCAGGTAAAAAAACGATACCCAATTAGCAGACCCTTTCTAGCAATACTAAAGACTTCACACGCACAAGAAAAGAATAGTTAAATGAACAGCTGCATGAGTGGCATAGGTACAACTTTTCCCAGTTGTTCTTGACTATATTGTATAATTATTTAAATCAACTTTATTTTCACTTCACATCCGGCTGTCCCGTAAGATATATATATATATATTTTTGGACCATAAGCTAAACTCAAGCAGTCTCATGTAATTAGTACTAAAGTTGAAAAGTGCTTTACAGGAAGAACCTTATGATTAGGAATTCACAGATCTGTAAATTAAATATGTCATTGTGTGTTAGAAAAACAGAAGTTCTTCGTCAGGTTGAGATTGTCAATTAAAGTTTGGTCCCCCCCCTGTCTCTGTACTCCCTTTTTCTTGCATACACAAGGCCTTGAGATTTTTTTGCTCAGGTGAAGTATGTCACAGCAGTGAAATAGCCGAGGACTGCAGAATGCTGCGGTACAAGTCCGTCTGCATTCGATGAAGAGCAGCACACTTCAAACCAGCCATGCATAAGGAAGGGAACAGTGAAGCATACTAACTATGCATCACAACCCCTCTGACCTCATTGATAAGACAGAAACATTCTCTGTGGTATCAAGAGATAACAAAATGTACAGTGGTACATTTCAGCGCTGCGGCTCATTAAATATTTGAGAATTTTAGCACTTATTTCTTTTTTTAATGATCTTAATATTTCTTGACAGTGGGGTGTACATCACAGCTAATTAAAAAGTCATGACTGCAATGATTTTGTTGCTTTATGTGTTATGTCAGTGGTCACAAGCCCCAGGCATTCCAGCACTTACCTGTCTATGTTTTTCCTCCAATAATAACTATTCTGCGGGATCTCTCTCCCTCTCCCTCTCTCTCCTGTCTGACAGCAACACCAACGCCAAGAAATGGGAAACAGAGCTGCAGACTTTAAGAGAAAATAATGCCAGGCTGGTGGACGCACTGCAGGAGTCGTCTGCTAATGTAGAAAGCTGGAAGAAACAACTTGGTGCGTGCAAGGAGGAGAGTGACACTCTCAGGGAAAAGGTAATACATTTTGGCAAATAAAATAACGTTCACATTATCCAGCTATCCTTCTGACAGTAAAGGCGACAGTGTTTCTATCCTGTCTCCTTCATTGCCAGATAGCTCTTGTATAAAAAGAACAAAATGAGTACAATATATTTCCTTGGTGAATATATTACTTTAAATATGCATAGTAGGATGATTTAAATCCCTCATCAAATTGCAAGTTTCTTCACTTTGAGCAAGCAAAGTACTGTGTGTGTTATCAGTTGCTGTGTTCCCTGCACCAGAGTCCACTATAAATAGAATCATTTTAGTTTCATAATCAATGTGGGCTGTTTCTGCAGCTGGCCTGGGGTTGTGATGATACCTTAGGTTTTGAACCAGGCTTCAAATTGTTTTACCTAATTGCTGGTGTCTATTTTAAGATGACATCCTTTATAGTGTTCTTATAATATCCAACTTACAATACAAATAAACAGATGTATGACTGCAGATGTATGCAGTGATTTACTTTTCACAATGTGTGCAGATTGCAGAATTAGAAGCTCAGTGTAACGAAGCCAATCAGGAGAAGCAGAGGAATGCCCAGCTGTCTGTCCGAGTGAAGGAGCTGGAGGCCGAGCTGCACGACAAAGAGCAGGTGAGACGTCTGTTTGTATGAAACAGGAAAGTCCATTGCTGAGAACAGATTAGTCTGTAAGGTTTGCATTACAAATGTTTCTTTTTTTTAAGTATTGGAGGTAACATTTTACCTTGAAAATCTATTATTCACTTCCAACAAAACCAAACTGTGTCAGGAGATGATAACATCTCCATAGGAATTTGTTTTAGTTTTATTGTGGAATCTTGGATTTTTCCTCTTAATTTCTATTCATGTTACTTCTGTGCTGCCTTTTCCAGCATTTTACTAAATGTTTGTCAAGTTTTGTACAATTTACCCCCACTGTGAAAATAGCTAGGGGAATGTGAATTCATCCACGGACTTAGTGACTGAAGTCAGAGCAGCAGGGAATTTTAGCACAAATGCCATGAGCTGCATCGCCCTATGTCTACTGCATCCGTTGTCTATAATCCAAACTAGCTGTCAGCTCAGCCTAATGATGCTGTTACTTCTAATGGGGATGAACCCTGCAAGGCCACACACTCTTTTGACCTTTGCTCATTGCTGGTTAAATGCTGTTTATGTCTGTGGACAAAATATTAGGATAGATTACTATGAATCTGAGTGAGTCCTGTCTGCCATTTATCCAGAGTGACTGTGTCTCCTTATCCCTGCAATGAAAGAGAGACACAATCAGCCAAATGAGAGGAAAGATTAAACGCATTCAGTTACATTAATAGGAAAAAAGTTGATCAGTCTGTATACATATTTGTGTCAAAAGAGAGTAATTTAGTATTTATCCCTGGCTTTCAAAGTATAAAGTGGATACTTTAAAGTCCTTTTAAGATATTTTCTAGGTTGATCCCCAAAAGATGTGGACACTGTTAAGCTGTAAATCACGCTTTACAATCTTTAAAATGCATACAATGGTTGGCAAAGATTTTGGCAAATTTGGCATTTTGCTTTAAAAAAATGCAAGGAAAAAGGGGTTATAAGTAAATGCTGCGGATACATTTTTAGCTCCACTCTTATGTTTTTGTTTATTCTGATGAACAAATCAGCCATTTACAGTCAACATGGAAACAGAGATGCAGCACATTTACACATTTCCGAAGAAGGAACCAGCACATATTTGAGGACCAATTAACAATTCAAGTAATTAGTAAGAAAAACAATGTTGTTGGTTAATCTTCCTTTGATTCTCTAATCACTGAATTGATGTTGTGTTTAGTTTGAATGACGACAATCCTCTACTCTAATGTGTAAAGTATTTATAGAACATATAAATCTTTCCTTGGAGAGCCGTGTGTCTTACATTATATTGGAGGGAAGCAGTTCAAGGAGCTGAAGCTGATTTAGAAAGAATATAAAAAATGAAACCTGTCTTTTGGGGGCTGCAGGGTTTCCATGGTCCTGTGTATCAGCCCCAGCACTTTTAACAGTGACCGAGGGGCCTGCAGCAGGAAGTATCATTGTTTGCACAGCACTGATAGGGCTGACGTCCCACAAAAGCTCATCTGCTGTGTGACTCACCTATGTCTGGAAAAGCACTCCTCCAATTAAAAAAAGTGTGGATGAATTATTAACAACCACTGTGGTGTTGACCCCAGCTCTGACCTGAAGTGAACTAACAGAACAAAGCGTAAGCAGGTGACTTCAAAGACACTGCCAATTAATACTCTTTGGTGAAGTTATACGGTACTGTATATGTGCCTTTAAGCAGCAGAGGGATGCAACTACCAGAGCGATATTAGATGTTTTGTTTGAGTAGAACACAAACAGTAGACAAAAACATAATCAAGGCTTCTGAATTTATTCTAGTCTGTTTATCTTTTATTATCCTTTTACCTTTTATCATTGTTCCTTACTGATTTCTTTGTGTTATCATTTTTTGTTACTACCAAAAATGTGTCTGTAGAACAGATTATTATGAAATGATTTGTATTTGTCTTTACTTATTTTTTTCATTGAAAGTTTCTGAATTCAATTCTGGAAAAAAGCTAGTTTAACATGAAGACTGGAGAACAACAAGCCATTATGAAAGTGATTTCCCAATGTTTGGATTCTATTGTTAAATAAGCCATAATGTTTAAAAAAAACAGTACAGAGGGATTCAATCCGACATGTTTTTCTAGCTAGTTTTCATGATATTTTTCCCAGGAGCTGGAGAACCTGAGGAAGCAAGCAGAGATAATTCCACAGCTGATGGCGGAGTGCGAGGGCATCACCGCAAAACTGCAGGTACGTTCAAAGCACACAGGAATCCCAACAACCGCACATTCCTCTTAGGTGTGACTCACAGCCAAGTTACAAAAGCTCAAGCTTACATCACACGTGAGTACATGATGTCTGTCACAGAGAGGGAACACACAGGCTCTGAGGCGCACGCAGCGCTTTCAGACGGAGGTGAATAACGAGAGTTTCTATTCACTATTCTGCCTGAGGGTTGGCGACACATCATCCCCATCACGTGTCTCACTAAAGGACGTTCTGGTTACTGTATCTATTAATAAAGGACCATCGTCCTTAATGCCTCTTTGAAAAGGTTTCCTCCGCATGTATAAATCATAGATAGTGCATTTGTGTCACAGCTAATTTGTTTCCTCGCAGTGCAGATAAAACGTTTTGCTGAGAACATCATGGGTGTGAGAACATACTGTTGCCAAAGACAACACAGATCCACGCCCATCACCTCCTGTCTTCCTTCTAACAAAGAGCACCTGTTCATCAGGTCTTAGTCCTTGTGAGGTGGACTTTCTGTAAAACCAGATATGTCAGGCTTAGGGAATGACTGTACGCTTGTTAGTGCCAAGTCTTGACATAAGCTACATTGATATTGACGCTCATCTCACCCTGTTTTCTGACTGACTCAGATTTTATCATTCATGCTGTCATGCATGTGCTGCCTTTCAAGCTGAGGCAGGGAGGAATAAAACCAACAATGGCATGCCTGAAGTTCTTGTGCTTCACAAAGCTCTATGGCCCGGTTTGTTCTGCTACAGCCAGCTGGATGAACGACAATGACAACAGAACTGGAGGATCAGGAGTTTATCCAACCAGAAGCATAGACAATGGGATTTCTCGAATATCTCTGTTAATCCAAAATGAAAACTCAGACACAGGCCATTCAGATAAAAGTTTGTACATGTAGTTTAACAGTTGTAGCAGAAGCAGTTTGGTGACTGCTTCTTTAAAAATGAATCCACCTATTCTACCTCAGTGTTGATGGTCATGGCTCCTCTCTATTTAAAGACGACACCCCACGTGGAGATCAGGTTTCAGGAGTCAGCTGGAGGATACAGTCATGCAGGCGAAACACCCATTTAGCACTCCTATTTTAAACCCCTCCCTTCAATGGTATCTTCAGCATTAATGTGTCACTTGTGTCGCCTGCTAGTCTAAAAGACTCACTTTAGCCTGCCATCCTCAGCACAAAAATGTGCTCGTCCTAAATGTAGCATAGGGCTGTTATGATATCAGATTTGTAAAATTCCTTGTATTTGTAAACCGACTGGGTAATAAAACCAATTCTGATATCACATTGTTACTACGTGATTATCATTGCATAAAGAAGTTACATAAATATATTTTGGATATATCTAAAGGTAATTTGGAAATAATAATAAAGCTATAAGTAAAATTAAACTTAAGCTTTGTTCATTGTTGTCTCTTTTTTGCAGATTAATTACAGTTATTTGTGTGGCTGGTATTGTGAGACACGTTAAGGGTGAAGAATGGAAAGAAGTGACATTTTATACAAGTGCATGATTTTTAAAACAGTATTATAGTATGTGTATAATTAATATTATACCAAGTATTTAATTTTGAAGTTATTACAGTTATCCTCAATACTTATTTACTGACAACTAAAGTCAGCATTTTGACAAATGTCCGCAGAAGTCGAAGCAGGGAAAAGCTTTTATATAACTTTTTGACAAAAACTGGAAGAAGTTCTGTCTTTAGTCTGGCTTCTGTACTAATGGAGGCTAAAGAACAAAGCTGCACTGATGCATCAATTGCTCTGATATCCCTCATAAGGATTTCATTTGATTTCCCTGTATCCACCATGTTCTGTGATGTAATTGTTTTTTTCCTATCATCATTCCCCAGACGGCCGAGACCAGGAACAAGGATCTGGAGGGGAGGGTAGATGGTCTTCAGCTGGACATAGACGACAGTCAGCAAAAGCAGGTCAACATGAAGGGCGAGCTGAAGAAGTTCATGGATATGCTGGATGGAAAAATAGATGAGCTGCATGAGTTCAGGCAGGGACTCTCCAAGCTAGGTGTTGATAACTGAGTAAAGTGGCACTGAGCTGAAAGGGTCAGAGGTCAGGTACCAAGGATTCACTACAGTGTGTCTTCAGGGCAGAAACTATGTGGCACCCTCTACCCCAAGGTGATGCCCACTCAGACTCTATCAGCTTTGGCTTCTAATAAACACTACCATGTGAGAAAGACATGTTTTCAGAGAGGGAGAGAGAGACTGGCAGGAGGGAAGCCAGCATGCTCCACCAAATGGCTCCATTTTGTGTGCTGGCATTCTGAAACTAAATCAAGAGTCACACTTTGAGCTTACTCATCCGTTTCTGTGGGGGGGAACTGCTTTAAAAGCTGGTGGTGGGTTCTTAGGTTCTGTCCATATGTCTTTTTTCTGAAGGCTGCTGCACTTCTACACAGGCAGCCTGAGCTTTATAGTGGAAGAGGGGACTCAAAGGGCTTAAATGAATAACACACAATGACAACGCTGTTCAGCATCACTCAAGTAATAATTGGTGTGAATCCTTGTGGCCCCTTCCGAGAATTAGGGATGAAATCTTTCAACAGACTGTCCTTGCTGTGGCCTCTCGTCTATCTCAGGTGTGTTAGGAGACAGTTTGTACTCATTAGATTTTATGCACATACATGACAAACGGCCGTGACACAAAGTGCCTCCAGGTATCTGAATCTACCTGGCAAGGAGAACTGGCCAAGTGATGACCATCACCATAATAATAACTTTAGGATTTTTGTTTAAAAAAAATATATATAATAAGATGAGAAAAGCTCGTACCAGGAATATGAATGGGTGTTAATGTTGGGATAAACACAAAGGATTAAACGGGTCAGGAACCAGATTGAGGAGGGTCAGCAGCAGGAAGTCATCAACCCACTTGTTGGTGTTTTCAGTGAACACTCCTTTTGATTATATTTACGTATAGAAGCTCTATCGTCCTGATTTCAGAAACATCTAAAATTAATAAAAATAGGAACCCCGTTTTCCCATGAGTGTATTGTAAAGTTCAGAGGACTTTGTGTGTGCAATAGTATTGTTGTCCATATGTGAAACCAAGACGTCTCCCAGGCTGTTGATGTGCTTCCTACACACATTAGTTTTTGTTATGGTGGTGGTTATTTAGGGGTGAGGGGACTTGGTGCTGCTCAATGGGTGGATAATGTGAAAGTGTACTTCACTGAAAACATTTAGTTGGCATGGGCTTTCTCATGAGAAAACCCTGTCAGATTCTTGATTTTTGTTTTACATATTTTTATTTATTTTGGTGCCTCTCTGCAACTAGTGTTTCTAGAACATACCAATTAACTCAACCTTGACCTGATCTCTCTATAGATGTACTATAATATATAAAATATACCAAACTGTCATAGGTTTTATAACTGAGGATTTGTTTGCAAGATGGTATCGCAGTTGCTTATGAGAAACACGGTACATGTAAAATCAAAGGCATTGTTGATATGGCACATTTATTGGGTTATACTATGATGTTATAAGTCTATATTTTTTCATCACTGTCTTGATCTTTGAAGGGAAAATGTGCTTCTCTCTGTTTCAATCTACTGTTCATATGTTATCTGAACCTGAAATACAAAGTACGATCCTTCCTTTTGAACCAATGCCTCTTGTGCATTTTGTGACTCCTGTTCAATATTGTACAATAACACTGACAATTGTTAAAATTTAGTTTAAATACAATGCTGATTTCAGTGTCTTCTTTTAAAATAAAGTATTGAGCCACTTTTTCACGAGGTCTGCAGAGAAGAGGTTAAGTCACAAATCAGAACTGTACTGTGTGAGACTTTGATGCTGTTAAAGCTTACAAATTAGCTTACATTATTTAAGTCTGGAAGCTTTTTTCTCTGCATGAGAAGGAGGTGGGATGAATCTACATTGCCAGGGCTGCAACCCGTCGAGTTTCTACAGCAGTTCAGAAGCTCCGCCACCGCATGTCTTTTTCACTGATGCTGATTTACATCACAGTAAATATAGCTGTAATCCTCAAGAAACCCACACAAGCAGAGCAGAAGAAGGATTTAATTAGTCAGAAACACATATCACTTTTCTGAGATCAGGACAAATAAAGCAAACAGACATGTCTGAGGGATGGAGAACCCTTTAAACTCCAACGTCGTCGTTGGGAAATAACTGCAGAGGGGACATGTTGCCCTGGCAACTTAATCCTACATACTCCTGTTTGTTGTGAATGAGTGACCATGAGTATGGACCAGGGCAGCCCTCCATCAATTCATTTTTTTAATTACCCAAGAGAGTCGGTCATCCTTCTCAGCCAACTAAACTCATGGATTTGGATCTCTGTCTAGCCTTTCATTTTCTTATGTACCTTCAGAGATCGGCTGGTTAGCACAGACACATCTGGGTGGAAGATGAATCAAATGATACAGTTAATTGAACAATTAAGTAACGTCGATACTTATTTTCACTAATTTATTTATTTTTAAACCAGTAATTAATTGTAAGTGCAGAATCTAAAGCTATTTCATGTAAACTGATATAACACATAAAAGCTAGATAATCAAAAGTCTTTTGAGAAAATGTTCTGGTTCAATCTCTTGCAGTCTGACAATCATTAATACTGTGAACTGAATGAGAATCTGAAACACTTGAAACAACAATTTTGATGTTCTTATTAATATTGATTCTATGTCACCAAATATTTGCATAACTAAATCCTACTGTAAATTCTTCAACCAACACAGTTGACTTGTGTGCTTAATATCAGAACTGAGACATTGTCATTATGAACATGTTAGCATGCTACATTTAGCATTTAGTTTTGAGAACTATTTTTGAAGATCTAACTGTCATTGTAGTCCTGTAGTGTACACCTTAAATTTGCATCAGGAGTAATGTTAACAGCAGCAACATAAACTCCCTAGGAAGATGATATGGCCTTGGTTATTGGGGTGTCTTGTTTGGATAAAACAAAACCTCATGTAGGCTAGGTTATGCATCATGTCACTTTTCAGACTTTATTATTGACTATGAATTAATTATATGAAAGATAGGTGAAAATCAATAACTATGATATCCCTTACATCAAATCATCTATCATATTCAAATGAATACAGAAACGGTGATGCAGCTCTGTGGTTCATGTCTGTCTCTCAGCACGGCTCATTGTGTGACTGGTGATGAGTGGGCGACTTGGTGAAACATCATTAAGAGACTGTGCTGCTCTTTACATGTGTCTGAGAGAAAGACTTTCCTGTTGCCATGGTTACAGGCTGCGGAATTTCATGTTGATGGGCTGGTTCTGTCTGAGTGCCCACCAGGTGTGTCTTCAACAAGGTGCATGACACGTCTTCCACCTGGATGATGGGGACAAATGACCGCAGGCAGGGGGCCGCAGCCCTGCAACCAAGATGATGTTGGAGGGCGACCGTGACTCCATCTGCCAGCAGCTGCTCTCTAAAGCACTCACAGAAGGATAAAGCCGTCACCACTGGCTGGGGATGTCTGAGCTGTCACTGCAGGAGAGAGATGTGGGAGCGACAGCTGCCGGGATCACAATATGAGTCATCATCCTCATCATCATGTGGGCGTCAAATCTGCCAGAGCACACTCAGCGGAGGTTCACCGGCACAGGTTCATAAGACACCTTTTAGATGATGTGATTCACTTAAAGAACGGCGGGTTTTGTTTCGCTGCAGGCGCGGATGAGGGAACACCATGAACAGTTCTCAGGATAAGATCTGAGACAGACAGATTTTCAATGGGAAAGAAAACGCTAACAGTCTGAGATTATGATCCAACATCATTTATTTTTAAAACTCAGGAGTACAAGTTCAGCCGCAGCCCTTAGCAGCAACACACTTTCATATCTTTGCAGTGATTAAACATTTTGTTGGCAAACCGTTAAATACTGTTTGCCCTACAGTATTGTATTTTGTGTACATAATACATTAAAGGCTTGTCTTTTCAGGTAAGTGCTGTGTCAAAGGTTCAAAAGGTCAGAGTCTTTTCCTAAACATTCACAACCCGTCTGCTAATGCTGCAGCAGATTTAACCACATGTAGACAGAGCCTTGTAAATTACAGGGAATTTTAATAATTAGAGGAAGTATTGATTATTTAAAAAAGTATGGTCTTGTGTTCTTTACTAGTCACAACATTTCTTATGGCATCTAGGAGGAACATTACAATTTCACTTAAATGAAGCCTAAAACATTCACACATTTCTGACACTAAAAGAAAAAGTAGTGCATCAAAAGCCAGACGTCGACAAAGACATGAAGGCTGTAAATAGTTAACAGTGCTGCACTTCATGTGTTTAGTAATATAATGCAAAAAAACTCAGTTTGCTACAGCCCTTATTGGGTCAGGTAGAACACAAAAAAACAATTGTTCAGATTTCATTACATTCAAAATAATTCAAATGAGCCCAGTTTAGACTCTTTAATGTGGGAAACTGAGTATTTGTGACAGTGTACGTGTGAAGCACAGGCTTCCCCTGCTGTGTGCAGTCTCACAAGGCCTTCAGGCAGCGAGTTGGGATAAATTCAATCATTTACACACTGTACTACAGCCCCACTGCTCCGCTTTTCTCCTTAATGAGCGTTGAAACACAACGCCTCATTTGCTCGGTTCTGGATTTCTGCAAACCCGCAGCTTTTAAGAAGACTAAATCCTGATTCTGCCTCTAGCTGGCTGGTTGGATTTGAGCAATTCTGGATGTATTACAACATCTCAGGGCTATTTTGAAAAGTGCAATGTTAAAGTCAGAAGAGGCGTAATCCCATCCGTGTCTAAGAGGAAGCTTTTCTGTGAACATTTGGCAGCAACATAAGCTGTAGTTCAGAACCATCAAGCAAACAGAGAGGGGGTAATGTTGAGAAAGACTTCATCGGTATGTATGTGGGTGTGTGTGTTCAGCTGTCCCAGTCGGTGCTGTGTGTCTCGTCTTCTCTGTCATCAGAGTCAGAGTCGGCTGCAACCTTCTTCATCCTCATCATGGCGGCTTTGATGCTGCGCTCAAGCTCGTTTTCATCGCTAGCCGGTACTTCTACATGTGAAGGAACCATCTACAGCACAACAAGATTTAATATTTAGTTTGATATACAGTATTTTTGACATATTCACAAAGCCCTGGTGTAAGTAATAACATTAAACATGTCTTTTAGCCAGGAAGTACGCCACTGAGCCCGACTGCACAACCCAAGGATCCTGACACTGTCCAGCGGTTATTGATCCATCAATTCTAGCGGTTATTAACGTTAGGACTACTGTGACTGCTGCTGCCTCTAAGGTCAGCATTACACTTGCTAGTCGGCATGGGACAATATAGGATTTTATCATGAAACTCAATAGAAAAAACTCACAATAACTTGAGTGTAGTTGATCTGCCATATTAGGAAAATGGTGAATATCAAGTGACATAAAACAGCTGTCTAGCTTGTAGACGAATGGTGGGGAGGTGTGGAATGAGAGCCTGATTTAAGAAATGCAGGAATTATCATCTAAGATAGAGCACAACATTTTTTGGTATCCCTCATTTTATAAAGGACACTTTATGACTTTCACTGAGAAATAAAGATGTCTTTCATGCAATAAAAAAGGTGTTTCTTCATCAAATGTAAGGTAAAGTATGATTTAGTACCAAGAGTTCTAAAGATGCTTTAATGATTATTTCCATTATGTCAGAAGTCAGAATTATTATGGCTTGGGTCATCTTGAAATAAAATGTTTGTATCATCCCAGGACTACATGCTAGTATTTTGCAATGTTGTGTGCAATAGGCAGAGATCAGTCAATATATTGGCCTGGCTGATATGTAACCTAGATTTGTCCGGATCTCTGCTCTTCAAAAACCTCTCACCTTCTTCAGGGTGACTCCCTGTCGAATGGCAGTCATCAGAAAACTCCTCGAGTCCCCAGCAGGAGATGCTGTCTTTGGAGCGGAGACCTTTTTAAGCTGAATCTGTCCACGCTGCAATGAGGCCAACACTTCGTCCATTGTTCCTGCAGTAATACAGCAATAGAGGAAAACAGATACTTTTATGATATTTGAAGAAGCTGGACGTGAGAAAGAACTGTCTCTGCGTCGTAACATTTTTACAATACAAAAATAGACTACACCGAGATTTTGGGGAAAAACAAATTGCTCTTGAATGGCTTGGAAAATATTAACTGGTGCTGGACATTACAGGACACCCTGGAGCTGAGTTTGCATCAGTAGGAAGACAACTGAGGAAAACGCCTGCTCTGGCCTCATGGGGGAAGCTGGGAATTTAGGATAGAACACCATGTACAGTCACACACACAATCTTCCCTGCAGTCTGACAAATTCACACACCCAACTGTACTGTGGTTTATTGCATGGATGTGTACATTCTGTGTTTTTGACAGGTTCATAAAACTCAGAATTATCATGCGTGTGTTTCGTCCTCACCTATATTTTGTTTGAGCGTGTTCTTGGCTGGAAAAGGAGGGTCCTCTTTTTCACTGAGAGGCATCGGTTTGTCTTCAGAGGAAGGTGAAGCTTTGACAAGTGGAGGCCGGAAAGCGGGGGGCAGTGGTGGAGGTGGAGGAGGAGGAGGAGGAGGAGGTGGTGGGGGAGGAGGTGCAGTGGGGGGTGTTATTGTTGTTGGAGGTGGCGGTGCAGAGAAGATTTGGACAGGTATGTCTCGTGGCTGCTTTTTCTTGGGTGTTTTATTGCGTCTGGGTGCAGGCCGGACAGGGGGGGGGCCCTCGGGTGGGCCCAGGCTGATGATGGACAAAGGCTGTGAGGGACACTCTGTGGGAGACATCCTGGACTGAGGAGTCTTCAGGATGTACTGGCCATGTCGTCTCTTGAAAAGACAAAGAGAAGGTGAATGTTTTTTAGAAAGAGAACATTACCTTGTCTTGTTTTAAGAGAGGCACAACACATGTTTTGTTTTAAATAGCTCTCACAGTGACTCGAGTTTAAACTGAAATGACAGAGACTGTGCAAACACGCACGCATGGGAAAAGGGTTTGAAAGTTATATTTTTTACTCACTGATGACGCACAGGAACGCCAAAGTCATTACAATGCGTGTGTCTGAACTAAACATCATGGCATGCACTGCAGACACGGGCTCAAACAGGGCTGGTATCGTTTGATTGATTAAAAATACTTCCATTGTATACACTCTTTGCTACTTAATTGTTTGTATTTGGTACTAGGTTATTTTGGTTGATACCTCAAATGTCACCGATACCACGCCCTGCTACCAAGGTACTCTGGGTGGAGTAGTTAATAACAACATGTTGAGATAAAGCATGTATAAAGCCTCTTGGGTTTAATTGAGCAGAGACAATGAGAGAGCCTGACCTCTCTGAAGGATCGTAATCTGCTCAGAGTTTTCTCTCGCTCCGTGTCCACCCACTCTTTCCTCTTCTGGTCCTCCTCTTTCCTCTTCTCTCGTTTCTGTTGACAACAGAGAGTGACAGTGAGAGATACAAGGAAAAAAAAGTGAATTAGCGTAATTTGCGTCATCTTCTGCCGACGTTTCAAGCTTCTCTGTAGATTGATTTGTTGCCGTGGTGACGTACCAGGTGGACCTGATGATGCTGGTTGAAGAGTATGGAGCTCTGCTTGGCGGGAAGCTGCTTCTGCTCTTGGGCCTCCATACACTGATCCTAACAACACACACAGACATCCCCACACTTAAAAATAAATAAAAGTATTAAATGGCAGCTACTGTAGAAGTAGATCAAATGCAGGAAAACTGATAACAATGGGCAAATAACGCCTCAGCAATTAAGGAGAACGTTTTTGAAATATAACGATGTTGCTCTTTTTGCTGCCTTTGTAGATATTCATGCCTGTTGATAACTGTGGGTTCTTCCTGGGAGCCTCTAACTAACCAGGGGATTCTTTACACTTTGTTCTGAGCAATAAAATGTTTTTTTAAATCAGACACATGCAGCCAGCAACAAGAGAAAATGCCAACTGCACCAACTGTGCTTCAATTACTCTGCTAAAAATAAAACAGTATAGCAAAAAAATACTTTTAAAGCAATGAGCTGTGAAGCGATGGAGTGAGGAACACGCCACAAACCTATTTTAATGTATTGTATTATCTGCTATTTAAAAATCTGACTCGGTCCTCGCCCGCACCTTTTTGTTTCGGAGGTAAGCTCTCCGGGAACAGATGCTGCCTCTCTTGGTCTCCAAGGTCTGCAGCCGTCTTTTGAGCTGAGTGACAGCGGGAGAGTCCTTCTGTTGAACACCTGTGTGGAACAAGCTGTGCAGCTCCTCTGGATCCTCACACACATCGTAGTACACCACCTCATCCTTCAGCTCTACAACACAAAGCCAGTCCCATCACTCACCGTTAACCTGTTCAAACACTGCTCTTTAAACTCACTCAAGTGTAACTAACACCTTCCCTTCAGCTTTCTATTATTTTAAACAGAGATGACATTGTGCTCAGTCATGTAAAAATGTGCTACGTCTATTTAAAACTTTGTGCACCCATATGCCACACCAACAAGCTAGGACTGTGTGATATAAACCACAGTCGTGCAGGTTAAGCTGTATAGGCACTTGACACAGTCTGATTCTTTTCCTGATTTGTTGGTAAGCTTATTTCTGAAACAGCATGTGAGGAAACACTTTTCTGAATAGGGTGAAGGGGTTATGAAAGCCTGATAAATGCAGGTATATTTCTGGCTAATAAACAAAACAATTCCTAAATTTAGAGAAATCATTGATTTTAGTCAGCTTTAATTACTTAATTTAATTTAGACCCGATGCATCTAAACTGTATTTCTCAGGTTAATCTGACTAGCACAGATCGTTTTAGTTTCAACGTTTACATGCAATACAAGAAACCAGGTCATCTGCGTTTGTTGGGAGCAACAAAGATCTCTTATTAATTATTCATACATTACAACAAGTAGTTGGAAAAAACACCTTGCAAACTGATGAGCATTTTATTTACAGTATAAACTTGGAACTCCACTGAAAAGCTCATTAAATTCAGCAGCCTCCTTGGATTCAAACCTCTCAAATTTTCTGTCAGCTGTCCTGCAGCTTTTGTTTCCAAGCAGCAACTGGTAGACGACACCTTGCCACTTTTATGTCGGGAATATAAACTGAAACCAGTTGAAGTGACAGACACAGACAGGCACACAACCTGGACGCCAACACCAGATGTCCCAGGAGGAGCAATTAGGACATTATTTACATGCACAAAATATGTCCCTGAAGTAAACCCAGTGTACGAGACACAGAGCGGCCAGAAGAACCGAAACCCCTGTACATCATAATAAACAGTCCTGTAACAAACATGTTTAACAAAAGTGTGACATGATCTTCTAGAGAGTCCTGACATTGTAACGCAGTCTAATAAACACAACCACAGAGATGTGCCTTTTCACTGAGTCAACATCACAACATGGAAGTACTTTAAAAGGTTCAGTTACCCAAATGAAAAAATAAAAATGTTTTCCCTCTAACACGCACCTCCACAATTAGCTTCCAAATTGTACTCCTTCTTAAGAGTCCTAACTCCTTAAACATCGAACAAAGAAATGCATAAACATCCATAAATCCACATTAAAAAATGCCTTAAAAAAACCTCCTGCTGACACCAGGAGCTCCTTCTCCTCATAAATCCAGTACATGCCTGAGGAAAATCACGCTTACACTTTAGTTGTCTGCATAAGCATGAGTACAGTGACAACAGGAACAGTTAATGTGTGACCCTTCAGCTAGTGCAGGGCTTTTATATCGCAAAGCATTACCTTGTTCAAGTGCATCCACTCATAGACATTTGTGTTTTTGTGTGACGGCCTTTATTTTTTCCAATTACAGCTTCACAGAATGAGATGATCTTGAGCCCTCTCTCAGTAACTTGTAATTGAGCTTCTGCCATTATGTTTTCTTTAATAAAAACGTTTTAAAAATAAAAGTGCTCCATATATTTTTACGTCAGTATGAGTCACCGTCCGCCTGCACAAGGACATTACTGTCATCACCTGTCTGTTCATGTCATGTGTCATCTACCTTTAATCTGCCGTCGCACCGTGTCTATCTGAGCCACCAGCAGCTGCTCCTCGTTCTTCAGGATCTCAAACTTGGTGTCGTACAGCTCGAGTTGGGTTTCATAAAATCTTATCTCCAACTGGTCCACTGTGTCCTCCTGCTGCCCGTCCTCAAACCTGGGATCAGTTCTGTGGCTCTTGACCCGGCCAGACAGGCTGCCCAGCTGCACCGCAACAACAGACACAAGTCAGACAAGTTATTCATCTCAGTATGCAAATACCTTGAAGAGACTTAATCTTGGTTCAGTAATCTGAAGAGATGGAGGAGGTTGTAAGAGGCTATTTTTTTAATAAAATGGGTGCGATGAAATACACCTTGAATGGATTTTACTTTAAACTCAACTATTTTGTGAAAGAATATCTTCAACATAATCATATTCAAGACATCTCTGCTTGGTATTGTTTGCCTTGAGATGTAAAAAGTCTGTGTAACTGATACGGTTTTTAAATGAGACGGATATATTCTCTTCCTTGAGTGTTGATGGTTGTACTTTCTGTCTGTTGTGTTCATTTATATTTAACCTCACACTGTTGTGCTGTCTCTGCCATTATTTCTATCTGAAGCAACTTCCTGGTGAAATAAATAAATAATAATAAAACGATTGCTTCAGAGTGTCCTTCAACTGGATAACAAGGGCATTTAAATTAATCTGTTATAACCTTGGTAACCTTTCAAGACAGTTTGTTTCTCACACTGTGATGCAACAGACTGAAACAACCAGCTACCTGCAAGGCAGGAGAGTTATGTTTGGTTTTCCTGACTTGTAGTTAATGTCAAAAAATGTATACAAATGCTACACTGTGTGAATATAGCTAGGTAGATCAATAGGGCTGTACAGAGTGCATTGATTTTAAACAATACATACAGTATGGTGTCACAATGTGCAGTACACATGGCAAGATTTTGCATGGGTACAGTGTATTGATCTTATTTTCCAATGCTCACGTACATCTGTGTCTGTGAGGGCTCATGGTGAGCTCACCGTGGTAGATACTGCTGGCATCCTGACTTTTAAAGAGCTGACACGGATGAATAATGCAGCCACATTAAGGTAAAGCTGCTGAAGGTGTTCTTTGACAAAAAAGCCAAAATATGCAGCATGACACCCTACGATAGAAAGAGCTGGCTGTGGTTTACCCAAAATATTGTGATCCTCACATTAGAAGTACAGCCCCCTTCACTCACAGATATGCAGATACAGTAGCTGGCACGTTCGAGAATGTAAATAGACTCAGATGCACTGACTTATTCATGCATGCAGGTTTTGGGGGTGTACCAAGGGAAATTTCTGTGTTTTTACCGAGGCTTTATAAATAGATCAAAGGACCACAGCAGCCAGATATTCACATCAGACTTGCATACCAAGTGGAAGATTCACTGTATCACATCTCTACAGACATAGTATTACAAGAGATAAGTTACAGATAGATCTGAATAATAAACCCAGCCTGATTCACCATTAGGGACTGTGCTGAATAATTACAGAACCATTTTTTTAAAACTGGGGATTATGGAAATGTACCATTTCTCTGATGCCGTTTTTCTTGCGGTTCAGGCACATCTCCTTAGCTCTCATATGCTGCAGGGTTTCTTTGGCCAAAAGGAA
Organism: Eleginops maclovinus; assembly: GCF_036324505.1. Classification (NCBI taxonomy): domain Eukaryota; kingdom Metazoa; phylum Chordata; class Actinopteri; order Perciformes; family Eleginopidae; genus Eleginops; species Eleginops maclovinus. The sequence goes on from NC_086352.1 coordinate 22,730,631, forward strand.
GCGCAGTTTCTCCAGTCTGGGGGCTGCAGATGCCCAGGCAGCAGCTCCGAAACGAGTCTTGTCCTCCTCCATCTGCTTTGACATACCTGGATATTAAATCACAAAGGACCATTATGTCTGCGTCACACAAAGCAAGTATATATTAGCAGCTAAAAATCAGGATGGCTACTTATACAAAAGTAAAATCTAATCAATGTGAGGTTTTAAACAGAATGGCAGCGGTCATAAAATACAGTTTTGAGTTTAGTTATTTACATATTCCTGACCTATCCAAGTGTGGACTTGAATATGAAATAACTTTATAAAATCACATATGTTGTTTGCAGTTGCAGTGCAACTAGGGACTCTGAGTGCACTTCATTTCCTGTGCGGAGGAAGACACATAAAAAGGCATAAATTCATACAGAAATAAGAGAAATAAACATAGCAACTTATACCAGCCAGAGCTTTTGAAGTTTGTGCAAAGTAGGTGACAGTGATGTCCTGAATTGAGGCGACCGCATCTTCTGCTTTCGTTCTCCACTCCTCCGCCTCCTTCTCCAGAGCTTCAATTCTCTTAGGACCCAAGTCCTCAAACTCTAAAGACTTCTGCAGGACCCAGAAAAACAGGGGACAGTTTTACACTCTGGGATTCAAAGCAGGTTTCTGGCAGATACTTTAAATTCAGCTTATTGTTAAAGTTTGTTTACACATTCTGCTTGGATTGAACACAAAAAAGTTAAATTGTGTCAACCAATCCACCATCATGTGTGTACAGGTATACAACTGGACCATGATGTAGAGCGGAAAGAAGGCCAATCCTTACATTAATGCTGTAGTGGGCTTCCAAATGACATGTAGCTAAGACTGAAAGGGAACTTTATTGATCAATGAATTAAATATAGTCCGTACTGGGATTTCCACCGTTAATTAATTCAAATTCAAATTCAAATTAATTTATATAGCCCAATATCACAAATCACATTTGTCTCAGAGGGCTTCACAAATCAGCAAACACGAATGACAATATAAAACAATATAGTAAAACGACAAGATAAGAATGAAAATACCAATGAATGGTTACATAACACAATGACACAGATACAGTTAGAATACAATAATAAAATGAAGGGTCCATGAGGAGTTTAAAACCAGTCCTAACTGTACGCTGCACCAAAGAGGAAAGTCTTCAGCCTGCTCTTAAATGTGTGCACACTGTCTGCCTCTCTAATAAACAATGGAAGTTTGTTCCAGAGGACCAGAGCTTGGTAGCCAAAAGCTTTAGCACCTGATCTTATTTTGTGAACTCTGGGAACCACCAACAGACCTGCACTTTTGGATCTTAATGTTCTTGGGACAATAGGAGATTAAAAGATCCTGTAGGAAGGATGGTGGCTGACCATTGAGCGCTTTGTATGTAAGGAAAAGTATTTCCCTTACATACATTATGTAATTGAAGTACAAGGTACGTCGACTGTCATAATGCCCAGGTAAAATATTCCGTCCAAACACTTTGAATTGTAGCAAAATAAGCTAAACCATGTCCCAATATTGTTCTTATATAGCCAATCTAATTATTTTGTTAGATAAAATGCAGTCGTGTAGTCAATATAGGTAATGAAAGAAAAAAGAAAGATGTACTTTTAATAATCCCCGTGGGAAAACTCAATGTTCTGCATTTGACCCATCCTAGTGTTAGGAGCAGTGGGCTATACGGTGCCATACGTACGACGCCCGGGGAGCAGTGTAGGGAACGGTGCCTTGTTCAGGGACTCCACGGTAGCACTTGGTCTTTCGGGGACTTGAACTGGTGACCTTCCAGTCAAGCCCCTAACCACTTTGCCACCACTGCCCAAGATGCAAATCCGGGTCCCCAGATTGCCAAACCCACACTATGGATAATGGATGACTTTACTATCTTTTGTCAATAGATCTTAACTTGTGAACTGTGCACAGTCTGGAGTTATTGGAAATGTTTGTAAAGAAAGAAAGCTGCAAGGTAAGTGTTTAGACAGTGATACAAATAGTGGGAGGAACTGTGAGCGTATAACACAAGTACTGGCATCTTTAAGCAGTTACATAACACAATGTTCTTTGGCAATAAATGTGTATTCGCATTAAATAAGGCAAAATGTTCTTCTTGAGTTGAGGATGTTCCACCTTTCAGTTAATTTGGTTAACATTGAAATTGCTGATGAGAAGAAATTCAATAATTATATAAAATAAAAAAATATATATAATAATTTACCACATCTTAAAAACATAGCTGCTAATAACATGTCTATTTTTACCAGGATCTCCATCTTGTAGAGGCAGGCCAGCTCTCTCATGTCCCTAAAAGGCTGCAGCAGGTACTGGAAGAAGGTGGTGGCCACAGTGACCAGGTCCTGATACGCCTCGTCCTCTTCCTCGTAGATACGCAGCAGCGCCACCATTCGGTCTGCACTGCCATGACTCTGCAGGAGCTGCGAACATGGAAGACATAAACGCCATTAGCTGGGTTTATTCTGAGCGCACAACCAAGCTTTTCTCTAGATGCCTTTTCTTACAGCACTAATTTAACAGTCAATAGTAGTCATTTGAGAATAAACCATCATGTAAGGTCGACCTAAGAAGTTGTCGGTTCATGCCACTTTTGATTCCTGGAGTCATTTCTTAGACAATGAATGCAAACAAATGTTTCCCATGTGACGAGAACTTAGATCACAAACATTGTATTCACTTCGGTCAGATTGATCAATTACTGAAATGTTGTCAGGAAAGGGAAATAACACGGTTTAGTGATGTAGGTGTGAATGACGGATTATTGAAGATACTCAAACCTGTGCAATATAATTCACTACTTTTGTATGCACTAGAGGGCGACATTATAAGGCTTAGCTGTAAGATAAAGTGCAAATAAAATCCAACACCATCAAGCTAAGACCACGATCTGCTCTCTGACACAGTGTCAACAAAGCATTATATGATTTTAAAGGTGGTTTAACTGCATATTTTGTATCAAATGCATTAGTTGTAGAGATGTTGCTGTGTAGCTGACTGGATTGTGAACTAATCTTAAGTAAATAAAATGTTCAGGATGGGAGGGTCAAGCTGCATTGCTGTGTACAAATCAATTTATTTCAAAGGTTTGTCAAAGGGTAAACAATCACAGACTGATAAAACAAACAGTGATGGTGATGTTGCAAAGTCTTAAGATACATACACAAACAAACAGGAAATATTTGCTGTGTCATGGTAGACCAGTAACACCACTGTGTGCTGTAACTCATGTACAGTAGGGGAATATTCAAAAGAAAATAATTAAGGGAAATATAGCTTGCAGGAGTTTCCTTTACTAAGCATTTACTAAATCTTCGTCCAACCAATCCAACATTTAGAAGTGTAACATTCTTTCAGATAATATTAGTGTGGTTGTAAACACTGTATTTTTTTACTGCATCAAAGAAAGCTTCTTATACTTCTATAGGTTTATATAGAGGCAAGAAAAGAAAACATGGACAAACTGAAACACAGCGAAGTCTATTTATATCCTAAGAGAATATGACAGACATTACAGGTGTGAAGGTAGTTTGTGGTTTGATATTTGACAGACATTCAATCAAGTCTGCACATCGACTTTGAGTCATATTTTCATAGTATCAAAATTAGTGAAAATATGAGAGACTTTAATTAAAAGATATATATGATATTATACTGGATCCCTATATTATACTGGATCCCACGACATGGAAGCTAGTAAAACATTTTTTTTTTAAAGGGAACATTTTGATAACAATATCCACAGAAAATAGAAGAAGCCCTAAAAACCAATACACAAGAGGTGTGTCTTATTTATCCTGCGTAGTCATAATATCCGTAATGGATTAGGATTCAATCGTTAACATGACATGGAAGCAAGGACTGAACGTTTCAACAAAAAAATATTAAAATAAAATATGCAATGTCCTATTTGTCTAGTGTAATACAAATTAAATGTTGCATAAGTTTGATTTGTTAAGTCACAGACCAATAGGAGGCCTCTATCTTGGCCAGGCTTGTAAAATACGTTTGCCTGCGATCGATGTGAACCTGAGCACCTGTGGCTCATTTGATCCCTCACCTGTCATACCCCCCTCACCTGTCGCACGTGACCCTTGGCCCTCGACATCTCCTCCTGCATGCTCTTCCTCTTGAACTCTTGCAGATTTTCAAAGTACTCCTCAACATCCCGCTCATCCTGCGTGAACAACGTGTCGAGCACAATCTTTCTTCCGCACACGTCAATAGCCGTGCTGAAGTATTTCTCCAGTTTCCTGCACGGCGTGTCTGTATCCCTCTCATCATCATCCTCCCCGGGACCTCCTGACCTGCTGCGACTCAGGAAGAGCAGGTCCCAAATGTTGCCTTGGTCGAACTCTGATAAGTCCGGAAAGCAGTGTGTCAAGATGTCCGCTACACACGTGAACTGCAAGTGGATGTGTTTGAGGTCGCTGACGGAGAAGAGTCCGGCCCAGCTCACCTGAGGGTCTCCGGAGACTCCCTCAGCTCTGCGTTTCTGTCGCTGTAGCGTCCGGTTGTGGCAGGTGACGGCGAATTTACACTCGATGACGCTCCACTGTACGATGAAACCCAGCTTAAACGTCTCCGGTTCTTCAAATATGTTACTTTTCACCGCCACCCACCCATCCAGACTGTCCAAACGCTCAGTTTCTACGTTATTCATCTTAAAAACAGTTGTTTCACTTCGGCCCCCGAGAAGCTTTTGGCTCTGTTTACCATGTCAGCCATTGATGTGACGTAAGCCGCCTTCAAGGATCTCTGATATATCCGGAACTATCTGCTTCACTAGAGCACAACATTTAAAAATATAACAACTGCATTTGCCATTTTGATACAATCCCATCGACTTACAACTCTTTTTATATATATAGTATTGTATATATTATATGGTTAGAACGGTTAAGTATTGCTTGATTTCTAACGTAACATCATCAGTATTAGCTATTTTAGTTCGTTTCCAATGTACTGAAATAGCAAATTGTGTTATTAACGAGGAACCAGGAAGGCATCATAATATCCATGCAATGTTTTCAACTTCGACCTTTGAATCACATGTTAGGGGAATTCCACCTCCTTAATAGCAATACATGAAAACTGATATCGGTTTTAAGTTACATAAGTATACAGTGTTATCAAAACGAAGGTTTATTATTAGTTGTGTGCTTTCTTTCAATAAATATCCAACTTTCTGCATGTGTGTGTTTGGCATTCCTATGATATTTGAGCAATCCGAGTAGCCTACCATCTATTTTCGTCACAGCTGCTGGGTGAGGGTTGGACTGCCCACAGAGCTGATTTGTCGGAGACCCGTGTTGGCCTAAAATGGCCGTTGAGAACCGACTGGTTTGCTGATTTATCAAGGTAAACATGCATCAGATAATATAATCACAATTCATCATTTTATTACTAGCAGACTGTTATGTTAGTGACAACTTTTGGGGTTAATGAATGAAGAGTATATTTTTGAGTTATTCTCTTGTGTGTTTATTCTGTTTAGTTATTATTGGAAACATAATTATTTGTTCTTAAAAGTTGTGGATGGATAAAGGACTTAAGTAAATACACCTGTCATCAGAAACTTTTGGAACTCCCACAGCCTCTTCTCATGGACTTGTTTGAGATCAGAGGAGGCACACTTGATGTGATTGCAGAGGAAGCTGAGCACCAGGATTTGAGCAGAAACTCAACCATAATGGCAGACAGAGAAGCGAGGGCCACCCGAGGTGTGTCCACCTACCAGAGGTTTTCTGTGGACACTAATGAGTCCCTTCATTTTGAGCCCTGTGAGGACAGCCTTCCTTCTCCCACTCCACCAGAATATGAACTGGATGATGACAATGTGTTCAAAGAAGGAGAAACTGAGGTGAGATGTTGACACATATTTTGTCCATGATGTATGAATGAAACATTACAATTGTTTTACTATATTTTTCTAGTAAAATGATTTGTTAGGACTTAAATCACATTTTAAAATGGTCTTGGTAAAAAAACATCATAAATAAAGAATCTGCCTGCTAGAGATGATTAGTGAAAAGAAAATCCATTAAAACATGCACATTCATTTTCTTAAAATGACAATTATGTTCCACATTCCAGAAGATGGAGCTGTCCACTTGAAAGCTTGTGTTAAAAAGAGACAGGCTGACGGCCTCCTGACGGCACAGGCTGAAAAGTAGTTTGTTACTGGATTAAATTAAAAAGATAATTTTTTACTTTCAATTGTTTTCAGAGTGAGATTGTCACAGTCAGGAATCAATTGCAAGGGAAAGTTGCTGAAATGGAGAACTTTGCAGGTCATCTGGAAGAAATCTTTCTCACTGTGGAGGTAAAGTGATTCTCTAAAGACTTTCAGTTTAGTGGAATGTGTTTTGACATTGATGTATTATTTTATGGCTAGGTGAGCGTGTTGGGAATACTTCTTCTTGAATAATTTAGTTTTATTAAACTCAAAGACAAATAGAAAGTTCAATATGTCAGATTTCATTTTTGTAAGTCCATGTGAGTCTCCTGGAGGACCCTAACTCAGGAGTCAAACACAGCCTTATTATTCACTGCCTCCCTTTATCCATCATCCTCTCCTCATTTATTTTCTTTACAGAGATAGTTTTATGTGCAACACATGTAAATCTCTTTTAACTGTGATCTTCTAAATGTGTGTGCAGGAGAATTTTGGCCGCCAGGAGCAGCACTTGGAGCAACACTACAACGATGTGCTACTCACGCTATCTCAGCGTTACGACGAGAGGGCGGCGGGCCTGGAGGAGGAGAAGAAGGGCAAGCTGGAGGCGCTGTACAAGCAGCTGCTGGGCTGTGGTCGAGCCATGGATGCCTCCAAGGAGCTCATTGAGACGGCCCAGAAGGTGTACCGCAGCCAGGACAAGAGGCTATTCCTGAAGGTGTCCATGCGTGTATTCAAGTGCAGATTATTAGCTCCAGTGAAGGATTTTACTGTCAATGTTAAAACAACTGTTGATAGTGATTTTTGGATATTAAATATTTCATTTCTACATTTATTACTTTATTCATTTGCTTTCTTTGACCTTTATTGACAGGCAGTTATGCCCACCATTAAAAGGTAATTATGAAGCTTGTCAGTGAGCATGCCACATAGTGTGACTGTCCTTGACTGCAGTGTGATTTCAATAGACTATCAATAGTTTTTTTGCCTTTAGTCTTATATTATGTAAGTAGACACCTTTTGAACATTAATATGTTTTATCCAAACAAACAGCATGACTTAAACTACTTGAACCTAAATGTATAATCGTATTAATCAGACTTTGATTCTTTTCCTTGTCGTTCAATACAAGAATTGAGGACTTTGCCAAAGAGGAGGTAGTGCTCACGTTGTCTACAAGTCTGGAGTTTAACACACCCCTCTCTGACATGTCGGATGTTAAAACCATGATGGACTCCATCAACGTTGTTCCAGGTCTGATTTACAAATAGTTTCCCCGAAATCAGTTACAATACTACCAACAATCAATCAACTATTTGTTATTACAACACAGAGATGAGGGGTCAATTTTAGAAGACATCATTTGCCTGAATGACTATTTATTGGGTTTAGCAGAGAAATAGACGTTGGTGATTATTTCTATTGCATTTTAAGCACAAGCTCAGTTGGTGATGATGGGAAGTCTCCCAAAACATCAGCTTTCACTATGATGGGGGCTGTTGTACATAGTAAGCCTAAAAAGGCTAATTGAAAGGATTACAGTGATATTTTAAGAACATTTTAGGGATGATTTTACCTGACCAGATATGGTCAAATCCAAGTTGGGAATGTAGTGGTGGAAAAGCGTTGTGGATGAAATATATTCAACCAACAAAGCAAACCAGAAATAGTTGTCCACTTTGAGATTAAACTACAGCAAGCAGCCGTTACATATTTTATGCAAAACTGCTCCTGTACCGTTGTACTTTTGATTGCGTGACGTGAGAATGAAAACAAAGAAAAAATGTTTCTCCAATATATAAACAGCTCCATCAGCCCCGGTAATCAACCCACAGATGCCCAACTCTGCCTCCCAGACGTCCCTGCGTGTGTGCTGGAGCCTGTTCTCCGATGACACGGTGGAGTACTATGAGCTCTACTACAGGCCGGTGCTGGAGGATACACCAGCAGACAGCACCTGTGCACCACCTGGTATAAGACAGAGACATGGATTGCATGATAACACCATCTACTGTTGGAATAACATTGATTTGGAAATTTCTCTGAAGGATATTGGCAGCATGTTGGTAATTAGTGCAGCCATAATTAAATATTTGCTTGCTTTTCAGTCAGCAAGGTGAAAGTGAAGGAGACCCACTGCACTGTGGCAGATCTACTGCCAAACGCTCAGTATGAACTCTGGGTGACTGCCACCAACACCACGGGTATCAGCCCAGCAAGCGAGAAGGCCTTATACATGACAGGTAATAAATGTTGCACTCCTACAACATGAGGGTTCATAAAACTTGTGACAGTTTAGTTCATTGTCCTTTGGTCTCAGGATGTCTCCTACAATCACTTTTGTTATCTATTTTGTAATCGTTCCAGCCTCACAGGATTGATGTTAGAGAGAATAGAGTGTAAATCCTGATTGTTCTCTCGCTGTAGTGCCATCGCCACCAGTGATAAAGCAGAGGGAATGCACCAGCTGTCCAGAGGCTGCTCTGATCCGCTGGGAGTCAGGGAACACCAACCCTGTAGACTCCTACACGGTGGATCTCAGTGAGATGGGCACTGATGGCACCGAGAACGCTATAACTGAGTAAGAGCTAGTTATTAACACTTTTTTACAATGGAATCCTGGCCAAAACAGAAGAATAAAATGTTTCACATTAATGATAACAAACCCACTTAAAATAGCAAATAACTTTAAAAATAAGTGATCAGTAACAGTACATGACCATTACAAATAATCCTTTTAATACTGTTTCTGAAATCTTCCATGAAAAAGATCAAGTGTAAAATGTCTGTAGCTCACACCAGGTTGAAGGTGCAAAAACTTTACAAAAGCATTCACCAAGGAGTTCAAGGAATTAAGTACATCATTTGTCTCAGTGACCAAAGGTTGCTGTTACAAGCTCAGGATTGAATTGTGCTTACTTTTGTTAACTAAAAATAGTCAATGAATTTGCAGAGCTTCAAAGATGCAGCACCCTTGTGATATTGGTCTTCACTGCCCTGTGCTTTTAATAAAGCTTTTGCTTCAATACATCTATAAACAAGCCCTTGTTAGTGCTTGCTTGGGATTTTTTAGGTCCCATGGTTATAGAGCTGCTGAATCAAGACACTCTGTCCCAGAAAATCTATTCTTAGCCACAGCTCCTGCAGTACTGTTAGCCTCGCATACCGTCCTCACATTTAGGTTCATTTAAATGTTTCATCCGATCACTTTGGAGAACAGGCAAAGCTTTTTTTATTTGAATAGTCGCAGGATTTTTTGAACAGAGGGACCTCAATGGTATTAATTGTAAAAGATCCCTGCTCATATATGACAAAGTTCTGAGTTAAACACCCCGTTTATCCAACTACTATTTCAGGCGTTGTGAGACGAGTTGTTATTCCAAGGCTTTACACTCTGCTGAAGATATGGAAATAAAAGCCAACCCAAAAAGTTGTCATCACTGTGCATTAGGTTTATTTAAAAAGTAAGTGATATCAGCCTTCTGTCCCATTGGTTAATCCTCCAGGTCTATTGTAGCCGTGCCCACCTGTCAGTGTCTGATCCAGCTGCAGACAGGACGCCGTTACCTCATCTCTGTGAGAGCAGTCAACATTGGTGGGCCCAGCGACAGGAGTGAAGTTATCACCGTCTCCACGACAGGTGAGAAGCATCACTATCAGCCTGTTCATGGCACTTTCAGACATTGGGGGAATTATTCAGGAGTCAAAGTAACAGTACTGATTTATAAAAAAAATAGTATGGGAGAGCCAGAGGTGCCTCTTAGATTAATCTATTGACCCCATTATGGGTCCTGTTTCCCAGGTTGGGAGCTTGCAATGACATGTAAGTGATCAGGATGGACCTATTTTTAAATGCCGATAATGTTGGGTAATTTAATTTATAAAAATGCATAATCTTTTATGTATTAATCAGGGTTTTTAAACACCTTGATCTATATGATTGCTAATTTAAGATAGTTATATAATTGTAGTGAAGTAGGAAGTATAATGTAGCATCAAATAGAAAGTACCTCAAAATTGAGTTTGGGAACCATACTCATTCAGTAAGTCCACTTTGATAGTTTCCATCACTGCTTTTTCCCTGTGCAGGTACACTCTTCTACCTCCTGGAGGAAACGGCCCATTCTTGCCTGTCCATCTCTGAGGACGGCTTCACAATATTATATGGCGACGAGGAGCTGCCAATCAGCGCTATGGCCTTAGACGATAACAACACCTTTAGCAGGTAAAAAAAACAATTGCTTATTTTGTGACAGAAGATAAGGGGACTTTTAAGGGTGTAGATATGTAAACTAAGGCTGTGTGCACAGATGTGTTGCTGTCCTGGGGGATCTGATCCCGGTGCGAGGCAGACATTACTGGGAAGTTGAGGTGGATGATGGGACAGAGTTCAGGATTGGAGTTGCATCTGAGGAAACGGAAAGGAACTCCTACCTCGGAGCCAACAACAACTCCTGGTGTATGAGACACATTCTCACTCCATCCAGGTAAATGCATCATGTCTGTTAACAACGCATTACTGTGGGTATTATTACTTTGGGACGGTTTTACATTACAGATTTTCATAAGCTGTGTTAACATAACTTTGTATTCAACCTTATTCTTCTACATAACTGACCTCAAAGGTAAGAAATGTCCCATTATGAGATATGCATACATCTGTTTGCTAAGTCACTTCATGGACTTTTTTATTCCCATTAAACAAGCTGGGGAATGTTTTCACTACAGAGGCCAAGTTGTTAAAGATTTTCAGTCAATCTGATGCAATTAGCATGCTAATCCCCTGAGGGTCTACTATAGCAGTACATGGAATCTGGGCCAGAAATATATTTTTAGCCGCAGGAAATTTCCCTTTACTAAGCAGATTGTGCATGCACTCCTACACAACGAAGCCTATTGATTGTAGAGGAGACAGTGGAATATCGGTTACTTTATAAGTGTTGCCATGGCAACTCATCTTGGTTCAAAGCAGGACAGTTGAATTGTCACATTTGGAAATCTATCCAGTGCGCCATATCACACAAGGGCTGAATGTGGTTTAAACGGTGGGAGAATCTTAATAAATATAGAGCTCCTGCGGTCACGTGACTTTTGGTTGGGAGCCACCATTTTGGCAGTCAACATGACCACCGGTGCCAGTGTTTTCTTACCGAGCGAGTATACTTCTCATTTTAATTCAAGTGAAATTCGGCTTTATAGTACAAAATTAGAGAGATTAAATATAAGCGACCCATATAATTCACCCGGTGTGCTTTTCAAGAGCATAACCTCCTGCTCTGAAGACGATGTACCCGACTTGCGCTACGCAGACATCCACAGCTATCTTGTAAGCTTTCCATCAGTGTACTCAGGAGACTCCCTCAGAGCGTACAAAAGCTTGGAGGCTTACAAATGGTGTCAGTCCGGCTTCGTAAACAACATTCAACTGTGGAGTATAAATAAGTATAAGTATAAATAAGAAGGAATATTTCAACACGGGTTTGTTTACCACTAGCTTGCTACAAGCTAACTTGCTAACTGGCTAGGCTGCGCCAGAGCCACACTTGTTGAGTTAAAAAGGGACATCACAGTGTCCGTTAGCTATAATAACTGGGTGCTACTTCTTAAATTAAACTAATTAAATTTAATTAAACTGACCAGAAACTTTTTGTAGCATTGTACTGTATTCCTTCACCCACCTGATATGAAGTGATCACTGCATAAGCGAAAGCCAACGGCCGGGGGGTCCCATCTTTCAGTCTTTTTCTGAAGGCTCCTGGCTCTTTTAATCGCTCCAATCCACTTCTCCCTCCTCTCCGCGTCTTTAGGAATGCGATAATACGATACACCTTTCTTTTTCCCACGCCTATTTGTGCAACCTGGTGCACAGCAGTTATCCACCATCCTTGACAGTCTGCCAGTGCCTGTCAATTTACTGCCGCGATGACTGCCAAAATGGCTGCCCCTGTCGTATCTCGTCACGTGACCAGCATATATGACATCATCTGCAGGAGCTCTATACTCTTCCTGGAGATGCTTACAGCGCCCAATTTAACATAATGTCTCGTATTCTTCAGCAGCTTCATCTGTTGTTTTTTTTAGCTATTTCTGTTTGTTATGCTATTTCCCTGTTTGTCAACTGAACGGGTAATAAATGGAATTACAAAGGCTGACAAAATGATCGCAACTAAATACCCTTTTTTCTTTAGGCATAAATTTGAGTTTCTGCACAACGGCTGGAGTCCTGACCTGAGGATCACAGTGAACCCGGTGCGGATCGGGGTGGCACTGGACTACGAGAGGGGGACTCTGTCCTTTTTTAATGTGGAACTGGAACAACATCTACACACCTTCCAGTGTATCTTCCAAAGTTATGTCCAGCCCTGCTTCGGCCTGGATAACCCAGGAGCTCTTACTGTGCACAATGGTATCGAGGCTCCCGAGTATGCATTCATCTGACACCAGAATTATGATGGAATAAACCCCAGGGCTGAGAGGACGTGAAATAACTTTGTTTTTCTTACTTACCAAAGTTCTGGGAGACAGTCCCAAAAAGTAAACGCATATGCCGGCTCTTCACAATTGTATAAACGGTGTAGGATCCAAAGACAACATGGCATTTTTAAGTGTGTCTTTATTATAGTATTCCATGGGAACAGGCATACACCATTTTCCAAGATAAGAAAAAAAGTTTCACTGAATTTTACAATATGTATTTATATCATCAGTAACTGCAGCAGACCAAGTGTTTAAATTAAAAAATAGGGCTTGTTTTTGATGAGCGAGAAGATGCTTTTAAAAGTGTTTTAAGAAAGAAAAGAATCCTGTAGTTATACAATAGTATTCACCCTTTAAAAAAAAGGGAAAATCCACCCTGAATACTTTCACACTGATAAGGGAGTATTGTTTAATAGTGACATTTTCTTTACAAAAATGTCTGTCTCTTATGTGCAGGTTTTAGAGTCAGACTCTTAAGAAAAAGCTTTCTATCAAGACAGCAATAACAAATAAAAAACTATTTTCTAAAACCATAATCTTTAATGAGCATGAAGCCACAACATGTGCTTTATAAGTCAATGTGGCGACAAAAATATGCACAATCAGTGAACTAGTTGGCAGGGTTTTCTATATTTACAATAGTGTTATAGGTGGGCTTTGTGTAAATATGCCCACCCATAGTAAAACCAACAGGTTCATACTCATTGTGTGACATAACAGGGAAAACAAAAACTGAAGAAGAAGTACACATGGCAAAACCTACACCAAGACAAGGAAAAAAAAACCTTTCTTCTTTAAGACCAAACCAGTGTTTGTTTTTTCATGAAGAGCCAGTTTCCTAATAATCATCTGTACTATTAAGGAATGATATATGAAGATTGTCAACCTGTCTGTAAAACCTGGTCACCTGCCTCTAAGTCCTAAAAAGGATGTCGTACATAAAGTGGATCCAGAATTTCCTCTCCCTAAGTGCCATATGGAGATGAATAAGAACCAAATGATATGCAAGTTTTAAAATGCCAAATTCAGCTTGGAAAATAATAAGTGAATAGTGCATTCCTTCTTTGTAGTAAATGTGGTAAGAAAATGTCAAAACACACTGGTATAGTCTTAAAACAGTGAATGAAAATGCAAGGGCGGATTTTTCCTTTCCGGGGTTTGAGAAGTGTGTTGGTAAATTGAATGGGGACTTTGGGTCTGTGAGTATCCTGGACTGTGGGGGTGGGGCAGGGGTTATGAGTTATCGGTCTTACTGCTGCGCGTCCTCTCCTCCTCTTCGTCGGATGAGTCTCCTCCGTAGGGGACTAGCCCTGATGTATCTTCATCCACTTTCGTCTTCTTCTCACCCACCTCATCTGGAACACCTGTAAGAACGCAATAAAATGGAGACAGAAAAGGAGAGAGAAGGGGAGGAGGGGGTGGCGAGAGAAAAGAAAAAAGGAAACCCATTGAGGAGCCCCATGTTAGCGTTGGTTTTTGGGTTCGTTTGATCCACAGCCAGGGATGGGAAGATATCAAATGAAACGGCAGCAGAGCACACATCCATAACAGGCCATCCAGGGACACATGTTGAGAGAGAAAACAAGGGAAAGACAAAAGACATATACAGGAGAAGAGCATTAGTGGGTTCCACCAGTGGGGAGCGTCACACAGGTCTCCACTCCTCCACCATTCCTCCATGGGGGGAGATGCCACTACATGTAACGGACATGTCCGAGGTATCAGACTCCGGATATTTGAGATCAAGAAATGCATACCCATTGATGCGGTGATGCCAGGCCGACTGACGGGATCTTCTGTGTCTCTCGGCCTTTTGCGCGCAACGGGGGCAGGGGCCACAAATAGAGGTGGTGGAGGAGGCATCAGAATCCTATCGAGAGAGAAACGCATCCATATCTACACCACACAACGCTCATCAAGAATAATTTGACAAGGGAAATTAGATCCATTCACAGACCTTTCTACTACGTTCTCCTTTCCAACAGTGGTGGCAGGAAGTGCCGACTCTTGGTTCGCAGGACCCTCCGGAGATCTGCTGGCAGGCTAAACAACAAACATAAAAAGAGGTTTAGAAAAACAATCTTTCAACACATGAAAACGTTTTCCAAAACCTACCCTGTCTCCTAATTAAAAAATAAACGTTGAAAGGATGAGAAGCTAAATAAAAAGTGGTAATTTAAACCTTTGATATTTGTCTGATGACAGGCAGGGAAATGTTTGGACAGAGCTTAGGGGTTGATAAGATGTTTAACCCATTTAAACCGGGAAAGCGTTGCTGCATTTCTACCATTAAAACTGGGGGCGCTGTTGCATCATTCTACCATTGAAGCCGGGAAAGCGGACACCTCATTTTCTAGTACAAGAGCTCTGGTATTTTTTTGCATTAATTATCGGCCTCTTAGCCAATGAAATGCATCAGAATATATACATATGTTTAAAGACGGCGACGATGATGACCATGAGTTTGAAGGTTTTGAAACCGAGTGGAGGACGGAAAATTACTACTCTAAACCAGAGTTTTTTCAACCGCACCCCAGGAGTGAAAGTTGATTTACTTGCATGAAAAGCCACAGCTGTAAGCTCTCAAATGCTTTTTGTTTGTATCTGCTACAGAGGCTGAGAAATCAATTATTTAGTAGGCGCTGACACAATTGCTGCTTGGTTTTCGGGGGTTCTTCTAAAATCGCCCATAGGTTTTCCAGGCGTTTTAGGCCTAAACGGGTTAAAATGGTATCCCTTTTCAGACAGACAGTGATGCAGCTCAATCACATGTCTATGTCAGAACATTCTGCTCAGCTGTGTTAGTCAGCCATGTATAGTGTATAGTCAGCCAGGGTAGTTAGATGTTTTCGTATTAATGTGACTCCCTGCTCAGCTTTTCTGAAACACATAGCAACACAGACGGTGTGCATGTAAGATAAACAAACTGCGACGGAGCGTAAATGCATGTCATTTTATTTCTTTGTATTTTATTTCATCTTTCAGTGATGTGAAGAGGTTTTACTCATCAGCTAACCTGTTCCTCCTTAGCACCCTCTTGGAAATGACGTTTAGGACTTCCCGAGTCGGGCGGGTTGTTTAAAGATCCTCCAGGCTCCACTGTCCCACTGATGCCAGCATCCTTAAGTAGAGCAAAACCAACACATACACACTGCTGCAGTGACCAGATAAAAACAAAAAGAAGCTGTGCACAACATTATAGAGTCTCCTGAGTACCAATAACCCCCTTACAACGGTCGGGACAGGTTTAAAGTAAAGCATTTCATGGGTTGAATAATTAAATTAAATATAAAATACAGAACTGTTGAAGAGTTAGCAATTACCTGGACGAGATAGGGATGTGGTTTTCTAGGACACACCGGATACTGAACCATTGCCTGAGAAGATGGAGGGTTTGTCGACATGTTAGAATGACTTGGGGGACCATTTGCATTACTCCAATAACCACTGGCTCCTGGGTACGCTGAATAGCCGCCAGCATACCCATTTG
This sequence comes from Eleginops maclovinus, assembly GCF_036324505.1. NCBI lineage: Eukaryota > Metazoa > Chordata > Actinopteri > Perciformes > Eleginopidae > Eleginops > Eleginops maclovinus. The sequence goes on from NC_086352.1 coordinate 22,746,797, forward strand.
CTGGGTAGTTATACCAGGATCCCTGGCTAGAGTAATTGCTATTAGGTGGAAATCCATGTGCTGCGTATGCTGAAATGAAAGTATAGAACGTGGAGTTAATAGCATATATAACATGAACCAATAACGGTGTTCTTGATCGTTACGTATCTTAAACTTATTGAGCCACTACAGATGTCACTCGATTATTTACAAGAAAGTTGCAGTCAGCTAGTACCTGATACTCGGTCACCCTGTTGGAATAAGTTACAAGGAATAGAGGAATACTCACGTTGTGTTGAACCGGTGGCAGTGTACATCGACGCCATTCGTGCATTTTCCTGTCTCACCTGGAGAGAGAGAGGAATATTTAAGGAGTGAGATAACAATCAACAAAGGCTACACGGATTTATTTCAACAGTTGCATTGTGGGTAGGTGCAGAGCACTCGTAACCTATCTCTGGAGATCAGGTGGTTCACGCTACCATTTACTCTAGGAGGTGGGTATCAGTAAAAACTATATGCTTTAATAGTTTCACTTTCTTAAACCTCCTGTTACGAGTTCATTCAGTGACACTCACAACTTGATTTGTGACACAGTATCATGAACTTACAGTTTCCAGCAGACTCTCCGTAAGTTTCTTCGCTGACTCCAATCCAGCTGCATTTGGGTGGCTGAAAAACAGAAATGGCCGTATTTTAAAAATGAAAAAACAGGGCAATAAGAAAGAGGCATGTAATGCAAGTAGGGCTCCTAATGGCCGCTTCATTCCCAACTAAGAGCAAACATGGATTTATTAGATATTAGATAACTTTTTTACAGCAAAGATGTCAAGTCACGGTATTATTGAGTTAAAATGTTTAAGTTAGTAAAATAAGTTAACCTATATGTGGTTTGCTTCTAAACAAACATGGTCTTCCTTCTTTGAGCAGGTGTAAAAAGAACATACCTGATGTAGACATAAAGAGGCTCAAAAGACTCTCGTTTGGATGCTTGTTCGATATAGCCAGAACCTTTTCCCCTGAGAAAGACTCGAGCCCCCGTCTCTGCCTGGATGTGACTCAGGTACGAACCTCCTGGACCCTCGACCTTTTCATTCACGTTGAACGAGGGACACGCCTGGTCCAGACCCACAAATAGTTTTGTGTGCACAAAACTCTGATGATGTGGGGGGGAAAAGTGATAAATGAATGTGCCCTGCATATTCTGGTTGTTTATAATCATCTATAAAAAGTTTGACTAATTGTAAGAAAGCTTTGTAAGCAGGCGCAGAAATCCAAGGCTTTTCTCTTTAGACCAGGGAGGTTCTCTCTGCTTCTTTATCTGGGAGGTGGGTATCAGTGAAGGCAACATGGTCTTCATTTGCCTCACTTTCTTAACCTCCATTTGAAAATACTGACTGACACTATGACATGATACAGACTATCAATATTCATGAGCATGTTTCTCTGTTGTTTGTAGAGGGCTACATTTAAATATATTAGTGTATTATATGTTCAGTATGCCTACCCCTGAATGAGGAGCTGCAGGCCGATGTCCTGGCACCGAGTTGGTGTTTGGCATCCGTGGTGCAGATGGGGTAATGACAGGCCGAGGAGGCTGAGGGTAGAGTGTGAGCGGAGGCATTATGGGCACCTGTTGTCCTCCTGATGCTGCCGAGGCCCTCAACAAGTCTTCAGAGATGATTTCTTTTATCCTCAGCACAGCCTCTGATGTTGCAGAAAAGTGTTGGACATCAGTCATAAGGCACACAAACGCTTACAATATTTGTGAATTACATTAGAAGAAGAGTATGCCAGACTGCATATTGAGAACATTTAATTTTTTTTTTTAAAAGAGAAACTTACTATTGACTTGCTCTTGGTTCTTCCCTTGGACATGCAAATACAAAGGTCTTTGTCTGAAAGTAGGCAAATGAGAAATGTCATTGAAAAGGCATAACTTTTTCAATGTGTGATGTATAACTGTCAAATTGGGACAGAAAATCCTATGTCTAAATACAGACCCTGCTATTCCCTTTTCCCCGTCAGACATGTAATGGCCTTTCGTTGAGACGACTGCTCCACTGAACTGTCGGATCTGGAAAAGGTGAAAGGATATTTGATCAAGACATAAGGGGGTTATAGAGAATATTTTATTTAAAGCTGTAAAAAAAACTGCCTTCTTTATTTCTCTTTCTTTCCTCTCCATTTTCTTTGACATTGTTTGACAAATACAAGCCTCTTTTTCTAATTACCTCTTCCTGTGTTTTGCCTTTAGTAAGAAGTTCCCTGCAATTTATTGGTACATCGTTTATGTCAACCTCCGTGACCACCATTTCGTCTGTAGTCTTTGGCACATGCACATGTCGAGGCGTCTAAAAGAAATAAGAATTGAGAAGGAAAGCGGTTAGCCTTCTAATGGAACAATAAACAAGACAGTTATTTGCCATAGCTGTTTGAATCATGAGCACCTTTGCGAGCAATGGTGGAGGAGTCAACAGCTTTCCTTTTGCCATTAACATGGCATTTATTTTAGCAGCCATGGCTGCTGCCATTTCAACACCTCCCTGAGGTGCCGGCTTTTCTCCCATTTGTTGTGACGGGGAAGTTGTGCTGTTTGAACCAGCATTGCCTACGACTCCTGATAAAGAGACCGAGTGGGTTGCATTTTCACTGTTTCTCGGTTTAGGTTGGGCTGTCTTATCCCATCGGCTGGTTAGGCACCTGAGAACAAAAAAATTAAACAAGCATACTTGTAATCATGTTTAATATACAGTTTTAACCTTTTAAGAAAAGTACAAAAAGAAGGTACAGCAGAATGATTGACATATAAATATAAATAAGATCTAATGAATCTTTTAGTGCTAATAAGCTAGAGCATTGAGATAAATGTGATAAAATACAGGTCAAGTTGATGGTAACCATTACGTTGAACACGAGGGAGGAGCTATGGGAATTGTTTGGCATTTTTTCCCCCGTAGCTGAATAATTGGACATATGTTGCACGTGAAATTTCCCCCGAAAAAATACCAAATCACTGGATTCAAATGGCGGTGGAAACATGATGATAGCGGGTTTAAGCGGTACAAAGTTCCTTACGAAGGTAAAAACGTATAAATAGTGGATTTTTAAGTAGCCTGGTGGTAAACCGATGTTCGGTTTCATGAAATTAACCGAACCGGTTGTGTTTTGCTACAAATAAACATGCGTTGCGTGTTTTTAAGTTTATTTTCAGATACACCAGCAACAGCCAAAGTTAGCTAGCTGTAACTGATACTAATGCTAAGGTTGAGCTAGCTCAGTTAGCAAGTTACAATCCTGCTTATTAGGACTTTTGTAATATACATAAAACTATTCAAGCCAGCAGAGCTCAGGTATCCTTGTAACATACATCCTGGTCTACTTGTATTACGTTTAATGCCCATTAGCGATAGTCCGTGTGCTAACAGTTATTAGCAGGCCTCAACAATGCAGCTAGCTTGGCTTGCTAGCTTACTGCTACAAATATGCAGTGCAGCGTTATCTCGTGTTACTCAAGTTACGCAATGTATTTAAAAAAAGAGAACAAAAACTTACGGTGTGTGTCCCGCCATTCCCGAAGACATAGCACCACTCCACTAAATCTGAAGGAGAATTAAAACAGTTTTAATACAGTTGACGCTGGGCAACGGGAGCCATAGGTCTGCACTGGCCGTCGATTTCTTATGACGACTTGTCGCAAAGTCTGACTAGGCGGAAGTGGAGCTGTTTTCATGTTTTTTAACCCAAGTCTGGTCAGGCTTGTGTAAAACTCTCGCGAGAGTTTGTAAGTCACTAGTTTGAATGTTTACGTTTAGCAGGCAGGCTTTCATTTAGGCTCGTTAACCTATTAATTCTGTATATTAATTGTCCAACAAATAAACTCAGGGAGTGTGATTGTTAAAAGAGGATGGCATCGGTCTTGCTGTTAAAAAAATTATGAGAACACTGTAGATCACCAAAACTATTTTTTTATTCACAGGCAACTTTGTCGCAGTAAAAGTCCCAAAATAGCCTATGAAAAAGTACTCATGGTGCAATAAAATGTTATCTTTCAGTGTTATCTATTTGTTGTTCTCTATTTATATCGCTGCTGCATTAATGTGTATGTTGCATGTTACTGCTGCAGATGTGTTTCCGTACTTTATATCCTGTTGAGTAGTTTAATCTGCAGCAATGCATCATATTCTATAAAATCATCATGTGTTTGTAGCTTTGTCTCTGTCCTGTGAGAACCACGTGTCTCTCAAAAGTAAACTTTTCATGGATTCCTCAGAAAAACAGCAGCTTTGTGACGATGCATTTTCCAGTTGATCCAAGAGGCGTTTTAAACACTTTACTTAACTTAACACGTAGGGGAATTTTTTCAACACATAAAGAAACACTTCCTCCTTCAGTTTATCGCAAACATTCAACATCAACACATCTGGAGAAACGTGGTTTTCACTGAAAAGGAAGGGGATGAAAAACTGTAATCCAAAAATTAACTTAAGCTGTCAGATAAATGTAGTGGAGTAGAAGTATAAAGTAGCATACATTGGAAATACTCAAGTGTATTACAAGTACCTTGAATGTGTTCTTAAGTAGCCTCAGTATTAGAGTAAATGTACTGACTGCTATCTCTCTGACTCGCGAAGCTCTTCCCGCGTCCCGCCCACCTCTAGTCTTCCCGAGCGCTTCCGAGCCGCTCCGATTACAACGAGAAGTACAACGAGAACGCGACGTCATATTTACACAAGACGGATCCTTTCTAGCCATAATAACCCTGGTCAGCCCAGGCCATGGGCCAGACTGGAAGGCCAGTTTAAACTAGCTGGAATCTTAAACTGGTCCCAGCTGTTATTTCAGCAGGAAAGAAATAACAACAAATAAAACTATTTTAGAAAAATGTACTTTTCAATTAAGAAACTGCTGAATATTCATAACAATAAGAAGAAGCACTAAAATCAAATATGTTCTAATTGTTTTGTTTAGTCATAATATCATAATATATGGTTATGACTACACTGACATGACATGGTAGCTATAAAAAAAAGCTGAAATGATCTTCTATTTAATAATTGTTTTAATACAATTCATGACACATCCTTAATAAAAAAAAGCTGTGGCCATGAAATACATTTATTCTAGTTTGTTAAGCATCAGTTTAACTAATATGGGCAAGTTAGAATAAAGATGTTATACATTAAATTATCAGTGAACTTGATTTCTTCCTTCGATAGTTATATTGGCCATGGTTGTTTTTCACACACAACTCCCACACTTCTGATTCCATGCTACTTTGCAATGTCATCAAGATCTTTCTTTTGTCATGTCTTGATTGAGAGACCCCATGGGGGCAGGATTCACATACTGTGTTAATGATAGGGTCGCATAACACTTCCACTTACTCATATTCTTTCCCATTCACTTTAACTGAATACCATACAAGGAATTAATTCAAGCAGGGTTTTGATTTTCGAACCGGCTCCCCCAGAAAGAACTGTATTCACAAAAAGAGACAACAAATGAATAGATAATGTAATTTTAAAAAATGCTTTAAGTAACTTTTGTTCAGCAGACAAGGAACTTCAGTGTGGATTATCAAATTGTTTCCCACAAATTCATTTCCCAAACTTCAAGTCAAGTCGGGTTGTTTTATTTTTACTTAAAGAAACGTTATGGGCAGTTAAACGTACCCTTGATTAATTCAAACCACTAAGCAGTCTTCTGTGCTTTGCTGTAAAAACATTTTTAACAGACAGACAATGTTGAATAAGCGAGAAAAAAAATCTAATGTATTCATTGTGCCATCTCAGAGAATCATAAATCATTGTTGTTTTCTGTTTTGGTTTTTAGTTTATTGGTTTTTTCTGGTGTCAATCCTACCAACTTGTTTAAGATTCTAACCACTAAAATGAATCCCTCCATTAAAAAACAAAAGATCTTTAAATTAAAACTTTAATTATGGATACATGTGTGCCCTATTCTTATTTCATTTTTTCCCCAACATTTTAAGGTAGATAAGTAAAACAAGGAACCTTAAGAGCTAAAGTGAGTGAACATAGTTAAATAACTAGACAAACTCAGTGCAAATAAAAATCACATGTTTAAGGCTTTGTAGGCTAATTAAAAATGATGAAATAAACAAAGAAATATAACATAAGTAGGAGGACAGAAGTTAAGTCATTGCAGGAAAAAGAGTGCAAACTTATAATTGACATTATTTTATTTTTCATTGAATAGTTTCTATTTTTTTTCCGTGCCTTCAGACCAACATGTGAATCAGAAGGAACAAACAAATCCCCTGATTGAGAGTACAATTCTGTCATAAGAGAGACACAAACATAGCCATGGTCAATACATCCTATTAACCATAATTTGCTTAGCTGTTATGGCATCAATATACTGTTTAAAGAGGATTTTTTTTTAATAAGCAACAATCTTTAACATATATTAGTATCCTAATCTGAAACCAGCCTTGAACAAAAAGCTGTTCCTTGGGTCTGTGCATAAGGATGTTGGACAAGTGGCCAAAATATAATGATGTTTGATCAAAGAAATCAATGCAAGCTGGCCTCTAGGAGACTGCTTCAATAACAGTGATAGACAACTCTGCGATCCACATCCTTCCTAACCATTTAGACCTCTGTATACACGCTCCGTGTGACCATCCACTTCACAGGTATTCAGATAGCTATAATGGTTGATCTCATTTGCTGCAAATCCAGTGTAAAATTCATTGTCTATAAAAATATTGAGATTTACTTGAACATAACCTTTTGACTATGTTATAATAAAAACTCCAGATGTCCGTTGCAGTTGCACAGTGGGATGTACTGTATAAATATTGTATAAAATAAGGCAGTCTTTTCAGTAGGATAAACCAGATACAAAAATTTCTGGGAGAAAAACTTTTCAAGTCCAAAATCTTTTCACATATTTCTGCTGTTGTCAAATGTCAAGCGGTTTACAGCATTAAACCAAGAGTAAGGGATTGTTGCAACAATGAATATGAACACACACACACACACACACACACACACACACACACACACACACACACACACACACACACACACACACACACACACACACACACACACACACACACACACACACACACACACACACACACACACACACACACACACACACACACACACACACACACACACACACACACACACACACACACACACACACACACCAGCTTATTCTAACAATGCAACATCCCATCCCTGGACAAGGTCACTGAGACGTAGACATTTCTAATATTGTTTACAGTGCAATACAAAAGTGTTCATTCAAACTGGTACTGTACTTCTGATAAGAAAATAAACATGTTTATTATGGTAATGCTTTGTGTGAGTAATAATTGTTAATTTTTGAGAGTTATAGTATTTGTCTTCATCAGCTTTGGCTTTTCTCTCTCTTTTCAAAATTCAATTTGTTCTTACTTATCAATTCATTCATTTATGAATGTTTTTATTATAGAACATAAGGAAAAACTAAGAAAATTAACATACCAAATCATGTGTAATTAGTTACCTATGATCATGATGTTGAGTTGTGTGTCTCTCAGCAGTGGTCTAAAGTAAAGATCCACTCCCTGACCCAAAGAGAAAGCATCCCCTCCCACATGTCTGTTATGACAGCTAAGTGTCAACTTGGATGTGTTTCTGAAGGACACATGAAAGTGTTGCAAAAAAAAGAAAAAGCAGTGGAGTGTTCTTTCATGGTGTGGCCTCTGGGGGCAGCAAGAGCAGTCCTGCCTTGCTGCGAGCGCAGGGATGGAGGTAAAAGGTAATTATGATATGGCCTGATGTGGATTGGTCACCTTCATATCCAGGCCACATTTTCATCCACTCCTCCAGTGTTGCTTACTCAAACAGCAACTTCACAGGCATACAGGAGTGCTCATGTAGTAAATAGGGGACGGAGGCTTTGCCAAGATGCCTGTAAGGACCATCTCTCAGTCGTGTCACTTGGCCAGCTACACTGCAGATGCCTGAGAGGCACGAGGAGTTCATAAGGATGCTGTGTGTCCGTATCTGTGTGTCACAGTTCGGATCTGAAAATCCAGCTGAAACTGCCTGCCAGGAAATCCTTCTGTGGTTTCTGTATGGACGGACTTGTGGATGCTCAGCATGCTACAGAAGCAGAAGAGTGAAGGCAAGGAGGCCCTGTGGCTGGCAAGGCTGGCAGGGAGAGAGACGCCCTGGCAGGAGAGAGGAGGGCTGCCCCGGACCGCAGAGTCCCAGGACCCAACACTGCAGCGCCTACTCCGGGGGCGGTCGCAGGCTATGCAGCTTCCTATCATCAAGGCCTTTCCAGTACTTGAAATTATTGTCCAAGTGCTGCATAAGGTTGGGAAGGTCTGCAAAAGCTGGAAACACAATGGTAGAAGGTGAACACAAGAATCAGTTTTGGTAGTTTATTTTTTAAGTCAACGACATCATCGTATTAATACTCTCTGATATCTTAATTCAGGATATTCACCACTAAAGAGTCCTCTGGTACTAGTGATCTCTTTTTCACTTCTTAAAAATGTGTATACCTCAATGTTCAATATCATGTAAGGTAACACACATTGCTATGGCTGCGCCTGAGTTGGTAACTTTTTTTTTTAATTGCATAATGACGTTGACGAAGGAAGTATGCAATGTTGCTTAAGTTTGTTTCCTGATCTACTTGATAAAGTAAGTTTCTCGATTGATCCTGGTCTAATTTTGCAGTCAAACTCAGTGTTTGGATTAAGCACAAATGGAAGTATAAAAGCACTTTTAAAAAGACCATGATACTATATTTTATTTGTTCATTTGACAACTGTATTAAACAAAATAGTCAGTAGGGCCATACTTCAATTCTTTCAGAAGATTTCTAAATATTTTACAAATTTTACTTACAATTGTCTTCCTTCGTGGGGAAATAAGTGCCCACTGTCTATGCTATTTGTATGTTTGAATTTAGGTTAACATTGTACATCCCCCCTAAAAAATCTCAATAAGAAAATCAGGCACAAAATTGATGTATTTCATAACACCAAACATTGAAAATGTAGAGCAGTGTATATGTTTTAAGTGTTTGCAACGTGCTGTGCATCCTTACCATCCCATGCATCAAACATGTCCGTAATGAAGTAGTCTATAAAGGAAATCTGGGACTTTGGGATGCTACACGTGTTTCTGTCAAACACAGGCATAACCACTGGTAGACCTTGTCTCTTCTCCTCGTCCGTCTGCACAAGAGACAACAAAACAAATGATTATCATGTTGTAAATACAAAAATCCATCTCACAACACCATCAAAATTGTGTCTTTTGTCTAATTACCTGTGCAAAATACTCCTCTGAGATGCGTCCAGCCCATTCAATACAGAGCTCCTGAGGCCTGCATGGATTGGAGATGTCCGCACACTTAATAAGCATCCGCTTGACGAGGATGCGATTCTCGGGGGACGTCAGAATGCTTTTGACTGAGTCCTCATCATTGCTTCCCTAAAAGCAAAACCAGAAGCAGACCATTAGCACAAGGACAACTGATGTTCTTCTTATTATTAGCAAAAGACAGTTCTTGCACCAACAGCAGCTTGACAACTTCTAAATAACTGAATGTGTTTATACACAAACCAATTCTGGGAAGATAAAATATGGCAATGACAGCAGGCTTTTTGATTCATGGAGCAGGATTTTTTTTTTTTAAGAAACAGAGTTTGTTTCTTATAAGCTTCTGCAACACTTGCATATACAGTATAAGACTACAGTGTTGAGCAGTCACATGATTTGCAGCCTGTAAATTGTGTTAAGTGGAAGTACAGAAGGTCTATTTTCTAAGCCAAGATGAGTGAGGTCTCTGTTTTACTTAAGTCTCAAGGCTGAATGAAAGTATATGTGACAAAAAGGCCAAAGATTTGATTGATTTGGAACTAACCAACAGTCCGTTACAAATGCTATCAAATAGTTAAATGCTCTTGAAGTGGTTGTACAGAGCATTTAAATCATTTATCCAGATCATTCCTGCCTTTAAAGCGCAAGACAGCGTTTAAATGTCTGTGTTGAGCATTCCACACACAGACGAGAAAGATGGAACCAAGTTGTAAAATTCTCTCCCCACAAAGATATCTGTGCCTGGGCAACAACAGGCCACAAGTCCCCTGAACCACTATCGTCATCTTTCAAGCTCTTAAAACATGTGTTGCATACTGTCGAACCGATTGTGTTTTTGCTACAGTGTTCGACAGAATGAGATTACAATAGTTGTGTTTATCTAGTGTGTCCTTTCTGCTCTGAAAAAACGACACTGAACTATTGAGGAAAAAATAAATTCCCACAGAGGTACTAACTATAAAAACTTTTTTTGTGTGTGTGTTTTATCATTTCTACTCTCACCGCATTCTCGTCCAGAGCAGCCAGTGGCTTGTTGATGCTGTTGACAAATTTGTTGACATGTTCAAAGTGTTTGGTCATCTCAGTTGCGAGCACCATATCAATGATGGCCTGTCGTAGCGTTCGATATTCATTCCTAGAGAGGAAAAGAGAGGAAGAAAGAGAAAGGAGAGGGATGGACAGATGAAGGAGGGGAGGTGGTAGAAGAGAAAACAGAGAGAGTGAGATGACAGAGTGGTAAACAGCATGGAAACCCGTGTGAACAGTTTTCCCCTTCTGACTGCAGTGACAGTGGCGATGAATGGATGCTTTGTTCACCTTCCCCCTCTGAGGGGACCAGTACATGTGAGCTTTTCTGCTTTGGGACTCAAATCACATTACAGCCCCACCACTGTCTCCACACACACACACACACACACACACACACACACACACACACACACACACACACACACACACACACACACACACACACACACACACACACACACACACACACACACACACACACACACACACACACACACACACACACACACACACACACACACACACACACACACACACACACACACACACACACACACACACACACACACACACACACACACACACACACACACACACACACACCTTTTATCTGCACAAAAGCAGACTTACTTTACCCACTCATGATACTTCAGGTGATGTCTGTACCACAAACTACATATATATATATATATATATATATGTGTGTATATCATGTCATCTTGTAGACTGTATTGATGCACACAAATAGTATATATATTTATTAGAATATTACAAAACATCTGTTTATCTAATAAAGTCGGGTTTGCAAAAACAACTGGGTTCCTAGTGCAACCACATTATTTCACATAATGCATAAAGGTCAGCAAATGTGTAAAGTTTAGAATGAAAGAAAGGAATAATTCAAGTTATCTTCTCAACCTTATGTCTTTAAAACCTTTAGTTAAGCAATTTTGGTTACACTGAGGTAAATATTGGTATTTTGAGAAACACAATTCACAATGATTGTTTTCTTTAGATCTGCAGCCTGTTGCAGCCACACAAAAATTGGATTACCTATAGGTTTATATATTGGGGCTAATGTTTTGTGACTGATGATGAACATCAGAGGCATGAACTGGATCGCGACAACTTTTAATTTTTTTTTTTTTTTCTTGTGTTGTGAGACTCTCATACCTTTCAATGTTTTTGAAGATGTTGCACTTATCATCTCTCGTAGTGATCTGGAAGGCCAGTGCTGCATGGTGGCTCTCTAGCACAGCGGTGTCGTTGTAGAGGATGGCCAACTCGCTTCCTGCATTACACAGGAAGCTGTTGGTGCGGCCTGGGTGGTCCACGTCGTGAACAGTCGCAGCAATTAGGGCGGCCACCTCGTCAATGGGATCCAAACTTTGCTGTTGGGGCAGATTGTACAAGTAGTTAGGCATTTAAAGACTAAAGTCTGGTATATTTATACTTTGATGCATCATTTTGAGTATTGACTAACCTTCTACAACATTAACTAGACATGCCACATCCCAATATCAACACAGCAGGTTGAACCCAGAAGTAGCTTTGCTACTATGATTAATTATTAGGATAATGCAATTAAAAGCTCCTTAGTTTAGCTGTATCTAATAGGGATCTTAAGCTTTTCGATTATACGTTATTCACTAATAGAATGTGAATATTAAATGCAAAATTAAGCATTTATTGGATCAAATAACTTTCAAAATAATTAATCATTTCTAAAATAATTTTAAACATAACAGACCTGCTAACCTAATTTCCAGGTATTTGTTAACCTTTGGTGATGTAACTTAGCTAAGCCAATAAAAGATCCCTCCACTGACATCGGAAATAGACAGATTGGTAATCAGCTTTAGCCAGAGCCTGGCCTACACCAGTTACTGAGCCACTGACACACTTGGGCCGGACCACGACTCTCTTGGATACTTGGATATCAGTCTGAAATGGGACTGTAGAAGAAAATCCCTTCATCTACATACTGTAGGTGTTTAGGCCCACAACCAGAGTCGTGTTGGACATTTGTAAACAGACTATGCCAGCTTTTCACTCATGCTAACACTTAAATCAAGATGCTGACTTTCAGCAACATCATTTTAACTACACATCTTCTGTTTAACAATCAGTAATGTCACCCATTCTTTCTTGAACTTGAATCATATATACAGAACATCTTATATATATAAATCCATAGCCTAAGCTTTGGACCAGCAGCAACACTCAAATAACATGTCATATTTAACAAGTTTGGCATATATTGTTTACATTTTTTTAGATTTGAATGAAAATATATTTTTAAATTACCTTGACCCTCTCCTTGGAGAGAAAATACGCTGTTGCGTGCAGGACATCAGCTGCATGAGAAGAGTTGTGATAGGAGTTACTGGAGTGGTAGTTAGCTTCAATTACTTGAAGCCAGGAGCGCAAAGTGGCCTCAGGGCAGTTTAGGTACTCGCAGACCCCAAATCTGGAGAAGATCTTCATGCCCAAGTAAGTCAAAGGCCTGCGGGATGATTCAGCATATTAGTTAAATATAAACTCTCATCCCAAGCTGTCAAACATAAGGCACTGTTCCTGTGGTAGACCCTAACTGTGTTATTGCCTCACCGTTTCATGGTTGCAGCTTCCAAGTTCACAATGTCAAAGTCCCAAGATTCCTCGTTCTCCATGGTCTGGGCGATACGAGGGGGGATGTCATTTAAAGTCAGAGGAGTTGTCAAGTGACTGGGGATATGGTGGGGCTCTGTAAGCAAGGAAGATGCAAGAAAATACATTAAGATGAATACATTTGTAGAAAATATTTATGCTTAAAAAATGTAGCACAACACTTCATATCATTCCTCATGTATGTAAACTTACGTTTCGAGGACAAGATGTATTCATTTCCTGACAATCTGCGTAGGCCATCCTGTGAACAGAGAATAAAGAAAGTGTCAGGGAGTGAGGGAGCACAAACTGACAGCATCATTCATGCTTTTTATACAGACACATGAGGAGTTCAGCTCAGTGTAGGGAGCACCAGTGTCAAAGCTGTCAAAACTACTTTCAGAATAAAATATATGGAGAGTGAAAGTGTTTGGGTGCTTTGAGACATTTAATCTGACATCAGATCTGATATGAATGTCTTCTGTGCTAAATTAAGCTGTTAGGAATACCTTACAGAAAATGACAGCTGGGACTTCATAGTAAAGAAAAAGCAGTCACTTTTATTTTTTGACCAAAATAAAAAAATATTTGATGCTCACATTAAGCCACTAGTCATAGGGAATTTGTATCCAACAATAGATAAGAAATTAAATCACTTTTTGAACACCTCTGAGCTCCATCAATATGTGGATAGATTAAGATTTACATATAATGTTGACCAAGTTGCAGAAGGTAATGCACTTTGACTGAGGCGAGAGCGCATCGAATTACAACAGTATTATAAATAATAGGAAACAAACGCACAGATTTTCCATATTAACACTTTTATGAGGGATCTTTCATCTGTGCCATGACACAATTTTTTGGAGGCTTTCTTATGTTGACACCTCATATACTTCCCCCCACTAGCACAGAGAGTGAGAGCAGGGATGAGGCAGCCAAGCTTAATATTAAAGCCAATGTGGAAATGATAGGAAATCATTTCCATATTGGTTAAATGTAATAGTTGTGTCAGAAATGACACTGTTAATTTATGTACATGTCAGATAATCTGCCGGAAAATATTCCATTATGGCATTTGTCTTCCTTTGGGCACTGCAGCATGCTGTGACAGCAAATGGTGCTCATCAGTGGGGCAACACATCATCACTTTAATAATCAAACACATGCTTCTCAGAGGTTAGTGGTGAAATGATCCGGCTCTGTTAGGACTGTGATTTCTAACTGCTTTCGATAGAACACTCAGTAATAAGAAACTGTAAATAAAGAAAGATCAAACATGCGGCTCTACTTCAAACAAAATCAGTCGGTTAATCAATCAAGATAATTAATGACCACCTGATTTGTCCTGCAGCGCCCCCATGAGCTTGATATTTGTGGATTTGTGTGAAATCTGGTACAAACAATTTCTCGCAATGTGAATTGAAACAACATTGCCATCAGACGTACTTTGTGTTTAGTGCTTAATGGTGTATGTTAGCTGCATGCTAAACATGCTTACTAAAATGCTGAATATTTATAACTATATTCTTGCTAATATTCAGCAATTCGTACTTTAAGTACATACCGCAATACAGACTTTGTAAGATGCCCTTGTACTGTTGATTGAAATATGCATTAAATTGGTAAACTCTACTTTGTCATTTTCATTGGGACTTAAACTTTGATCCTCTTGCTCATATACTGTATATACTGCGTTAAGGATTGTGGGTCTGAATAATCAGAAAAGCATGCTGGCTTGCAAGTTGATTCTGGCATTTTAAATAGTACAGAAGTTTGGGTATTGGAGTCTTGTTTTATGTCAACAACCACTGCAGTATTTTTTCATCCATTATGTTTTGTCAAAAACATAAATATTGTTAAAATGTGTCTCTCAAAGAATAAATGACAATAAGCTGAACTAAATGTATTTTATGTGGTAATACAACAATGCCTTTAGGTCATCAAATGTTAAATTCTTAAAAACCTAAGAATAAGACATTGGGAACATTAAAGCCTCAATTTCTCTCTAATGTTATTGTTGACCCTTCACGTCAGCTTTGTAAAAACAGCATCACCCAGTCATTCTGGTTAAGGATATATATATTTACAGTATACATTCGGCATGTGTGAATGCATGGGTATGTGTTGCAGTGAAATGTTTACTTCACAAGTGAAAAGGGAAGACGAGACTGGCTCATTTTTGACCCGAACATTGTCTCATGGTGGCGCTGCATCTGTACACACTGGTTATTTAAAGGCTTTCTGCCCAGAAAGATAGAAGATGCCCAGACAGCTCTTCTTTTAGTGTTCACTGCATCTTCTGAGGTCAGACCCAGCACACCGCACCATAACAAATTAATCTAACTACACATGCAGCCAAGCACCTCATAAACCAACATGATCGTACATAAATAACGATCTAAACCTGAACTCATGCCTCACGGTTTTCTGGTTTCATCAGCCTTTATCACTTATACAGAACAACTGTTTCTGGGGAAGTAATAGCTCCCTGCCTCTGTGAGTCCAGAGTGAAAATGTATAAGTAAAGCCATGCTTATTCATCTGATCCAAAGAACAGGATGTTTCCAGGCCTGTGGAGTCGAAAGGAAGAGGTTCATGTGAGTGTGACTGTGTGCAGAGAGAGAGAGGGGGGGTGCGGGTTGGGCTTTCCTCTCCAGCCTACAGGAGCACAAAGGACAATCTAACACTTCCTCTGGGGTTGTTGCCAAGACTGCCAACTTGGCACTCTTTCTACTTCTGTACTTCACCATTGCTGTCTGTTAATCTCGCTCCCTCTCTAAAATATGGATAGAAATCCTCACACATAACCACTCTTGTCTCTGTTTCTTTAATTGAACGCGCTATCATGGGCTTTCATTGATTGGACATTCATGCAGACATGCGTTTTATCACAGAGGAATTCTGCCTCTGACGTGCGTTATCATATGGGAGTTAATTCATTCTTAGCGGAAGGAAGCTGTTTGGGTGTTTCAGACCTCTTGAAGGACCCTTGTGCTCCACAGGATCTGCTGCTTACCGTCATCAGCCCCCCCACGAGGTCATTCGTATGGGGGTCCTCATCCTTGGTGCCCAACTGTGGGGAGTAGAGCTCAGTCGTCCTCAAGATCTCCAGTACCCGATCCAAGGCCTCTGCCACAGGCATTGGACTGCTCTCCTGTGCTGCGTTGATGATGTTGATGACCTGGAAGATGAAACAAGTATCTTTATTTGTAAAGCCCTTTATGCAAAAACCAATAACAAAATTATATCGCATAATATTTATAAAAGACATGTATTGGGCTGGGATAAAATAGGTAAAGGGAGTTCTGATAACGTAAAAGAAAATCAACAATTCAGGTAAAATAATGGTACAATTTAAATAGATATCATTTTGGCCCTGTTATTTTAATCATTACAAAATCTTCAATGACTGAAAATGTCTCTGTTCCCTTTAGGAAACCCATTTATAGGAGACTTTAAGTAACATATATAACAATGGAGGGGCGTTTCATGTACCAGTAAGATGTTAAAATCAATCCTCAAACCAAATTGGTTAAAACTGGTGTTATGTGGTCACTCTCTTAATTCTGCTAATTCACTTTCCTGCTTAGGGTTGGATGAGAAGATCAATACCACTCATGTGTTTGTATGCAGCTACAGCAGGGATACAGTAAGCCTAAAATCTGTACAAAAGATTTGTTTTTTAACACCCCATGCAGACAACTTCAAAAAACTAATTTAAAGATCTGCTTAATCCTAGAAAACAAGTTATAGCTATAGCAATTACACACACACACACACACACACACACACACACACACACACACACACACACACACACACACACACACACACACACACACACACACACACACACACACACACACACACACACACACACACACACACACACACACACACACACACACACACACACGCAGATTTCACTATCAGTGCTTTATTCTGTAGATGATGACGCCTACAGGGGCTGACTACACAGTCAAATGATACAGCAGTGGAGCCGCAGTGTGTCATGGGGGACTTTTTCTCTTTCAGACTATCCAGGCTGGAGACTTCATAAACCACAGTAACAGCAGGTAATTCTGGTTTGACATGCTTTCCTGCCTTGTGCATGAAATGTGGCATTTTATCCGCCTTTCGCCTCTTGACGTGGTATGCATGGCCTCTAGCCTGGATGCTAGTAGCTGTACAAGAAGTGCTCATGGCGGTTGTGGCAGCTTAATAACCCAAGAGTCATGAGATAAATAACATCAGTACAAAGTGATAATCATGAGACGGAGGCTGGGAGGGATGATGGGGGAGGGGGGGGGGGGGGGTGATGAACCCACCTTGGTGATGGGAGCCTCTATAGTCATGGAGTGGATTCGGGCCATTGAGGAGTGCCTTCGTTGTGAGCTCCCTGGCAGAATGAAAATACATCCCCATATTATAACACACACAAATTAGGCGTCAGTTTTTCCTTTAATGATTGTGTTTGCATGTGTGCTCAATCAACACTTGAAGCAAACAAACAACAAGGAAGGTCTCATAAGCTGGCAAGTAACGCCCAGAGTTTCCATCATATATCTCCCTTCACTCTCACCATCGCTCCCCCGAGATGTTGTGGATCTGACGTCCAAAGAGCCTTTCCTCCGGTCTTTGTGCTTACTAGATTGGATGTCTGGGGAGAAGAAAAAAATTGACATTAAAATGCACACACAAACACATTTCAAATTCTGTGACAAGGCTGATATTGGCCAAATATCCTTGAGGAGGGGAAGCAACTCTTAATCAGTCCAAACTGAATACTGCAGTCTTTCTTTTTATCACTTTGAATTTACTTACTGATTCTGTGGTTACTCACAGGTTTAGTTCTGAGGGCTTTAATCCACTTAGAATGTAATAGTGGGTATAAAAGGTGATAAAGTGAAAGAAAATAAGGTAATTTTATGCCAAATTCTACATAACATTTGGAACAAAGTTAAATCCATATATAGAAAACAGTAAATATTGTATCTTAGGTTGTTTTTATTATCAGATCTTTCCCCAAAAAAACTCAAAACTGTCTGACCATATAGCAATCACTCACTTAAATATGTACTTCTTTAATAGGATCTAATGGGCTTGACATTTCTTCTGAGTGACTTGGGTAAATGAAAAAAAAAAGTTTTTTAAAAGGCTCAGTCATAAAAAAAAGAACTGGGCACTGTAGTGTTTACAAAAGGTTTCTCACACAGCTTTCTTGGTCCATATAAGCAAATAGTTCTGCAGTGGACATACAATGTATTTTGTATTCACTCATTAAATAAAGGAAATGAATAACAAAATAAATGTAAAACACCAGTCTCAGAGACATTTATCAAACTGGCAAAAGACTGTGCAGTCCAAAACTTTTTAACAGGCTTATACCATAACATTAAAAGTCAAACTTTAGATTCTTAAATCTGAAGACCTAGGGTAAAAGGGGTGTTAATGTGACAAAGACTGTCCTGTAAGAACATGCACAGCTTCACAAACACATGACAATTTCAAAAATCACTTCTTTCCAGTGAGCTGGTGAATGGACGCCAACACAGGAGATCTGATCCCTGTGTTTTTGGCCTCTCGGGAGCAGAGCTGCTGCATTCTGTAACCAGTTGCAGCTGTGGGTAGGTTTCACGGTTGATACCACAATACGGCAAGGAACAATAGTCCAGATTAGAGGGAATAAAAAGCCACCAAACTTTTTCAAGATCAACAAAACAAAGATTTTATTTCTTTTAAGGTGTTTCTCATCTACATAAAGCAAGACTGCCGTTTGACATGAGTTATGATTAAAGAGAATAGTGATTTTCTGGCATGGTGCATTCAATTTTCTTACATATTTCCCATGGTTTTGAGTTTAAAAAGCTCAGGTTCCCAGATGTGTCTTCGAGGTGTTGTTGCTAACATTTAACAGATATTTGGTGTTTGAAAACAGTGGAGACGAGTGTATCATCTGTAAAACTGGAACTAATACTGTGCTTCCTAATGACAAACACACTGTTGGCCCTCACATCCTCAAACCTTGTGACCGATCACAAGTGACATCGTCATGGAAAGATCTTCCATCACTAATGCTGATAACTACACAGCAGAGAAAACCTGAATTTCTCAAATCTGAAATGTTTTAGCAGCATAAATCACCTCTAATGTTACCCTAATACAGTGTAGAGTATGGATCTTACCTGTCTGAGACTCTGCTTGCACACGTTCAGTGGATTTATCGCTCTGCATGGACAGAATAAAAAGCACATTGTTACATGCTGGCCAGCAAATAAATAATCTCATTTATTACTTATCAGCAAAACTGGAAACTCACCTTATTATTATCATGTAAAGGCCAGTTGATAGACACATAGTGTCTGATTTTTCTGTTAATGACAAAAGTTAATTAGTACACCAGAAGAAATAAAGAGATACAATCATATTCATCCTGTGTAATTATTCATTTGCTGAAAAGGTGATTTATTTAGCAAGACTGAAGTAGCCTGGCCTTGACATACAGCCACTCACCCTCCCTGTCCAATTACAGGTGTGATCTTCACATTTTGCTGAATGCTGTCTCCGTTCTTCTTTTTGGCATAATAAATCCCCTGCCACTCCTGGAACAAGGTAAAACCAAATGAGAGGGATAAAACATGGACACAGAAAATGTACAGCCGATTAATAATGAATTATAACAAAGACTGAATTGAACTGAAATACAGTTTTTGAATTGAATAGTTTGAAAATGTCCAAAATGTGGTTGATGACTGGATGTAGCAGTGTTTGTGGTGCGTGTAAGGTGGTAAAGTGGGGTAGCTCAGAGTATTTTACAGAGCAGCAAGTTGCTTTAATGGATAAGGGGTGGGGGGGCACTCCTGGACTCCAGCGCGCTCGTTTCATGTCCCCCCACCTACAGACGGCTGTGGCAGCTTAAAAAGACTCTTCCTGCTGTTAGCCTGTCTGAGACTGACCTTCGCTCTCTGTGTAGTAAGATTACAGCCCAGCCATCAGCCGCTGTTTATATGCACATGAAACAGAGCTGCTGGATGGCCAGTGGTGCGGACTCACAGCACACATGGATGCACGTGCACGCATGCATGCACAGACACAAAGGCAGGAGCAAATATCTGAAGTGCTGAAAAGACTGATGTGATTGTGAGACGATAGTCTTCATGTGAAAACTGTGTTTGTAAGAGCATCAGTAATCACATAGATGTGTTATTTCACCCTGAGATAGGGTATCTGATTCATCTGAACTGACATGTATAAAATTGATGATTTAATGAATGTATATTACCTTTCCTTTCCGTATGCAGGAATTTATTGTTTCAAGGAGATCAGGCTTATTCTTCTCACTTTTAGGCACTTCTATAATTTCCTTCCCTATTAGCTCGCCTCGTTGGTAGCCCATAATCGACTCATAGGCAGGGTTCACGTACTGCAAAGGAGAGGAAACAAGAGTGTTGAAGCCAAATCTGAGATGACTGTGATGACTTTACACTCAGTTAAGATGACCACATATGAATCTTGCCAACAATTACAATTCAGAGAAGAAACATTCGTTGCTTAGTTCATGGAGCTCAGAACATATATATGTTATGTGAAAACATAACGTGATAACAGGATAAAGTGCTTTGATGGCAACAAAAAGAGCCATTCAGAAGGACAGAAACTGCATCTAGCGCTACTGAGCTCTGGGATCACAAGACATGAACAGGCTCTAAAGCGGCAGAGAGGGAGAGAGATAGCAGGGGAAAAAGGGAGGGAGCGAAAGACTTGCTGTACATCACAATAAAGTGACTAGAAATATTAAGGCTATAAAAACCACCTGAATTACTTGATCTTCAGAGGTGATCTCTATGGCCTCTTGGCTTTGTTCTAGAGCCGTGAAAATAGCATTTCCAGCCCTACCAAAGTAGAAAGACAACAGTATTAGAAGTATTGTTAACAAATGCCACAAGCAGAGGGTACAGTAACTATTTGTATAAATGTATAGATAAAAAAAACAATGCGACTTAACTGGTATTAAAATATCAACAATTGTTAAAGAACAGATCATCTTTCATTTTCTGTAGCTTCACAATTATTTATAGAATTTTAAGAATAGAATAGATGGATAACGCAATAAGATTGATAAAAAAATAATAGTGAAAAAATAGTAGGTAAATCAGAAACACTACAAAACCCAGACAGAAACGGCATTCAATTAATCAAACCTAAATATGAAATAAAACTGTATATCAAATGATGTAAAATAATAATAAACAACAACAATAGCAATAATAAATTAATAACAATAATAATAATAATAATAATAATAACAATAATAATAATAATAATAATAATAATAATAATAATAATTGTTGTCTGTGGATCTACTGAGTCTCACATCAACAGCTAATCTTTTTAATGTCTTGCTCTCAGTTGAACAGCTTTGAATACTAATAAATGTAGAATGCTACCACAACACGGTACAGGACAAAGTACTGGACTCACCTCAGTTTGAACTGTGCCCGCACCTCTCCATGCTCCAACTGTAGCAGCTCGTTATAGCAGGCCATCATATTGGCATTCTCCACATATCTCTAAAAGTGAGAAGGAAAGCAAGGATCATTCAAAGACCACTAAAATCCCATTTTCATATAAACATATCCATTAAAGGGTAGTGCTTTCCATGGCATGAGTTACAATGATTCAAGGAACTCAAAGCACATCTCTCCTGAGCAAACAAAGATGATTTACAATCCGTGTACTGCCTTACAGTGTTGACAGTAGGGATATAAAAAAGCATATTGAAAGAATAATACAAACACAGGCAGCAGAAGCCACACATGCACCATTACGGACAGAATCTCGCTCACCCTATTAAAGCCGGCGTTGATCAGGGGCATCACAGATGCTTCCTCTCTGTCTGGCCTTCAAAAGAGAAAACGTGTTGGCACCCAAACAAAAACAAATGATCTGCTCCATAAGGGTATTTATATTCTGACAATACTCCTAATCATTAGCAACTTAAAAAGACAGTTAGAGAAAAGTACAAAAAACGGCAAAATGGGCCAGCACGTTGACATACCTTTTCACAACGGCGACTATCACAGTGTTTTCTGAGGAGTTGACCGCTCTAATTGACCTGAATGTAAACAGAGAGAGCCTTTTAGCCAGAGAGCAGGCTGGTGGAAAAGCCCATGGCCTCAAATCAATGTATTTTTCAGTTTTTCACGCTCCGATTCTCTCAGGCAGGCCGAGCCCAGTGGTGGAGCTCGGTGCGCAGGCCGAGGCCTCTGAAAGAATGCAGTGTACAGGGCCACTCATCCGCCTGTGGTTTCCCCCAGCCAGCGGTCATAAAGGCCCTTTAGTTCCCCATCGGAGCCTGCGCGTGTACACTGAACATATGGATTGGCCAAAATGAATGGGGTTAACATACACGCTGGGCAGGGCAAATGAATGTTTGTAAATGTGTTTTTAGTTTGGGCAGAGGCTAAAGATAGAGGGTGGTATGGGCAGGCAACGCTCATTTCTCATCAACATGCCTCCGCTAGGTAGAATGGGATGGAAGAGACGGAGCCCAAAGTGAGCCATCCATTTAACCACACGTGTTACCAAAAGCTCTGTAACACGAGTGCTATCCTTTCAAGATCGTCTGGTCTGGATTATGTTTTTGGCCCTTGATGACAGTGCCTTACATATTTGAAATACATTCAACTGTGTCCACCTACCAATCCAGAGCGCAAAAAAAGATGGAGTAGCTCAATACATTAGAAAAAATTCAAATTACAAATTAGATTTATTTTCAGATAGATATAACAGCTGAACACAATATGCTGTGATTGACAGCTATTTACCAAGCAAGCAGAAGTCTAAACAGGAAAAACAATATTAAATCATTAGCTACAACTGGGATTAACAAATGAATATCCTAAAAGTCATAAATTGGTACCGACGTACTGCTTGAAGCTTTCCAGTGGTTGCATGAATGCAATGTTGTTGCTAAAGTTGGAGGAAAAGTAATTGATTTAAATTTATAACAAATTTCTTAATATTTGAACTGTTTACCTACTTTTTCAAACAGTGTAAACAACAACTTGCAAACTTTACCATACCAATTTAGGAGCTTAAAAATGTCTGGACGGTTTTGGATGTGAGAAAACAATATTTTACCAACAACTAATAATAAAGCCTTGAATCGCTTTGAGTCTGAAATCAGTTTAAAAGCACACATTTGGAACGTGATGTGTTGGTAAAGTGGAACTTGATTTAATCTGACACAGCTTTGAGATACAACATGAAATAGTAACAAATTCTCTGATGAAGAGTAGTGAAGAGGCCTACCGGCATAGTGCTTCAGCATCAAAGTGTCTGGAATGTCTGTGGTCAATGATGACGAGGTCATGATGCTTCTCCAAGAAGCATTCAAGAGCCGACTCGGGTGTTCGTGCCATGCTGCACCTGAAGTTGGCTTTCTCACATGCCCAGCAGAAGCCATTACTCTGACTGTCCTCTTTGGCAAAAACTAAAAGTACCTGCAGAAAGAGAGATGGCTTAGCACATATAACCACACATCTATTCATGATTCAACAATTAAGCATTAAGTAAATAAAATGATGGAAAATAAAGAAAAATGCTTTTCACCTAGACTACAGAAAGCAACTCCTAGTTGACTGTTCTGTTAAATTTTAAAACATTATGTAATCTACACTGAAAATATAATATCACTGTACCACATATTGTCTAATGTTAAGGATTGTGTACATCTCACTTGTACCAATGCTAAATGTGTGCACAAACTGATTATATGTTTGGTGTAATTAAATAATACTAGAGCTACAGTATTAAGAGAGGAGATGGACATAACATTTGTTGTAAAACATTAGAGAGCTGATTGATATGTAGGTGTGATTTGATTAGAACATCCAATAGAATCACAGATGATCTGCCTCCGTCCTGTGCTACACAGTATGTTCATTAAGACTCAAGAAGAGGGAAAGCTACAGTAAAATGTGTATTTGATGCTTCAGTGCCAGCAGCTCAGAGTTGTCATGTCATCATTGGTGCATTCACGCTCATTTACGCCTGTTGGCCTTATGCACCCGCACTGTGGGCTTGACTGTGACCTCAGGCCTGCAGCGGACAGGCACTGATTGATCAGGCTCAGCTCGTACTCGGGTGCGTCAGAGATTTTATTGTCCACTGCCGTGATCTATGACACAATTAGTTGAGGTGGCCTTGACCAGCCGCAGCCCCTCCCTCCGGCCTGCCAAGGCTGTTGCACAAAGTGCTGCCACTACCGCCAAGCCAGCCATTGAGAGCGCGCTCTCTCTCTGCCAGCATACTTTCATATAACCTCTTACTTGCGTAAATACTGGACCAGAGAGTTAGGCCCGCCTCCAGGAGCAGTGCTGCACTAAGAGTAGATTCATGAGTCACTCTCTCAAACAGACGTCATATCCAACTGTTGACAGGGAGCAGGATGAACGTAAAGAAGGGAAAGTTTGTTCTGCGGTTTTTAGTTTGCATCACACCTGTTTAATTGAGTTAGGGCACAAAGACGTGACTTTGTTGGAGAAACTAGAGCTACTGTCCTCCACACAATGAGAGGATAGAGGATTGGTTGTTCTGACAGTTGTCCTTTTGAGTCATTCTCATGATCGCTGTGGCTTTATTTAAGTACTTAGCTCCAGGCCTGTGAGGGGTTTTGCTAATGCAAACCATATTCCACATATGAACAGTTTCCCTGCAAGCGGCAAAAAGTGGTCGTGTCATAAATACATCACCACTGAGTCCTGCAGCTATGTTCGGTACGCACAGGGAATTAGATCAGAATTCCACATTGGGATGTTGGTAGAAAAGTCAACATTCCCGCAGAGGTGTAGGAATGGGGTAATATAGGCTGAGATAAGGTCTTTTCAGATCCATCTGCACAGACAACAAGGATAGGCCTCGCTCTGTATTAATACACCAGGCCTGGAGAGCTCAAAGAACATTTTAAGTGAGGACACACTGTTAATGGTCTGAAGAAAAAAAGCAAAAAGGCAGAGAACTTAGAAGAGAAACAAAGACAGCAAAAGGAAAAACTGTTTGCAGGGAGTTGGAAGCATTTTGGCAGGGTTTGATTGCTCTGTCTAGAAAAGATCATTGTTAAACCAGAGAGGGCCCGGTCAGATCCTGTGAGCCGCGAGAAAAGAGGAGGAGTAGAGTGGAGGAGGGCATGACAGGATCAGCTGTGAGTGACAAAAACAGGAAGGGGATATCTTTCTACCTCGTTTTCCTACTAGAGTCACACTGGAGAGCATCAGACATTAAAGCAGAGTCTGTGGCATTAATACAGGACGTCTAATGCAGATCTGTTCTTTGAGTACTGCTGAGTTATTTTCATTACTGATATACTAAGTTTAGCTGTGGTATTCAAACAAGGATTTACATTTTACTTTGCACCAGGGCTGGAACTAACAATTAAATTATGATTTATTGTTTTGTCTGTGGGCTGTAAAGAAAAAATGCCATCTTCAAATGTTTGTTTTATCTCAACAACACCATAAAACCAGGACATTCATTTAGCCAAACAAAGAGAAACAGAAAATCCTCACATTTGGGCAGCAAATGTTTTGCATTTCCAGCAAAATGGCATGATAACTTTTCAGTTCTTTGATGCACCCTTGAAACCCTCTTTCTTCTGAAAAATCAGATTTTTTAAATTCTCCCAAGTTTTCAGACAATGAGCAGCAGCGCCTGCCAAAGTAAGGAGTGCAGTACCCAAGTGTATAATGAACCATTGAACGTCAGAGAATGTCCTGTTTGCAGTGACCACACTGGTGCATGGATCCTCTGTGCACTCCTTCCATAACGTGCATTGTTCATTATGGTATGTTCTTGGTCATAAATGTTTGGCCTTGTTGCCTTGACAACCCAAGGCTGCATTGCACACAATAGGTCCATTAACAGTTTTTTTTCTTCCTCTTCTTTGAATGTTTGCATGGGGACGGTTTTTCCCCTTTAATCTCTTAAGGAGGTGTGGTACCTTTGAGAAATTCAAGATTAGTTCTCAATGCAAACAATAGTAGGTGACGTTTTGAAATGCTAATACTAAGAAAAATGCCACCAAATATTGACAGTCACACCGTGTTTAGCCCCAGGGCTCAGCTAAAAGCCCCTGCTGAAGCCTAAATGATATGAACATAAACATTTCCCTGGAGCACTTCTGTTGTTACGTGGAAAGCTGTAATGCGTTGGAGCACATAATCATCAATCATTCAGATGTTTGTCTTTGTTTTACAATACCTGAAGTGGGTCTTTAAATAACTTCATTGGTCCAAATTGCACCTCTGTTAATGTGGTCTGAAAGAAAAAGACAACAAGGATTAGACAAAAATCATATCAGACATATTTATTCAGTTATTTCAGATGTGAGTTAAGTTTTCATTGGCTTTATAAAAATCTGAAAATTAATAATAATAATAATACCAACAATAACAACAATAATAGCAAAACTAACCACTTTCTGACATTATTAAACCATTAAAAAAGCATGGTGGTAACTCTGCTCTTTGCAACAAAATGAGTTCATGAATTGAAGCCAGAAATAACCAGAGCATTTTTAAATCACCAATAAGATATTTCTTGTTGATATTTCTATTAACTTACTTATTTTTGTGTCCATTTGAGGCTGTGTTGTATTTCCATTTTTCCCCATTCCAAGTCTTTATTTTAGTAAATATTATAAATGATTTAACAGAATGTCTCCCAAAATAAATTAAAATTAGCTAAACCTTGACCAACTACAATACTAAAAGGCTTCTTACACATTATGGGATCAAAAAAACAATTAATACCATTGCATAGTTTCACACTCAAACAGTATTTTTTAACATTTTGCACTTTTACTTTAGATATAGGACTAAAATATCACTGCAGGCACTGAATACTTCTTATATCATCATAGCCATAAATGTATGTTTTAGATTTGGGCTTTTATACCGTACATCAAGTCAATAAATGTGCGGCACCTTGGCCTGTTTTAACAGTAATAATCTAATAGTAGATGAATTGGGCCATTTTGCGGTGCATTTTACTTTTGATACCCACATGAACATACTCGGGACAATTCTAATTGGATTTTCAAGGCAGGATTTGTAACATAGGGTTTTGAATCTGAACACCCCTGGCTGAATCAGCAAAAGCAAATACATTTATAATAAGTAATGTAATGTCTTGTTATCCAATTCAACTACACACTAGAGTAGAGAATTATTTTTATTTTTTAAATTAAAAAGACAGACTTATCAACTCATTGCACTTTCTCTATATGAGCTTACTCTTTTCTGTCTGCAAATCATTTAGCTTCCTTCCTGCTAAATGGAAACCAGCTCAGGGGTTAGTAACCATAGCAACCAAGCCCCTTGCGGACTGCCATCCCTCTAGAATTCCTCTTCTCCGTAAACAATCTACACATGTGAGGAGGAATACAGAGAGGAATTTTAGAGCGTGCCGGGCGGCAGTAAATCAGTTCTTGCTAAATTGTAAGCCTTTTTGAAAGCTCCATCGAAACAACAAACGGGGAGGGGGAAGCTGATTAGCCCTCGGTCGTAGCCATATTGACGTCATCATGACACTAGGCCGTTTGTTGTAGCCGTCCACAAACACAGAGTATGGCATCAGGATGGCTGCAAGCTGATGCTCTGTGATCATCTGATCTTTCACAGACACGAGGACCTGGTCGCATGATAGGCTCATGTGCACTCGAGAGACAGTGTGCATGTGTTAGTGAGAGAGGCTATTTAATAGGGACTAACATATGGAAAGGGCACATGCTTTTCCCCCAAAAAAGGTTTGACTGAACAAGAACCAGTTTTCTTGTTGTCAGATGTGATTTCAATGAATATGACCACGTGTGTCGGAACAAATAACTCAGCCCTCAGCTTTATTAATTTTGATTACAGATTCAAACCAACCATTCGTTTCCCTGTAGGGGAGAAACAAAATGCTTATATGAACTACTACTAGTCACAGTGCAATGCCGTGTGTTGGCGAGCTAGTTGAGGTCGGGGTCCTGAAGTATGGAGTTTGGCCACAGAGCCTCCAGCGAGCTGAGGCCTCGCTACAGCAGCGCTCTGTCTCCATCCAGGGAGACTTCCCTCTCTAACCAACACTGACACAACCAATGCAACTGCAGCTGAGGTTGTGTAACTAGAACATCCTGCCACACACACGCAGCTGAACCAGTCTGCCAGCCTCTTCGGGCAACATACTCCTCTTGTACAGTACACACACGCACACACATGCACACACTGCAATGAATCACTCAGCCAAGCATTTGCATCCCGCAAACATCACACTGGCACTCAACCAGAGGCAAACAAAGCAGGGGGAAGTGAGTGAGCATGTAGGCCAGGCAGGCAAAGAGTATGCAGTGTGTCTACGTAATCCTTGTCCCGCCCTATGTGCTGCTGTGTGTACCAGTCACACTGGACCTTTAGCTCTGTCTGTCTACTGGGCCACTTCTTAATGAAGACGACAAGTTTGTTGAGCAGCAGGGCACAGTGCAGATGCAGGTCTGATTTAATGCAAAGCACGCTGGCTCTTGCACCTCTTCTTTATTTCATTTTCTAGTTCAATCGGGGTTTAATTACACTTTACTATGACTTTCAGTGAAATCATACAGTACTGTGATTATTAGTTTTTTGATGTAACCGTTCATCAAACTTGTTTTGTCCTTTTGATTTGAAAAGAACATGTAATTAAAACTGAAATTAAAAAAAAAGCTTAAATAGTTTTGCTTTCAACATTGTTTTTCTTATGTGTGATTTGCCATATCTTCATATATAGATTGATATCAGACAAAGTCTTCTCAATTATCTTCACCAAAAGAGGTTATGTTTTCAGATCAAGATGTTTCCCTATTTTCTGTCAGCAGGATTACAGAAAAACTAAATTCCAACAGCGTATGTCCCACATGGCACAAAAGTTACAGTATGTGCCTACAGTGTTTACATTTTGAAGTAGATCCGAAACACAGGGCATAAACACTCCATGCAGACGTACCAGCACCATAGTAGTTTTCATTATTTCAAACATATTTAACAAACCTATGGAGCTGTGGTTTCTAAACTACAATGATTCCAGAGTCAAAGTACCGATTTGTCCTGAGGAGTGTGAAGCCTTTTCAAACTGTGCGTTTCTTTCACTCTCGGAGCGTTGTGTGAATACTTCCAGTTGTCCTAATTTATTAGGTGTACATAACTAAAAGTTATAACTCTATATACAAATAATTGTATCTTTAAAAGAGATTTATTCACCTTGCTTTTGGGAAATGTAGTTTCTGCTGCTGTACAATGCTCTTCCATGTTAACCAATGTTAATGCTTTCTGGCATGTGGGGCAGCAACAATAGAAATGTCCAAACCATATCAAGATAGCAACGAATAGAAACCCTTCTAAATATAAGGCAAAGTAGTTCAGTAGCACCACAAAGGAAGCCTTATTTTCCCAAACTGCAAATATTTATGTTATCCTGTGACATTGTAATCATTTTAATGTAAGGGGTGCTGTGCTACTCAACACTGAGTCAATATCCCCCAATGATTAAATACATGTGGCTGATGGGACACCTTGAATTACAAAATGACATCGATAAAGAATCTGTATATAAAAGCGTCATTGCAAAAACGTGATTCCCTTAATAAGGTCGGGATTTGTACTGATACCGATCTGGCGAACAACTAAATCTCATAACCTAATTACAACAAGCCAATTACCACAGGGTGGACCTGGAGACTGGGACCTCTGAGGGTCCTGGGCCCAGTTCCCGCATTAACTTGGTGGTGGAGCAGTCTATTAAGTAAAGGATATGTAGGATTTTACTGTGAAAGAAATTAAATTTCCATTTCGGGTTCACTGTAAAAATCCTCACATAGATGACCTGAAAAGCTGTCTCGCTTACTGTTATGGGGGAGAAGTGAAACATAGAGCCTGATCTCACGCAATACTGCTATTTTCTGTTTATTTTGTTATGTTTTATTTACGCAGGGGGACCTTATTATTTTCTGTGACCTTGTTAAAGGCTGTTTATTTGAACTAAAACTAACTATAAAAATGAGATGTGTCCTATCTGTGATTTATAACAAATATTTATTTCCTAACAAAATGCAAGTAATATTGGTATGTTTAAGTGCCAATTTAAAAGTGAAACGATAAGTTGATGATGATCAGCATATTATGTGGACATTTTCATTCTGTTTTATGTCTGCTTGCAAGTGTCCTAAATGCTGGAATTCAAAATGAAAAAAATGTTTGCATGATTTAATACGAAAATAACCTAAAGTGACAGTTTCCAGAAAGACAGCTTTAAACTGTCTGATGTCGCTCCGCTCTTCCTTGTTGAGGCCGACATGAGCACATCAGAGCTGCAGGGTCTCTGCAGTCATCTCCAGCAGCTCTCAGGACAGTCTGAAGTCTTCTGCTACTCTCATTCAATACTCCTAATGTATTTACATAGCGGAGCTGCCTCTGACCCTATATCCTACTCCCAGTGTATCCTGCCCTATAGATCTCCTCCTCTCCTCTAACACACACACACACACACACACACACACACACACACACACACACACACACACACACACACACACACACACACACACACACACACACACACACACACACACACACACACACACACACACACACACACACACACACACACACACACACACACACACACACACACACACACACACACACACACACACACACACACACACACACACACACACACACACACACACACACACACACAGGCTTTCCACTAAAGTGAAAAACAGGAAATTGGATGACATTGTTCGGTGCGCCGACGTCAGCAGTGAGAGATAGAAAGAGTAAACAGCTTCCTCCACCCCAGAGCTGGGACCAGGATGCAGGGAATCTTGGGATGCATGCCCCTGCTCATGCTTCTTAGGAAAACTTGCTGTTCACGAACAATCTCCAGATACCTCGCTTGCTCTATACCTTTCATATGTTGTTTACACCTCTTTATCTGATACTTCTTATTCTTCAGTTTGCCGCTTTAAAACTTTCCCATATTGAATGCAGAGCTGATGACACTATGACATTAGACAAGATCAGCAATGTCAAAGTGTTGCCGTGTGTTCCTGTCTAAAAGTCTTAATCAAATGGAGATGAATCAATGTTCTTCATTAGGTCTGATTAGAGGGGAGCCCCAGCCACAGTGGACGCACACTATGTACCAGACAGACAGACAGACAGACAGACAGACAGACAGACAGACAGACAGACAGACAGACAGACAGACAGACAGACAGACAGACAGACTCTTAAACACACTGAGCTAAGTGATGGGCTAGATGGCACTGAGTGACACACACTGAGCCCCTCAGTTAGTGTGGCTAGCTGCCCATGCTGTGTGAGTTACATCAGAGAGAATAATTCACTTTCATGTGTGGCCACTTACATTGGCTGCCCATAGATCAGCTCTGAAGCCATTGATAACAATGGGGTTTCCTACCTGCGACCGGTCAAGGACCAGCCTGGCAAACCCCTCACTAAACACAGTCAAGTCCATTTCACCTGACTTTAAAATCATACAGGCTTTGGATAATTGAAAAGCAAAATGACAAAAAATGGGCAAGAATATCCTCTTTCGCTGTCTGTTAAAACCACGCATGTATTTGATTTTAGTTTTATTTTACTGGTTGGTATTCAGGGCTGATTTTCAGCTTTGAAGTTTCTTTATGGACAGCAACAACATAGGATTGGACAAACATAAATCCACTTATTCGTGTTTTGGACTAAAATTAATTTGTGATTACGAATGTGTGTAAGGTTGAAGTTCAGTATAATTTTTGTCACAATAACCAATAAACTGAGATAGCAAACAAGATAGTTAGAAGTAAACATTAAACTAAATGCTGTTGACTATGAATGCACTTATGCAAGTCCCTTAGGAAGAAGTGTCACATGGGTTGACAGTAAATGTGTATTTATGTAATCTATATTTTATAAAAAAATATGTTTGGTATAAGGCTCGCTATGAACCTGGAAAATATCCAGAATGTTGCTGTGCCTCTCATCCAATGCATGCTGGTGTAGCCTCCCTCTATCAAGCTCCACTGCAGAGGAGTCCAAAATCTCTCACTACTTCCTTATCACTGTATACATTTTTTATTATTATTTAGGGGACAATAAAAAGAAATACAAATGAACACTTTTGGACAATATTCCCTCCTTCAAACAGCATGTTGGTAGTCCTCAGTTAGTGTATGCTTCAGTGCATTGGGGTATGTTTTTAGTTTGCCAAATTGAATACATACATTTCTCAGAAGACACTCGGACGCAACAAAAAAAAAAGGAACACGCAGAGTGAGCAATTTCGACACAGCATGGTTGGGTAGAAATATAGATAGATAGATACTGTATATAGGGGATTCCTGCCTAAATACAAACTACATTATTTTTTACTATTTTAAGGATGACTACATATAATCAGAAACCATTATAACCATTACTTCATAGCCTTCAAACCCTCTTTGGTTCTTGGCCCAGTGTGAAGCAAATGATGACAAAGTGGTAAAGTGATTGTGTGCGAGAACTGAAAGCTGAACGCGTTAGTATTGTTTTCTCAGCAGGGATTTCATATTACTGCTCACAACTCTAAATAATATTTAAACAAATGCTTCATTTACACCCAGCTATGGATTGCATGTAATCCCCCTGTATCACTTCAGTACACAGTTGCTGTAAGAATCACACACATCGTCAGTGATTAAACCCAGACTGCTTAAGTCAAGAGTCTAATACAACTTCCCACGTTAGCAGCACTTCCTTTCCTTTAATGTGGTCCCTCTTTTTCCTGCAGACTGCTTTTCATTACTCTCAGAACGACGCACTCATCGACACGCAGGGGCTCACACAACAAACTCCCTCTTACCTAAAGTTTTCTATGTTACCACTCTATTCATAATCTGTTGTTTCCTGATGTACAGCACACAAGTTCACACAAAAAATATTAAAATGGATACATCAAATATGTAAAATTAATTACGGATCATTCAATATTTTTGCCTGCTCTTATTATTTTCCATTGCTTTAATATTGTAGATGAAGAGCGCTGAAAACACACATCCAAAATACAACTCATTTAACGTAGTAATGTAATTGCAGTTCATCGGTTAAGAAACAAATACTGCAACCGTGTGTATACTGGCTGCGTCCACATGTCTTATCCATGGTGACCAAGCCCACAGTCAGCCAGGCAGAAGACTTTAGTTGAGTCACTGGCATGGCAGAGGGAAACTAGGCCACTGTGGATCAGTTTGTCCCAGAACATCTTCTCTTTCTCTGTTTTCCTCACTCTGCCTCTCTCTCTCTGCCTGTCTCTCTGCCTCCCTCTCTCTCCCTCCATCTCTCTCTCTGTGTCTGGTGGAACGCTCTACAGAGGAAACACAGATCTCCTTGAACAGAAACTACAATATCCTTTAAAGAAATATTAATTTAATATATTTGCAATTTGAAAAAATAATTAAATGAAATGTTCTTTTTTTATAAATTCATCTAACATCCCAGCGTTTCTTATTGTTATTCGATGTGTGTCACATGCATGTCATGAGATGAACAACGTGCCTTCTTTCCCTGTCTATGACAACTGTTTGACTGTGTGCACATAAAAGGACAGAAAACTGGATACAGTAAATTAAATACATTTTAAAATAACTCATCCAGATTGTTGTTTCTTTTGCTCTTCTTTAACGTTATTAATCTTTCCTGTTCAAAACAGATAAATATTGTTTTTTTTAACGTAGCTTCGATTTATCCTCCTAGTTTCTTAACAAATGATTGATTCATAATTTAGTCTACAAAATATCAGAGGACAGTGAAAAATCACCAGATCATAAGTGTTTACATTTAAATTACCACAAGTTAGAGTAGCAAATGGCTCATATTTTCAGGGAATTTCATGTTTTTCTATTTCCCTTGAAAATACGACTACAACAATTATTTTGTCAAAACTTTTTACTGTAATTATTTACAGTCAATCATTCATTAAATCATTCTTCTATTCTTATAGGGTGCTTTAATTTGGCATGGAGGTCAAGTATTTCTGAGGTTTTGTGTGTGTGGGAATGCATAATGCATGGACGCATTCAGGTGCATGGTAGCAGCTGATGCAAATTTGAATCAGTTTAATAGAGTGCAAATAATCACAAAATATGACCGCTTTTTAGGACTGTGAAGTTTGTTTTCTGCATCATGGCAAAGAGCAGATCAGCAAAACTATCAGAGACAGAAAGTGTGCAATTATAACACATAATATCTTCAAGTGCACCAAAAAACAGAATGGTAACTGAACACTGATCAACAATAACCCACTGAGGTCCCCATACTGTATGTGGGCCTCCAGATAGATTGCGTCCATCCTGTACAAATGGCTGGACAAATATCATAAGTTTTACCTAATTTACAGTTTTTGTTTTTAATTAAAGCCTACATTTATCTATCTTATCTCTTCAGTGATGTCTAAACCAAGCCTAAACAGAGACAGCAACAAACAATCTGCAGTGTTTTGCCCAACTGCTACTTCATATCATATCACAACCTTGACACCCTGTCACGTCATTTAAATTCAAACATACAATCCCATGACATAAAATCTTGGATGCCCGTCCAATCATGTGACAGTATTCAGTTCATGGTATGTACTGTTAGAATCTGCTAATTTAAAATCTGATATGTTCACAAGTCAAGGTAAAGAATTATCTGCGGAATATTTGCTTGCAATATCATATGCTGGCTTTACATGCCACTAGCAGATATAACAAACATTTAGTAGACCAAAATAAAGACAGAAAGTGCAGTGTTTTGCATAGATTTACATTTTTTTTGTGCAGTTCCTCTAGTGTAAGCTCTGACCTTTATTCTGTCTGCAGTGACATCTCTCCTACCTCACCAGATCTAGGGAGGGAAGGGGAGGGAAGACACCGAGTAACTCACAGGAGACTGAGTGTGTCCTGGAATTCAGTCCCAAACCCCCTTGAATGACGTACGTGGTTTAAAAATACAGAGTTTGCAGAAAAGGGGAAGGTTACTCCATCCTTGGTGAGCCGTCCCTATTTCTCACTTGCACACCTTGCAAGCATTGCCTCAGAAAAAATCCCATCAGAGGTGAACTGCGGCTTTAGTACAATCTCTCTTTTTAACAATTTAACAGAAAAGAAAAATGGCTGTACCTACATACTGTCCACAACAACAACAACACACAGATTCTTAGAAGAACAAATCAGCAGCATGCATATTGTGCTCCTACAGATCTATGTATAAAGTTTGCATATTTTTCAAACTAAACGTG
The DNA here is from genome assembly GCF_036324505.1 of Eleginops maclovinus. Classification (NCBI taxonomy): domain Eukaryota; kingdom Metazoa; phylum Chordata; class Actinopteri; order Perciformes; family Eleginopidae; genus Eleginops; species Eleginops maclovinus. Next base: position 22,782,157 of record NC_086352.1, read on the forward strand.
TAATTGGATTATATGTCTACGCGGCTGACATCAGAGAACATGCTGCATTCCCTCAGCTCCTGACGCTGCCTAGGCGGGTGTACCCTGTGTCCACAGTGGTGCGGCTGTGTATGTGATCTGTGCGTCACTGTGCCAGCGAGAGTAACTGAGGCCTGGCAGAGCAGCAGCTCCTGCCGACAGGCCCAGTGCGGAGACTGTGCTCAGAGGAGTCCTCACACAACGGCCCACAGATGTGAAGATGAGCAGGAGCAGGGGAGAGACACACTCATTAAACATGGGGAGAAATACATAGTGATCGCTCCATGCGTAGAAGCTAATCCATACTATGATGATGAAACTGAGCACAACACCCATGGCTTTATTTATTTCAATTGTTCTTACTTTTCCCAATTCCTTTAAAAAAATAAAAAATCACTTTAACATTTTTGTATGAAAGTTGTGTTTATTGTGTCCAAACTATGACCCAGGCAAATGACGTTATCGAATGCTAAGGGAAAAGTAAGTAAGGAAAACCTAACTTTTGAATCTCCTAAGCCTGTATAGTGATAAAAGCCAGCCTTCACAAACTATACAGCAGCAATCATGCATGGTTAAAGTAGTAATGCAATCATTCATTACGGCACCTCCTTGACTTAAGGGGACTTGTAAGAGATAGATAAAAAAACAAATCTTAGTAGTACATATCTAACTTTTGATCCTTTGTATAGGTCATACTCCAAAAACACTGAACCACCTAAATGCACCTCTTGTTCAACTCCCATATACATCTCCAATTTGTAAGGCAGGCTTACTGTCATCTAATTATTATTAAATTAAATTAAAAGTCTCAAGACAAGACAAAAACAATGAGTTGAGTGCCCCTTTAAGAAAAAAATAGATACAGTACACGATGTCCTCTGTATCTACAATCAATGTGTGTAAATTAATTAAAGACAAAAGACAGATTAACGAGGAGCCGATCACTTTCTCCACTGTTCACCTTCAAGGTATTTCGGTCCTTATCCAGATTACTCTGAAATCCCCATAAGACCTGGACAATCCTAAGCCACCCAGGGCTGCAGCCCCTTACTAAAACCTCACCTTCTTCCTCTGCCCCTATAGCAGCCTACTTCTCTAACTGTATAGGTCTACCTCACTTTCACTTTTACCCATTCCCAAACATTAGCCCATTTTTGCTGTACAAACCACACCAAAGGCCATGTATGATTGTGTCTTTCATTTCTTCTGTCACTGTGTTCTCCAAGATTCATCGGCTATGTATCCTTAACCATGTCATTTGGACTGCGCAGTGTGCACCATTTGCAGTGTTTGTTCTGGCGGTGTGTAGTCCACATTTAACTTCCTCTCTTACCTCATACCAGGTAAGTTCAGAGGCCAGTAAATCAAGAAGACAAACTTAAGGAGCTTGGGAAGTCTAAGTGGGACACTGCCCGCTCCAGTGACACTCCAGTGAACTGTAATCTTACCGGCAACATTTCCATGGAGTCAGCCCCTTCTCCTTCTCAGTACAGCAAAAATACTTGACAATGAGTACACAAGATTAACAAATAAACGAGAAGATCCTGAGCCTACACCGAGTTTGTTTCCAGAGTCAAACCCAACTGTACAATCTTAATTACCTCGCCGGCCCTGTGGCCTACAGAGAGGATTAGATTTAGCAATACACTCACGGCGGCCACACCACCCTTTGCTCTATCTGCAACTCTGCGTGGCTCCACCTCTCCACAACAGCTTAAATCTGGGTTTTTTAAATATCAGAAGTGGTTCTGTGAAGCTCTTCAGATGGCTGCGCGAGACCATTAGATAATCACCGGACTCCCCCTCCTCTTTACCTGCTAAAACAGGAGCCTGATGTCACCGTTGCATGAGGGATCAGTGAGCGACACAAGCCACAGCGAGGGGGTTCGGCACACAAACTACACTTGATTTAAAAATACACACACACCAATTAATGAATGGGGATAACAGGACTGCATGCCAACACATGCATTCACAGAGGTTTGTAAGAAAAAAGTATAGATTCTTTATTGCAGAATCTCCAGCTGCAATAAAACATTTTTTAAAAACTGATTAGGAGGTATAAAATAAATGCTTAGTTTAGTACTAAAACCCCTAGTGGAAAAAAAAGGTTAGACCAGCAACTTCCGGTCTGAATAAGTCAAGTATTGCCATTAAATAATATTATATATCATTTTTTCATTTGCTATTGCTCCAAACCCACACTGAGCCATCTATGAATATTGTGTAAACAGTTAATACTATGCAGACATAAAAAAAGGTGTAAACAGTTTGAATTGTGTGAGCAACTGAACACACAATTGTAGAATTAAATTTTTCTGAATTTTGTCTTGAAAGTTATATACCACTGAACTAAAATTTTGTTAACCATTATAGCAAACATGTATATATATATTTTGAATGTTTATTATTTGCTATGATGTAAGTTCACTGGTGTTTAAGTTCAACATAATGTATTTAGCATTGATTAAATTGTACAATAAGGTATTTGGTAGCTTGTCGTTTCAAAATCCTTTGGCCTCTTTCTCCTTTCACACAAACTCCGACATTTACATTTGTTAAGGTTATTAACAAAACAGGAAATATTCTGTAAAAATTGCAACTTTGCTTCAAAATCAAATTACATTGTCTCAACATTGATGTAAACTGATCATAAATAAGGGGAAAGGCACAACTGTTATTCCATATTTAACCTTTTTGATGTTTATGGATCTACTGACAACACGAAAACAAAGTTTCTTGTCTTTGTACCATGTAATGTAGATTTAAATGTTCCTTGTCCTCATCATTTTGCATTCCATCATGCCCGCCTACATCACGGCTCACCTAGTATTTTTGTACTTTCAAAATACAAACTGTAATTTCTCAAAACTAACTTCATCAAAAAGCGCACTGAATCAGAGGAGAGACAGGCTTGATGATACATGTTTTTGAGGGATTCTTTTCTGGCAAAAACAGCAACTTCTCCCGTGGGTCTCAGATGATTGACAGTAACGGAAGAGTGATGTGATGTAGCACTGATAAAAACACTCAAAAATAGACATAGATAAAGATGATAAAAATAATTGACCTAGCTTCTGACCAAATCGAATTTAAGGCTCACGTGTCTGGATTATTCAGCCCAAAAATGATTACGTAGCCACTGTGTTTATGTAGAAATCCTTCATTTTTTAAAACTAGAATCACTATTTGCAGACATAACCAGGTATAATGTGAGAGACAAAACTGGCAAAACTATGAAATACATTATTTGTATTATGTAAAATAAAGAATTCAATGTTGCATTGCTTTAAACAGCTTCTCTGTTTACACTGCACACAGTAACACTGACGACCTCAGAGGAATGTAATCAGGCAGGTGCAGCAGGTACAATAAATGACGCAGGTACTTTTGACAGACGTGCAGGAATGTTTAAACTAGGAATTCACTACAATTATAAAGGCATATGTATTTAATTGTCTTTCATTGTGTCTATTGTGCATTTCAATTCTTTTCTTAATGGGGCGTTTGCTTGCGTAGTTTCGAATGAAATATTTCCTGCTCTCTATGGCTTCCAAAACACCATCTAGATTACAGAGTTGCTCTTTCACATATCACACCCCGTGCAATGAATGAATGTTCATATGTGTTAGGCAACAACTAGCTCAACTACCAAAGAAAGAATTATCATTAATTAATGTATTTATTCTTTCAGCTGTTTTGAAACTTTGTTATGTGTGTTTAAAAGAAAAGGCTGGTTAAATGTCATTAAGTCTGAGCCAAATTAAATGGATATATCTTCCTATATAATGATTATAAAAGGTACATCGAATCAAAGGTATACTTCTCACATACAGAAAATATTAACTCAATTATAATAGTGGGGAAGTTTTTCATTCATCAAAAAGGCCTTACCTGTGTACATTTATATTTTAATCTGACAAGTTTTAATACAAGTCTGTCACAGTCAAGTAGTGAAGCCTGATCTTTGCAGGAACCTAGGTCAAAACATTTAGCCAAGGTGTGTGATGTTTCCTGCATCCACACACCCCACAATACAAGAACAAAATAAAAAAATGCCGCGTAAAAGTTGTACGGCATATGTGAACTGAGCTACAGTATATCTTCAGAGCTCAAGGCAGGACACGCCCCAGAGAGTTTTGCGTCATAGCCGTGTCCATTAAAACAAGAAGGGAGACAAGCACTGCTGGCTTAATGCGCTGTTCAGCAGGTGAGTGAGTGACTTGCGTGTTTACTACAGCCAATAAGCTGCAGGCCCATTCACTTAAATCCAGTGAGGCTCTAGTCTTCTCAGAGCTTCTTTAGTGTAAAAGGCAGTAAAATGAAGTCAAAGCGTCGGGAACATTTTTATTTCAAAATAGTTTCATATCAACTGCCAGATTTTTTGCAGTGAAATACAAAAGACGGTTCATAATTTAATACTAAATCTAACAATCTTTGGCATTTTATAAATGTTGGCACAGGAAAATCTTTCGGCACTGTACCATACAACCTTTCTTCAGTTTATTCTGGCTGCTATACCGTAGAGTGACGAAGCGTGAAAATTGCCAAAGTACTTCAGTAAGCAGATGCTGTTAACATGACTGTTAGCATTGTTAATATAGTGTGATGTGCACAGTTGCAGGACTCCACAAATGTCACATAAGGCTCTCCTTCAAGGGAATATAAAGAAAACCTTTCTATGAAAACTGACAATATACAAGACACATATTCTTAAATTAACCCTTGCTCTGGAGGAACAATGATAGTGTGGTCTGTCTGTACATGGTGTACATTTAAAACCAGTATTAAATTTGGAGTTAAGACCTTGATACACCTCAGTGTAGAGGCAATGAACATGACATAACTGTGGTATCTGAAGGGGGCATTCACAAGAACAAAAAATAAAAATAAATTCTAAAACAGTAAATACTTGAGGTGTTACCCACTGAAGAAATAGAAGTTCACTGACAGAACACTCAATAGATCACTGTATTGAAAAATATATATTATAGTCGTGGTCCCAAATCGTATATAGAAATAATATCACATTGCATTGTTTTTTTTTTTAAATACCATGACTCTTTGTTTTTAAGGGTTAGTACATTCTGAGAATTGCACTCATTTGCTTTCTTGCTGAGAGTTATAGGAGAAGATCGATACCACTCCAATTGTATCTGCATAAGCTACAGCCAACTGGTTACCTTAGCTTAGCATCAAGACTGGAAATGGGGAAAACAACTAACCTTGCTCCATGCGCGAGTAACTAAATCAGCCAACAAGTACCTTGAACGCTCACTAGTTTACATGATATATCTTGTTTTAGTTATTCAAACAGAAATTTTAAGACAACAAGCTGTGGGTTTATAACCCTCAAGGCCGCTGGAAGTCACAGCAGTCTGCACCAGAAATAATCAGGCGAAAAACTCCTGTGGAACCACACCTCAACCGTTTTACCCTTTAGATTGATCATTGAGCTTGAGAGGTGCTTGTGTGTGTGTTTGCAAAATGTCCAAACTATTTATAAAATGTTCCTTTGACTGTTGGCTGTATCACGGTTTAGCCTACTTTCGAAGAGTGTCAAACTTCACTTTATTCCACGATATTCTATTTCTTCAATTCAATAATCGCGCTATAGTGATATAAGTTTTGTTGTAATGCGCACTGTATAACATAAAAAAGGTATTTCAGAAGTTTAGAAAAAATTCAGTAATTTCTTAAAGATATGAAAACGAATAAATCCCCTCTGTTAACTCTCAACTAACACATTTGAAATGCATATTGGTAGCATTACTCCGCAAACCCTGTAGATGCACAGAACTTAGAAAAGCCAGAAATTGGGGGAGATACAGTCCAGAAGGAGCATTAAAGGCCACCAGTGGACCTGGATCACTGACATCTACATTCCTGTGAGCTTCTGAAAGAGAACAGAGCGCTGCTACAAAGTAAACACTTTTACTGCCTTGTTTTGAAAGAATACCATTTCCATAATCTTATGAAACTATCACATGCTGACCTTATGATACTAAATTCTTAACCTGGAGGGGGAGCAGAACAAGCTTTGAATGATGCCTTATTTGTTAAGACTATTTCAAAAACAATAGGAGGTTCTGTTTCATAAGTACATACACCCAACTGACACCTCATAAGAGAGCAAGCTCTTGGAGATGAACGGACCCAGTGTAAGGTGACAAAGGGATTTATCATATTATCCTAATTAAATTTCTACAGAGGATCAACGTTCACGCTGTCAGCAGGGGGAGACTTTGGTGTCATTTCATCAAGTGGTGGAGCTGCTTAATGCTCAGGAATAGGTGGGTTCTAGGAAATAAATACTGTATACTGTACTAATGTCATGTTTCACCCTTGAACTCTTGGACATCTCCTCCTTTGTACAAACATCTTGTATGATAAGCTCAGAGCTGCCACTACATCAGTGAACTGTGGGTGCTGCATGGGCCTCCTCACGCTTCCTCTCAAGTCATTCTGCTCATGGCCCAGTCGAGATAAATGACAAGGCAAAAAGAAATCTCCCCCTTCTACCCCTGCAGACACTCAAGGCAGGAAGGGAAACACCGGGTAACACTGCAGCTGACATGTTGTCTAAATAGAATATAATGCTTATGCCATTTAAAAGCCAGTGAATTAAAACATAGGCAAATCCTACGATCACTGTTAACTTTTTGAGAAGTTTGAGTTTTCTCTTTCAAGTTAGATCGGAAAGACAGACACCACTCATGTTGGTTAGGTAAATATGAACCCCAGTCCGCAGCCAGTTAGCTTAGCTTAGCACAAACACTGGAAATAGCTAGCCTGGATCTGTCAAAGGGTAACAAAATCTGCCTATTAGCACCTCTTAAGCTCACTCAATAATGTGTATGCCATCTTTGTGCAGAAAAACAGAAATGCAAATTCAATATTTTATAGAAACTACTTTTTTGTAAGAATTAAAGAAAAAATAACTTGTTAATAAGTGAGCTTTGGAGTTGCCGTTAGGCATATTTTTTCACCTTTTGGACAGAGCTGAGCTAGCTATATTCCCCTGTGTCAAGGTTTTTTGCTAAGCTAAGCTACTGACTGCTGTATCCAGCTTTACATTTACTTTTCATACAGATAAGGGTATCAATTTTGCCATATAACTCACCGCACACACGCAACCCGTAAAACTATTCCTTTGACATACATGTGCCATTTTAGGTTGGGTGTTTTTGCCCATAGTGCCTTACAGCACCAACACTTTGCACCAGTATGAATCATCCCACTAACTATGGTAGTGTGCCAGGCGTTTGTGCCATGCTGAGCTATAAAACGCCATTGTACATACACATGACATCCTTGATAGACATAGATAAGCACAGTCCACAAAAACCACAGCAGGACCATTGAAGTCATCTGAACGACAGCATTTCTATGAGAACACAGAGAGACTGTTGCTATTGTGAATTAAATCATATCTGTCATTGTGCGGATAAAAGATGTAGATAAATGTATTAACTTTTTGGACATTGAGAGAGTTATATCTAAGAGACAATGTTTTTGTAGTGCAGGAGCAAAAGAAAGGAATAAGAGCTTAGAAAGTTTGATAGACAAATTAAAGAAAGTTAAATAGTGATAGAAAGAAAAAAGAACCAATATCAGTCTCACTCCTCTCAGCCAGCAGAAAAAAGCACAGTGGATTAATTCATCACTATGTTGAGCCTTTGCCCTCCTCTGGAATAAATTACCCAATGACTCTCAACTTAGACTTCACACACACACACACACACACACACACACACACACACACACACACACACACACACACACACACACACACACACACACACACACACACACACACACACACACACACACACACACACACACACACACACACACACACACACACACACACACACACACACACACACACACACACACACACACACACACACACACACACACACACACACACACACACACACACACACACACACACACGAGAGTCTGCAGGACAGTGCTGTATCATGTCTTTACTAGACTCTTTAAAAAGTATGACGTGTAACATGATTCAGAGACTTTTTCTAAGTTCTGCACTGTGAGTTAGCAACAGTTGTGTGTTTCCCCAATTGAGGCTTGCCTTTAAAAAAACAACCTTGTCACTTCTGGGGATGGGAGGGTTTAATGGGGGAAGTCTGAGGTATGGCTGAGTGATTCCACCACTTATGTTAATGCATGCAGAGGCTGAAATCAGGCAGCAAGCAAGATGGTATTACTCTCAGATACTTATAAGCTTAGCACCTTTTATTGCCCTTTTCCATTTATAGTAAGGGGTAACCGTAAAACTGATTCTACAATAGCCGTTTAGGGGGGGATACTTGATTTCCTTGAGTGGGGGCAATCGGACTGGAAAAGTCAAGGCCAGATAAATGGTGTTGTGTTTGGCTGAGCTCTTTTTCTGTCTGTTTGGCCATACACACACATACACACAAAATGCCCCCGTATCACAGGACCTTGTACTTGAGCCTTATCATCGCCAGAGCAGCCCAGATGGTAACGTACCCTTGACAAAGACTCACATCACACTCCCAACTTCTTTTGAATCGTTCTCACACTGCAGACGCCTCACTGTCTCTCCATCTCTCTCATGTCAAAATGTAAGCATCAATACAGCGCCACTTACATTTGCTTGACTCAGTTTTGTAGTAGAATCAATGTCTGCACTTTGGTCTAGCTACTGCTAGTTGTGTGCATGTGGATGATTATTATCATCCTTTAGAGGATAAATGTGTGCACTGCCTTACACAAGCCATTACATAAACATGCACACAGACACCAAAAACATTTAGTAATAATAAGATACACACACACACTAATTTAGATGATGTGGATCTAACACTCTTCCTAAGGCTGCAACTAATGATTATTTTCATTATTGATTAGTCTGACGAATATTGCCTGGGTGTCGTGTCTAAAAATAGAGCAAATGAAATCCCTACACCCAAATAAATTATGTTTACAATAGCAAATGTACAAAAAGAAGCAGCAATCCTCACTTAAGGGACGCTTAAATGAGAGAACGCATTATTAATTAAAATACTTTCAAAACCTAACCTAGCAGTTTCTTTCAATCATATATTGACTATATATACACACAAATGTATTTTAAACTAAATACAACACATGAGTCCTTTTTATGAGAATGTGTTGCAGACACCAAAACAATCAATGGCATTAGTGATCTCTTATAGTGAGAAGAAAATAAATAAGCTACAACGAGCAGAAGCAGCTTTTATCACTGAGCCGTGAACGCATCACAGCAAGCAGATGTGCGCATCATATTGATGAAAGTTACTATAACTAACATACGTATACATTGTGATAAAAAAAAATACCCGACCCCTCAATGAGGGCAACCACAGAGGATGTTAAGCATGACACCTTACAGAACAGGGATTAACCATTTCCAGCCGAAGGAGATTTGTATACCATTAGTCTAACTCAATCAGGTGACTAATTCAATCAAAGGCACAGTGGGCGTCTTGACATGGGCGCATCTGTCACACTGACTTCTCACTGCATCCTGCAGTGACATTTGGCCACAAAATTCAGTTTGACAGAGGCCCTCAAATAGCCTGCGGTCTGTCAGACGAACGCACACATACTCATGATAACAACCAACACACAGATGCACTCATGTGGCAACAAATACACAAGATCACACACTTTTTGTATGGACGTTTGGTGTTTGCAGGGGCCTGCTCGGATGTACATGCAAACATTTCAGTACGAGCTGTCTTTGATTATATTACCAATGCGCCACTGCTCAAGGCTTCCACATCATTATTCTTCATTTAGAGATAGGAAAAGCTGTTCTAGTTACAGTGTTTTACATATTGGACAAGGAAACCAAAATAATAAGTTCTTAGTTTGCTGCCAAATAAACTCCTCTCTTTTCGAAACACACTGCAATTGTTTTGTGCTTATTTGAACTGTTCTTCAATACATAAATGCCAAATAATCACAACAACCTTATGTAAATCATCTTGATTAGAAAACACGCTTTTAGTCCCTGCATTCAGGCAGATGCAGCCCATTTGGTAATACTCTGTTAGAGTAATTATTTGTGGTTGAATACATAAATGGCACTGTCATTTTTGCGATGATGTAACACACTAAGGGCTAACTTGTTGCTATTATGTCACTCAATCCTTTTCAATACATGCTCATACTTTCTAGTCAGATACCCTGTTCATTTTACGAATACTTTCATTACACATTTCAGTAAACTACTTGTTTTATTATATTTGTGGAACACAAGTTTAGGCCTCAATAAGAGGAAAGCTACAGGTGAAGCAGAAGATAAAGCTCACGAGAAACATGCCTAACTAGAGAGTCAGCTTTATGCTTCGATGTTGGTTGTATAAATCCAGCATTTAGATTGTTTACATCAGAAGTGATTGAAACTGAAGCACATCCTCTAGCAAAATTCACAACTCTTTCACAAAAACTTAAAAGAGAACAAAACCTAAAGTAAGCATAGAGGCCTGTGACCCCGTGACCTTTAACTGGGTGCGTATAGAGAGGCCTTGTTGACGTAAATATGAAAAAAATACACGGAAATGTATAGTTTTAAAAGCGTTTAAATGCATGTTTATGCAGGTATGCTGTCCCTTTTGGTCTCAGGGTATATTTACAGTTTACTGTAGACGTGTAGTTTACTGCACATTTTACTATAATATGGCCATTCAAGATGATAGAAGTTCTGGACATTCAGTTTTTTTGATGTCCTTACCATTGATATTTTGTGAATTTAGTGAATATTTCCTGTTATGGAAAATAGACCTCTTGGAGACCAACTGTAAACTGCATGAACACACACATTTTGTCCACACATTGTGTCTCTGTGAATGTAATGAATGTAGGTGCCCTCACCTTGCAGCTCGGGGGTTTTAGGGGTAGTGCCGAGGCAGGATTTCCTTGATGCTGAGTGGTATTAGTCTGCTGGGGTGAGTGGGAATCCTCGGACTCTTTTCCACTGTGGTAGACCACCCGATCAGAGATATGAATACTTGAAGCACAGCCCATGCTTCAACCCACTTCAGCCTTTTTTTCTTTTTGCGCAAGTGCTTTACTTTGAGGCTACCAGAGTTTCATTCGCCCTTTTGTTAAGGTTCACGTTTCCTTCTAAGGTTTGTCTTTTTGTTAAATATATATATAAATACATATATATGTATCATCTAGGCCACAGCAAAGCCGGTTCTCCAATTGCTCCAACACAAGGCATGAATAATATATATCCCCCACCCCCCGACCAGGAAGCTGATTTCCTCCCTCTCTTTTTCACATGAAGTTAATTGGAGGTCTTTAATCAGAGCAGCTGTCTTATCCTCGAAAACTTGGATTCCGTTATTCTTCAGCTGGGCTCCTCAAATCCCCATGGACGATTTGGATCCTTCACTCCGGCTCCTATTCTCGCCTTCTTCGTACCACATCACCATTTTCTCATTTTCCCCTAACTTCACTGTTATCAAGTAGGCTAGGCCTAAAAAACACACCATGCAGTCCCCACGCCAGCTTCATGCAATAGTTTTATCCATTATGTGTGTCCAATGTTTCATGTGTAGTCGTCCTCCCACACCCCGGAGCCATCAAAAATTACGCTTTTTCCTCTATTTGTCTCTTTCTCAAACAATCTGGATGTCCACTTCAGCTCAAAACACGGGCCATAAACCGGTTCTCACGACACTTTGCTCCAGTCCTGCGCGGTTCATCATCAACAGGCTGAAATATTCACACTGCAGGGTGTTATTCTGGCCAGTCGCTCGGATGTCAAACACCCTCCGTAAAACATAGAGCCATAATGTAGTCCGACAGAACACTCCATTTATCAGCACACATTCACCAATTTAGGAAGCGGGGAAATCTTGCTGGATGGCTCGCAAATCTCCATTCAGGCATCCGCTGCCCGGTTGAGGATGATCCGCCTGATATAAGAGGTCCAAACCCGGGTGCAGCAGGCTACACTGTCACCGGGCTCCACGGTTTTCTCTCATTCTTGTAGGATAAAAGGATGTAGAGGTTGTCAGATATCATGTACCACCTCTGGAGAATGCAACCGCTTGAGAGACACAGAATCTTAAAAAAAAAAAAAAAAAAACACCAACAAAAAAAAAAAAACAAGACCGCTCCGTGTCCACAAGTTTCAGATCTGAAATCTGGCACGGCAGGATGATTCACGGTGAAACAGAGCGAAGATAAGGCAGGACCGAGCTACATAATGCTGATTTTATGTTAGTCTTTTCTCTGCCTTTTCTGGCGTTTGCCCTTCCAATTCTTCAGCACTGCTTGACAGCGGCACATCCAATAAAAGCACCCGCAAGGATTGACCTACAGCCTTTACTGACGTTAATGCAAATGAGCTCCGCGCAGCTAATCGGCGTCGTGCTCTGCGCCGCTGGGTGGTCCTCCGCTTTCCGTGGGAACTTTGAAAGCAGGAAAAGGGCTTACACTGACGAAGACAGAGCTGGCTGAAGGTAAACTACACTGTATGAACATTTTCTAAGGATTGCACATACATACTATGGGAAAGACACTTTTGGTGTGTTTGTCACCGTCATAACTACTGCAACATTAGTATAATTTACAGCGGGGGTCAAAATCTAACTCCCTGCTGTGAAATCTATGGAATGCCAACTGGGCCAAAATTAAACATTGTTGATGACACATTACTTGCAAAAAGAAAACGTGAAATATATAGAGACTTTTATAAATAAACCGTGTAATGATTGTGTTTTTAATTATTTGTTTTGTGAAATGTTAGTTCATCACGGACCAAGTTATTGGCGTTTTTCAGAATCATATTGTCCAAGTAGAAATGTGACTTTTCTCTTTGCACAACAATAAACATGTTTAGTGAAAGAAAATTATAAAACAAGAACAGAAATTGCTAAGGATTAATATTAAAAAAAAACAATACAACGAAATATATGAAAAGATACAAAACGATAAGGTGTGTGCATTGTTTGTAACAAAGGTGATTGTATTTTTCAAAATGTGTTGTGTATAGCGTCAAAATTATGCAATTTATATGAATGCTAAAGTTTTGAGTTAATGTAACACAAGATGACATCAAGAAATGCAGCAAATCCCCAGAATATAGAAGTTGATAGTAAACTGTTTAAGGTTTGTGCTTAAAAAATAACTCGGTGCTACAATAGTGTATGAGCAAATGACTCTCGACTTATCAATTAGTCAACTCGGTTTTTTATACTTCTGTATAGCATTTCCATGTTTAAAGTCACATTTCATGACAGCATTCATGTTCACCAACAGCCTCTTAGCAACCTCAGCCACTTTAGTTATCTTTATTCCTAAATAACTCAAATAATACAAGGGAAGAGACACAAGAATATGAACACCTTTTTATAAAATACAATATTGAGTCCCCCCAATAAACCATAAAACTCATTATGATTGAATTTTATTGAGATTGTTTGAGAGATATTATGAGGCAGTAGTATTTGTAGTTTTACTTTATTGGATTTCTTTTTTTGTCGAGTGTACTTTTCCCCAGTAAACAAATTAAATAATAACAGGAAATAATATAATATAATAGAAGATAGTCAGTCTCCACAAATTTATGAACTGATAATTTAGTCAGTAAAATAAGTCAGTAAAATAATTTAAGAAGATTGTACCCTGCCCCCTCTTTATTTATATTTGTTTCTTATCAGTTTTGTTTTGACTAGTAGTGTTCAGTCCGTCAGAGGCAGTTGTCCCTTGTGTTGTTTCACATGAGCTCTACCAGGTGATAAAACTTCCTGTTTAAAAAAATCACTTTTACGTCGATCCTTTTTACTTTCCATTCTAATTTCATGTGTTTGCAGTTTTTTAAGCAAACTAAACAATGAAAAGGATATGCTTCACAAATAATGGTGTCTATTCCCTAACATCAAGCATCAACAAACAGCGATGATCAGATCCTCTGTCATGCTTGTTACTTTTCACAAATGGATAACAGCTATGTCTTATTTTTGTTATTTTGACCAGGATAGGTTTGTTCTGAGCTGAATTTCTTTTAATTGAAAAATACACTTTTTATTGTCCTCTGGTGGAAAAACTCAGTAATTGCAACCCTTTTGAAAAAATACTAACACACTAACACCAGTTTAATACAAACATGTACATTTCCAATACATCTGTGTGTAATATGACTAATGATAGCACATTAAAACATCAATTGAGAGAACATGTTAATTTCTTTTATTGCTTTCACTGGCTGCATAATTCATGAGGGGAGGACATCTTGTTGCACCTTTCAATTATGTGTGTTTGGTCATCAATTATCATCATTGTACTTTGTGCTGCCAGCAATCTTAAGATGGGCATAAAGTAAATGTATGGTGTACTAATGGCACAGGATAGTTTTTTAAGGGTAAGTCATGTTGGATTTGTAGTGTCTTGTGCATATAATGTAAATGCTTAGGTCAGCTATAAGCATTTGGTAATAGTGTATAAAGCTTACGTGCTCCATTACCATTACCTGAGAGGAGTTCAGGTTAATCTTCATGTCCTAGTTCACCTTCCTTCTTTGATTACCAATCCTCTCTGTATGTCTCTGTTACAGGACATTTAAAGAAACATTCACAAGTAGTACACCAAGTAAAAGTGCTTCTACTAAAATATGGTGGTCTTCTTTTAGTTAGAGAACACAGTGTGGGCTTAAATCCAGAAATACAATAGCTGTACAGTAATTCTTGAAGTAATGGTTATTATGGCAGAAGATTCACCTAAACACGACCATGCGGAAAGTCATGGAAATAATTATTCTTAATAAATGTTTCAAAATGTTATGCTTTGACACAGGTTTACATAAGTTGGTATGCATTAAATATGAAGATTTAGGTTCAGATGTGACAGGAAATGGCATTTAGTAAGAGCAAGAAACAACTGGAAGAGATTTAGCTGCGACTGAGCTTTGAAGTGAACTACAGTGTATTTTCTAAAAGCTCCACATTGGGGCGCCACAGGATATATCTAGCAAATAGTGGCCTCTCCTTTATTTAAACTCATTAAGCTCAGACTTCCAACATATACAAGGACTACTTGGAGGCTGTGGAACGCTCTCCGTGACCACCTGAGGGCCCCACCGAGGTCTTGTGAAAATTGCAATCTGTTTATTGTTGGCAAACAAGTGTTTTCTGTTGCTCTCTTTCAATAATGAAAGTGTGTATAGAGGCCTTGTTGCCCTAAATATGAATTCAATAATGTCAAATTGAATGCAAATTTAGCACACAAACATTTGTTTTTGGTGCCTTGAATGTTTCACATTTCTGCCGGGTAAGAACATGTTAACGAACAGTTTTGTCAATGTTTTAGCTTGCTACAGAGAAGCCTGGATGTGCAGCCGATATTACTGTGAACTGCGAAATATAGCAATTAGCAATGACTGTTTTTCATGTCATTACCTTCTATTCAAGAGCTGAGATTTTAAAACAGTTCAATGACTGTCGCATAACACGTTCAGACACAACACAGAAAACATTTTTCTTATTACACTGTGGCCATGCTGCTGTAGGCCTATAATGTATTGTCTGCACATTTTGTACTTGCATTATCTTTGTTCAACACACAATTCTCAGCCCCTGATCAAATACAAAACCTTCATACGGGTTACATTATTTCATTAACAGACTATTTAAAGGACTGCTAGTTCACAGTGGAAGATTAAAGCATGTGAAACATCACTGATGTGGATGAATTCAGATCATGAAATCCAACTAATTTAATCCACACCAAAAAAAGTCATTTAATGTCTCATTAAGAAAAACAGACACAGAGGAAAATCAGTATATCAATTTTGTTTGTTGATACGATGACCAAAAAAAAGGACACAAATAAGCCATTTTGACAAAGAGCAGCTTGTGACAGGTTTCACAAGCAAAGTTTCTTATTAAATAACACACATAGTGAATTGAAGTAGCAAGTTAGCTACTGTGGTAAAAGTTGTTTTGAGGCTAAATTTAAACTGGGAAACCAAGACTTTGACTCAACAAATGTCTCAAAATGTTTTATTTCATGAAGCTTTAAGTTGTCTTTAAACACAGATTTTACATTGTGTGAAACATTGTTGAATATTTTGTTGCCATTTTGTTAAGTCCTACAGGGAGGTCTAGGAGTCTACAAATTCCAAACAGAAAGCAAAACTGAGTTCTGAAAAATGTGGGCATTAAAGGGTTAGATTAGAGGGTCTAAAGAAAGAATTTCCTGATTTTGGAGCTCAATAAATACTGTAGCTGAGTTAAAGTCAGAATATTTCTTCCTCTTCTGCTTTGATTTTGTCCACTTTGCGCAGACAATATTTAATACCGTTTTTCATCCTTCAGTTTATACAGAAGTATGTTTAAAATGAACAAAGGATTGTTGTTTTTATATTACTTATCTAGCAGTCTGCTTTTGTACTTCTGAAACTGTAAAACTTTTCCTGCATAGGCTCATCAAAGTTTCTTTATCTTCTATATATTCTACGTACTATTTCCAACATTATTCTGAGACTCATTTATTGTCATGCTGTATGCATACAAACTAAAGCTTCAGTAAACATAGAGTTGAACATCTGGATTCTCTCTGGTTGACAGTTCTGGACCCAATTCAGACTTCAATTCACCCCTACAAAGGAAAAGAGATTCTTAAAGATGACAGCGGATTTCCTGCAGACATTAAAGCCTAATCATTACCAGATCCCAATCAATCCTCCAGTTTTAGAGACGGGTGTTGAAGCAGCTGCAGGAAAGCATATTGTATATAATGAGGCAACTGTACAAACAAGCCATCCACCTGCAGCAGACTACATAAAAGCATTTGAAAAAAGCTGTAAAAGAAGAGCAACTTTTTGGCTTCTTGTAAACTTTTCACTTACCTCCACTCCTGAGGATTTATCAGGGCAGTAAGCCACAGCTATGGCCCGATAGCATGAACCCATATTTCCTTTTTTTGTCTTCTACAGCAACGTCAATTTTTTTTGAATTTGTCAATTAAAAAAAAAACATTTTTAAATGTTCCATAAATATAAAGTGCTTTGTGTAATCTACACCGATAGATGGCAGCAGAATGCAGACAACTGTCTCATTCATTGCATTTTTATTATTGGTATTATGAATTTATTTTCAAATTAATTGGACAATTATTATTATTATTATTATTAATAATAATAGTAATAGTAATAATGAATATTGTAAAACACTTATACGTGTTGAATGTCAATTACCTAAGACTAGAACCTGTTTATAAAAATCCATCCAAAATCCACTTAATGTTAACATTACATAAATAATCATATACTTTATTTTTATAGCACCTTTCAAATAATAGTGAATTGAACAACAGGATCTAAACATAAGAACACAAAGTAGTACACATAGAAATTAATAAAACAAATATATATAGAATAAACATAAATAAAAAAAGAAATAAGACTAAAAATAAAATCACATAAAGGCAGTTATTAAAAGTTTTGCCACCCTGATCCCCTCAGGCAGGTCGTTCCAAAGTCCACAAGGTCTGACCGCAAAGGCTCTGTCTCCTTTGTGTTTGTACCTGGACCTTAGAACGACCAACAGCGAGTTTTGGGTGAACTGGAAGAGGGAGATGGATTTTTTACTTATACCAAGGAGTACGGAATTGCAATAATTTAATCTACTGGTGATGAAAGAATGGATGACAGTACAAAGTTTTTGGTAGATAGGAAAGATTCTGAGGTGATGAAAGTGCGTTTGATGGTCGAAAATGAAACCAAGATTTCTGCACTGGTGGGTTATAGATTCGGACAGAGAATGAAGACTGTTTTTTGGGTTTTGGGTGACGGCAGTATCAACATGACCTATTTTCAAAAATTCAGTTTTGTCGGAATCTAGCAGCAGGACATTTTTGGCATCCATTTGTGGATATCCTGGAGGCAGATTAACAGTGTTAAGGGAGTGGTTTGCAGGGTCCCAACTTAAATAATAATGTGGTGCCCAGGTTTTTCTGTGACCTACAGTCAACTACTTTATTCTACTAAATCTGTTTTACAAGCATATTTACTCCACTGCTGTGCTTAAGTAATTCTCCTTAAGTTTTCCGAAGTTCTGGTGTTTAATACTTCTATTCCACATACTATAATATCACATTTATCACACCACTGGATTTATGTGAGGATAACTTTAGTCACCATCATTTTATTGTATATTATTTATATGATCATCACCTGAAATATAATGCAAATGCAAGATATGCAATGCTGCAATACGTTTTCAGCCCCAGCAGTGGTCAATTAACAAAATATTTCACATTTCACCAATAATATAATAAAAAAACTGACTCAGGACAATTTTTAATTACATTTAATAACATTGCATGATACAAAACATTACTTGCATTCCTCTGTTGAGCCATAGCTTTCTTTGAATTCATTCAAAGGCAGGCTTGAAGAGCCTTTTAATATATTTTAGTATCCACTGTACGCAGTAAAGGACATTTTAAAGCATCTTCACAACAGAACATCTTTCATTCTTCAGGCATTTTTGCTTTGCACACAAAAGCAACCAATCAGTTCAGTGAAAGTAGCATATAACTGGCCCAGATTTGCAATAGCAGAAAAGGCAAAAGGTAAACAATATCTGATATGGACCGCATACTTTTTAAGTAAATATATAAAAACACTGATTGTTGGGTAATCCAATATAGAGTATGAAAATATAAATAAAACTTGTCTTGTTCATTCAATTCAAATCTTTACAAAATATTAAACTAGCGATAAGAAATGTATATTGTTTAATGACCTACTTCAAAACTTTTATACATTGCTTTAAATAAAAAAATACTTTGGAAAAAGAAAGAATTATGATGTCTGACGTTTCCTCAAGGAGGTAGATTCACTCCTCCTTGTTTGATGACTTTCACATACCAAATTGTACCTTGTCCTTAAACTTATGGCATTTTTATGTATGAGCCATAATCAATTCAGCTTCACAATAGCCAGGCCAGAAATGCAGTTAATATTGAGATTAATTTAATCACTAATTTGTCACTATTGAGCATAAATGTATATCTGAATAAAGCTGTTTGCAAAGGCACTGTGATGCATAGCAATGTCAAATCAAATCAAATCAAAACAATGCATACATGTCTGGGACAGGTACCACCTGTCATTAGATTGCTCCATAATAAATCAGGTCTGAATAATATATTGCTCACTGCTTTGACTTTGAGTTGCAGCAGGTGACACTTAAACACACACATTTCAAATACTTTTTAAAGAAATTTGCCAACAGCAGATCTTTGATTTGTGTGTACATAAACAATTGACTGACAATGAAGATTCAATAATTAAACTAAGACTCTGCACTGAAGCTTTAATCTGTAAAGCTCAATAAAAACTGCCCATTTCTGGCAAGGCTAGTGGAAGTAGGACTGCAGGGTACCGCGGCGGCGGACATCAGTTGTCCAGCAGTGGAAGCCACCCCCCAGGGAGTTAGCATGGCGAATATTCACCTTAACGGTCTTGATACCTGCAACAGAAACACATTGATGCATGAGATACATTTCCTCAAAGATCATATTTTTTATGGCATTTGGTATCAAACTAAGGAAACGTCTCTGGCCTCTGGTAGAATTGGGAGACCAAATGATCAATTTAAATATTAAATGATGCAACAAAAACCCTGAAATGACTCTAATGTGAAACTCACCGAGGCTCTCAAACATTTTCTGAATGGTGCCTTCATTTGCGTCAACCATAACACGCTTTTCATCCAACATCAGGACGTTCATGGACAGCCATTTGGAGGACATCCACAGAGGATGATCTAGAAAAAAAAGGAGAGGAAAGGTTTATTTTCTCAGTAAGTATTCAAAAGGTTTTTCTTATGTAAGAAAAGATACGTTTTTCTACCAACCATCAGGAATCACAGGCGTCGGAGGTTTCACAATAGTCCACCCAGCCTTTTGGAACATGTCAACCTGACAAAAGACAGTGGGCAAAGAGCAGCAGTGAAAATCAAACACATTTAAAATATCAGTTTCCAGTTAGTTAGCATAGGACAATGAGAGATATTAAAAATAGCCTTTCATGGTCCAACAGTACCTGGTGACATGGACGATCAGGGTTTGACAGCACCAATCCTGGTCCAATGATGTTGAAAGTGGCATCAATGTGCATGGGGTTAGGATCCTTGAATGAGATTGTGTGGACTTTGTAGTCTGGAGCCAGATGTCTGCGCATCCACTCAATACCCATGTAATTTGTTACCTGCAAAACAAAATAAGTGAGCTACTTCTGCTGCAAATTCTAAACTCTAAACCTGTATTGGAATAAAACTTTTTCAAAGGTGATCCTTTTGAGCAATAAAATATTGAACTATAGACTGTTGAATATGTACCTGTGGGGCTTTTAGAAAAAATAAATCGCCTTCATATCAGATAGCAGGCATGTTCATAAGTTTGACAGCATTCATACCTGACTCCTCTGGACAAAAATGTCCCTCCCAGCCCGGATGAAGTCGGCAGCATCAAAGCACGGCTCGTGCTCTGTGGTCACAAACTTCCCCTCTGCAGCTAGCTTGTGTCTGTCCTCCACTGTGCGGATGGGGTAGTCCTGAAAGGCACCAAGCAACAATAATTAGGCAATAATCAGTAAACAAAACATATCAGTGGTGAAGTGAAGAACATAAACAATGCAGATTAGACTTTAGGTCAAAAAGATAATCTCAAACAGTTCCAAAAAATGCTACAACACCGCCAACAATTGAAACACCTAACATGCGCGGTGCTAATCTCACAAGATAAGGCCTCACCAGATCGTACAGCTCATCGGCCATTGTGGGTTTAGGAGCAGTTGTCCATTTAGCACCGTTTCTGAAGTACTCCTTGATCAAAGGTCTGTAGGCTCTGTACTCAAAGAAGCGAGCCCTCCAGGCCATAGGAGCCTCAATAATCTCATTCCCCACAACCAGAAGGATGTCTCTGGGCATGGCCGCATACATGCCTGTAACAGATTCAACATTACACAATTAGCTTACTTAAAATCATTGTCATATTATAAATAATAAGAAATAAATGTAGTGTTGTTAAAAGTGCAATATTTGCCTCTGAAGGTTGTGCAGTAGAAATATAAAGACGCAGTAATTGGAAAGATAAGTAACTTAAAATTGCACTTGAATGTTGTTTTTGGGTGTCTTCATTTATTACAGGCATTGAGTTGTGAACTTCTTCTTTACACAGACATTTTATCTATAATATTGATGTTATTGAGAAGTTATTTGTCTAATTCTTTACCTGGTGATGTGAAGTCTGGAGTTTTGTATTCCATGGACCAGTCGATGGGTTCTGGTCTCCTTACATTGACGCCCTCATGACGCAGAATATTGCACATTTCCTCAATCTCAGCAACAGCTTTTTTCAAGTGGTCCGCAGGAAAAGACTGGCCCCCATGCTTCATATAGAAAGACCAATGCTTCTCATATGTGTTAGCCTGTTGATAAGTTCACAATAAGACAACACAGAGTTATTTTATTGTATCACAATTCAATTTATGCATCATTTTTACAGTTTTTGGTGCAATTTATCTACACAGGATTGGCCTACACGGGAGCATAAGGTTAACAGATGCCCTCTTGAAATTTTGGCTTACTTTCACTTCCACGGTGAATGGAGGTACATGGGCATTTTCAGCGCGACCCACGATCACCTCCTCCAGAGGGTCCCATTCATTGTGGCTGCAGACAGGACATTCCTGCTCCACAAGCTCAGTAACATGGTCAACTGCATCGTGGGGCTGTGCAGCTGCTGCACTGGAGGTGCTCTGGAAGGCCCTCTGCACCCATCCAGTCACTGACCGGCCAAGCTGAGGGGGAGAAATGGATCACAACCTCTGTTATTATCTTCAGCACAAAAAAGGCCTAAGGTTTTGTGAAATTACATGATATTGAGAAAGGCTTTTGTACAAAATTGGACTATTTTCAAATAAAAGTAACCCAATTTTTCTGGCAAAAAAGCCAAAACAAAACTATCAGTGTGTAAATACTTTTGCCGATTTTTTGTCTGTTTATTGTATTATAGTTACAGATACGTAGTGAAAATTGCAGTGATAGAGGCAAATTTATCACATGGCTTGCAGTTCACTTTCAAAAATGACAATTCAAAAAAGGTAAAACTTTTGAGCTGATAAAAATAACAGTTTATAGATATCAATGATAAATGCATCAGTACCGTATACTTTTTGCAGCTAAAGTACACGTGTTAATAAAAAGCCGTTATCTCCACAGATAGCTCAGGAGCAGCTCAAGTGTCACTGAGTCTGGGAGTGCATCTGCTGCAGACAGCTGTTCTCTGTCACTCAGGGACCAAACACCCAAGAGTCCTGCAGCAGTTGAGAGGAATACTTGGGACTAAGTCCACATTGACATAATCAGTGTTCTTCCCCCAAATTGTATTTTAATCAACTAAAATGCTTAATCAGACAACAGAAAAAAGAAAAAAAATGTCCAACATATTTTCTTTATTCACAATCACCGACATGTGCCTATTTTAAAAGATTTTTAAAAAACTTTTTCTAAAAAATTTGGAAGAAAAAAGAAGTCATGAAACCACTATAATACCAACCATGGCTCCGATCAGATGGGCAGCTTCGGCCCCCCTGCTACCTCCTCTCAGACACCTGACTCGCAGCATTGTCCAATGTAATAGTGAGTCAGTGAAAGCACACGACAGCGCAGGATCCACTCCTCAGTTTGCTCAAAAATGAAGACGCCTCAGCAAGCAGCCAACTTTATAGCCCTGGGTCTACGTGCCTCTAAGACTATTGGTTGTCCTCATGTTGTGGTGCAACATGACCTGTAGAGAAACCCTTCTGAAACTCAATCCCTGACGCCAGCAAATTCTTATCAGCTGGGCTACTTCTGCCTAAAAGTTTCCAAGGCCGACATCTGAAATGTATCTGGAATTACTTTCATTGTGCAGAAGCTTTTTGGTCTCCTTAAAAAAAACAAAAAGCGGAAGGTTTTTATTTCTTCTAAAGAAACCCTGTGGAAAAAGAATAAAACAAAAGACTGCAAAATCAATTTTGGCCACTGCATACAAAGGCTGAAAACAAATATTTTGAGGAATTGATTTTATTTAATGGGATACTTTTGTGAATTATTTATCTGAAGTTACATCTTTCAATCTATTGTTTTCTTATTAATTTCTAATTTCCTGTGTTGGTGACCAGTTCAAAGAAACAAAATAGCTTCTTTTGTGTTGTGTAGCTCTTTGATAAAGTTACAAAACAAAAGGCCTAACTGTGGTACTATCAATGAGACGATGTTAATATTCAGTTTGTCATGCTTGCTTATTTGACTTTATTGACTCCAGTATCATATAACAACATTAACAGTATAAAGCTGATCATTGTTCTGCATGGGAACATTACCAAAACACTGTATGGGAAGCAGGTGAAGGTGTAAAAGTAGAGGAATATAGCCTAATCAAAGAAACAGATAGCCTTGACACGGCTGGTCACCACATGCTCCTCTGGACTGCGCTCTCAAGAGTTTCACAATCCTACGACCTCAGTGACTGCTGATATTACCCTGCCTTCTAAAGAAATCTCTGACTGATGCCAAAGGTCCACGGGTTATTCACTGAGGATGCCTTTGGCTCCTAGTAGCATCATGTATTGGTCCAACAATCAAAAGGGCAATTTTGAGGACTCAACGTTAATGAATTCATTTGATAATAACGGTTATATAACCTTTATTCATACTGCGCCTTTAAAAAAAGAAAAGAGGACAAAACACAATTCACCACTGCAATGAATCCAGTCCAGTCTTTGTGACAAAACTTCTTAATTAATAAAGTCATATTGTGTGTTTTTCTGATACTGTTAGAGCCTATGCTTGTGTGTGTTCCTGTTTGCATTTGCATCATTTTCCAATCTTTGATCCGAATTAAAACACAAGGATAGTACCATTACCAGTGGCAGAAAGTGACCTATACAGTTTTAAGGTAGGCCTACATATTTTACTTCTGCTCCACTACACTTAAAGGTCCCTTATTATGCAAAATGCAATTTTTGATGTCTTTTTATACATAAATATGTGTCCCCTGTGTTTAAGGAGACTCACGTGGCCAGTTTTAGCTCAGCTCAAATTTAAAGCGACAGTCACAGAATCAGCACTTCAGGAACAGGGCCGTAATAGAGGGGCATGATGCATGGCTACAAAGCGTCATCTGTTCGGTATTGTGAGCAAAACACTTCACAGACATGTTTTGTATAGATATTGCCCTACAATACATTGTTGAAATATAGCATAATAGGAGACCTGAAAAGCTGTGGTTGGACCCTCATTGGCATTTCAGATACCTGTGAGTATTTCACAGTTCCACCAATCAATTATCTTTCTTTCAAAAGCAGAGATAAGAGAAAAGTCGACCGAACAATTTAACATTTAACATTTCGCGACTCCACAGATTTGTGACTAGGGTTAGGCAGAGTCGGCGCCAGAGCAGATCTACTGGAGGGGCATTGGGTCATTGGCAGGGGGCTTGCTTGCTTTTGTGACATTAAAAACTCTTTAGCAACTTCGAACTCAGCGTCAATTATAGTCGATTGTGACAGATCGGGAATATGCTTCACAGCTGGTAGGAGGGGCATCAATGACCGCTAGGGGGGGCACGGCCCTCGAATGCCCCCCCTTAGCGCCGGCACTGGGGTTAGGGCCAAACAGCAAATAAAGGGATATACAGCCCCATGTCAACAAAACATGTTTTTTACATCTTGAAAGTATTGTTCTCTAAGACCACTTTCATCTTTACCTTTTATGTAATTAAATAACGACATGGAGTTACTGAGCAATATTATCTGCAATTGTCTGTAGTTACTCTACGATATTCAAATATTTGGCCTTTTCCATGATCGTAACCTACTTTTCAGAAATTGCCCCGCCCCCTGCACACAGTTGCTTTTTGCAACAATCTCCATTTGCCTGCTTGACTGCACTTTTTTTTTCTCTCTTTACAAGACTTTGTGGCTTTTTAACAACACAACATGATGGAGATTTATTTGATTTCATTCATTTTAGCAAGTATCCTCATCATACCGTTCGCAATAAAAACGTTGTCCCCATATCTTTGGTTGGATATTCTGTATTTAAAGGATCTACTGCGGATTTTAGTGACGTTCATGTCGAGGAAAAGAAGGAGACCTTTCTTCTTTGTTTTGGACCGTTTCTTGGAGCAGACCTCTACACATCCAGACAAGCCGTTCATTGTGTTTGAAAATGAACACTTCTCGTACTCTTACACAGATAGAAGAAGCAGTAAAACAGCCAACGCGCTTCTGGCACAGCCTGGGTATAAAGCTGGAGATACCGTCGCACTTTTCATGGGCAATGAACCCGCCTTCATGTTTACCTGGCTGGCCTTGGCTAAACTAGGCTCTCCTGTGGCTCTCCTCAATCACAACATCCGCACCAAGTCTTTGCTGCACTGCTTCAACTGCTGCAAGGCCAAAGTGCTGATAGCAGCCTCAGGTATATGCATATGGTAGGGTTTTAATGTGTGAATGACAACAACTTAAGGTAGCAAGGTCTGCTCTTTGAGGAGCTGTGACATGAACATTGCTTTTAGATTGAATGTCAAACTTAATTTTATGGTTTAAGGTTTCATTTTGAGCCCGTCATGCCTACAAGTCCAAGCTTTTTCTAGAAAATAAGGTTAAAAGTTTTGGCCATCACAGTTTTGGAAACCCATGTGGGCCTAATGACTTGATCTAATGCAGATGATGTTTCTTCAGAGAATAAAAAGGGTCTTGAGGAATTATCCAGAATGCACACCCTGCCAGATTATATTAATCATGTGGAAGTCAAGGGGCTTAAACAAATTGTTAAATAGTGATGGCGTACTCGGTTTACACTTAATATTTACCATTTGAATAGAAAATAATCTTAATACCGATCTTGAAATATTAAATCCAAGCCTTTGTGGAAAATATAGAGATTTGGATTCACTTTGTTGTTGTCTTAAATGTTCAGCTCTGGTCAGTGACACAGCTTTTCACAAAATCTGCGAAGCTAAACACATGTATGTTCTCAAAATACTACAGTTTACGTCATCCCTAGTTTCACTGACCCATGTCCAGCTTCTCCTTATCTGCTGTCTGCATTAAAAATTGAAAGGTGTTTTTGATCATACTTAACCATACATACAAAATATCAGTATTCTGATCTCAAACTAGTACTGGTTGTGATTCTACTGTATGTTTCTTTGCAGAGCTAAAGGACGCAGTGGAGGATGTGTTGCCCGACCTGACGGAGCAGGGCGTCACCGTGCTCCTGATGACCAAACATTCAGACACTCCTGGGATCGAGAGTTTTTCTGATAAAGTGGACAAAGCATCAGACTGCCAGCTCCCTCGATCCCTCAGATCACACATCACATTCAAAAGTCCTGCCGTTTATATTTACACCTCGGGAACAACAGGTATCTGAGTGGCAGCGTTTTATGCAATAATCTGTTCCCACAACAACATGTCTGTTCTTTAGTTTAAAGGTGTGTGCTGCTTGTGTCTTGTTGTATTTCAGGTCTCCCCAAGGCAGCTGTGGTCAATCAGAACCGCCTCCTAACAGCGCTGGCTGTTTTGGCTTCAAATGGTGTGACGTCTAGCGACGTCATCTACCTAAACCTGCCTCTGTACCACACAGCGGGATTCATTATAGGCTTTATCGGCTCTATTGAGACAGGTGAGACCATTGAAGGGAAGCAGAGAGCGCAAAACAACTTTGTGAGGCTGTGTGAGATTCCTTGCAGACAAATGAATACTTATTTTACTTAGTGAACATTGAATTATTTAGTTGTTTAATACTCTTCAGGCTTTGTTAGATAACAGTATAGTCCTTTTATGTGTATTTTTAGGCCAAACTGTTTCAAATCCAGATTGCAGCAAGAGGTAAAGTATCCAAAGGTTTACCCACTAGTCACTGTTTCACCTCAATTAGTTTACGTTTACTGCAATCGCCTCCATCTGCAAACCAGTAATCTTTTTTGTGTGACAGCATTTAAGTCTAACATTTATGTACCATTTACCAAGCAGATCCTTGTGCTGATCATTTCAAAGAAAAAATGGTTTGACATCTAAAAGAAGGAAAATCTAGAATGAAGATCTGATGGATAATTTATGGCAGATCCAGGTTAAATTTCTCATCCTAAATCTTTGACATAGAATCAATGTCCTAAGAAAACCCCTGGTTGCTAATTATTTTTGCATTTAAAAAAGCCATTGAGTTATCAAAAATGTAACGACAAATCAGTTTGAGTAAGATCATGAAATGTGGACATTTAGAGATACATGGTTCTCACAGGAAAACAACGATACATAAAGGTGCACATCATGATTCTAATATAGCCAGTACATAATCCAATTCAACACACTTTTTGTCATATGTAATGAGCACCTGTTTCCCCAGCTCGGCACAAGACAGGGAAAAGAACACAGATGTAAAACAAGAAAGGCAATCAGAGTGAGATGGAATCGCAAGAAGCAATTACTTTGTACATTGTGTCATTCTTTAAAGAAATTATTAATATTGGAACATAAGGCGACATGGAATTGAGGTATCACTTCACACATACTAAGCTCTCTGCAGTTGAGGGCAAATAATAATAATAATAATAATGAATTTCTGGTCGAACTATATGGCTTTAGTTGTGCAAAGTGATGCCCCTGCTCCTCCTGCCTCTGGGTTTCCGGCCCCAGCAAAACTAAATGAGTCCTTTGTTGCTGGAAACCAGTAATCTGACCAAACCCAGATTACCTCTACTTTCTAACTGCTTCTTACTAAACAGACTAAAGTTCACACCGCTGTGATTTGTCTGGGTAAGCAGCCGGAGTTACAGAAAGATATTAGTGAAAATCCTACACTGTTTGAGAACAATCACCTTCCTGTTGTCAACTATCTGCCTTTAAATGGAATACACTTTATTATTGTTGGCATTATTTTCAGGGGGGAAATATTCTAGTGGTAGAAATAACTAGGGATACTGCAGTTAATACAACTGTAATGTTTACCTAACAATTAAAAATACTGGTAATCTATTAATACAACAAATAAATATACCTTTAGGCATTAAGTATTTGTAATAGCACATCCCTTTTATCTCTACTTTCATAACTGAAAATGTCTTTGTCGTTCAGCTCATAATACATTTTCTTTTCTTTCTTTTTTTGCTGTCTTATTTTGAAGGGTCAACTATTATTTTGAAGAGGAAGTTCTCTGCTTCTCAGTTTTGGGATGACTGTAGGAAACACAGTGTGACCGTTGTGCAGTACATAGGAGAGGTGATGCGTTACCTCTGTAGTACACCTAAGGTAAAAGCTTTTCATTGTTCCCAGATTTTCTCACATAAAACTTCAGTACTACACAACAGGAAAAGGAAGAATATTTGGGGCTGATACTGCCCAGCTATTTACGTAAAGATTTGTATGGTGCTTCATATTAGTTTTTCCCTGTTAGCCTCTGCAGCAGTCTCTTGGTCTTCATGTGACATTTATAGTTCAGTTACAGTAAAGTCTAAAGTGAAACACAAACCAGTGGCATTCCCGTAAGGCTGGCAGTGGATAAATGTCACCCTCCCTCCAAATACTTTGAATTGATGATGCCTATCGAAGGAATATGCTTTTTGGACAGCATGTAATTGACCAATTTAAGATAAAACAAAAAGGTTTATAATTGTTGTTTTTGTAATATGTGAAGGAAGTTACAATAAAACTGCCGTACTTGATGCCTAATTAAAAAAAATATGGCTCCATCGTGTTGACAGATTGCTATATCACTCCAGCCCTATTTCCTTAATTGTATTTATTAATTTGAATAACTACAGTGAGTACAACCCAAACAAGTTCACACAGGATCTTTGGCTGTTGGAAGCATGCCTCCTCCTTCTGCCGCCTCAACTGTTATAAAACTCCTTGGAGCGAGACAGCTGCTGAGGCAGAGCTGAGAACCGGCTACAACAAGCTGCCATTGAGACAGATCTAGTCAAGAGATAACTTTTCAAATCAGTACATTCCCACAGAGCAGCACAGCTGGCTTACAAAATAGAAATAGTTGAATCACCACTATCAGGTTCCACCCTCCTGCGTCATAACCTGCAGGGTTCAAACACCACGCAACTTTCTGGATGCATGTCAATATGAAATGCTGATATGATTAATATACATTTGTAAGAGGAGGAATGCATACTTTCAGATCTCTTAAGGCAGGCTCTGCTGTATTTAGGAGTACTACATTCTACCTACATGTATGGCCATTCAGAGTATCTTATTGCATCACATGAAGTGCAGTCTCAATTTACCGTGTGACCCTGTTCGAGTAGGAGGAGGTGGTCTGTCTGTATCTGGTCACCACTAGGAATAGATCCTGGCCTTTACTAAGGAAGGCCATATTAAGTAACTTGGCAACCAAACATTTTACACAAGTGTTATTGCTTGTGTAATATGTTTTATGCAAATTCTTACATACAGGCAGGGATTAGCCATACTTGATCGGAGAGGATCCTAATGAGGAGCCTAAATGCGCTGACTGAGACTGTGACTGTGTGACACATACGTGTGTTTTTAAAGAAATACTTAAACCCACAATAAACATTTGTATATCAAATAATCACCTTGTGTTGATACTTAAATTCTTGAAGAAAACTTGATTTTCTTGCATGCCATGCAAAAAAAAACAAAAATAGGAAAGTCTTGAATTGAGGAAAATGTGGGCTGTGTTGAACAAGAGCAAAACTATATCAGAACATCAGTGCATGCTCACTGCTTCCCAAACATGCATTTCAACTAAAACCTGCACAGATCAGTAGCACACTGCACAAGCGTGAACATGCCTAACGGTTTAAAACACTTTTGCGTGAGCATGAGAACCCCCATGTCCCTTTACGGGTTCCTCAGTAATGCACAAGTTGTGTGAGAGATTTTAAACAGATGTAGCCTAGTTCAGAAATATTTAGTTGTTGTTAAACAAAGCCGTCATTTTCTTCAAATTGTATTTCTTTGTTCACTGCGTAGGTATGCGAGAAAACATTCTTTAAAATTGTCTTCAAGAATTCAAAGCAGCACTTGCTTAGTTATATACAAATACTAATTTTGTGTGAAATGTTCAATAAAAAGAAGTGGAGTCTCACACTTATACTATTTATTTTGTGTGTGATTAGGTTATTAGGTCAGTCGATTCTACTTCCTGAATATTTAAATTAATGATTTATCAAATCATGTATTTCTGTAGTACTGATCAAATGTTTTGTTCATGTGACGATGCAGAGAGAAAATGAAAAGGACCATAAAGTAAAGCTGGCTATTGGCAATGGTATCAGAGCAGAGGTATGGAGAGAGTTTCTCAATCGATTCGGGAACATAGAGGTCCGCGAGTTTTACGCCTCCACCGAGGGAAATGTGGGATTTGTCAACTACGTGGGGAAAATTGGAGCTATTGGGCGAGTTAACTTTTTCCATCAGGTAAGAATAATATTTAAAAAGCATTTAATTGTCTTCTAGCATTGCAAGGGTCATCTTGTTACAGCTCACTTAATATTGTGAATGTAAGACACATAGGTGGCATATTAAAAGCTCATGTACGGCTGTTAATAAATAATGTGGTAAACATGTTTTATTTTGCTGTTTGTGTAAATATGTTCGGCACATGATGCAGCAGTGATGTGTTTCCTCCTGTAGAAACTGTTTCCCTTCACTCTGATAAAGTATGACACCGAGCGTGATGAACCAATCAGAGATGCTAACGGCCTCTGTGTGGAGTCACCCAAAGGTGAGAAACTGGAAATAGATTTCTATACTTACCGCATGTACCATAATACTCAATAATAAATATGGATCTTATAGTCGAAGGATATATTTACTGATGTTGGCCTTTGATAGACAATGGCATTAAAAGACATGTCTCCTTGCTGTTTCTTCAAGGTGAGACAGGACTGCTGGTGTCAAAGATTACAGACATTGCTCCTTTCGTCGGCTACGCCCAGAACGAAGAACAAACAGAGAGAAAGAAACTTCATAATGTTCTCAAGAAGGGAGATCTTTACTTCAACAGTGGAGACCTCATGAGGATTGATAAAGACAACTTCATCTACTTCCAGGATCGTGTAGGTGACACATTCAGGTACAGAACTCTTGTGAACCCTGATTTGATTTTGAAGAATATTGTTCGTACGGAATAATTGTTTATGGTTTTGATACTGGAGTATCAGCAATGTAATGAAACAAAAACATTGAAAAAAAACTTGCAAAATAAAAAGGGTTAATAGGTATGAATTAGAAAAACTGGTGGAGGGGGGGGGGAATGTTTGGACTTAAGAGTGTTGGCCTTTTGTGACTGAGGAGAGAGTTCCAGAAGGAGGGTGAGGCAGCAGCGAAGGCCCTGTCGCCCCAGGTCCTGAGCTTTGTCCTGATGGGCTGTAGTAGATTAGCATCAGTAGACCTGAGGCAACGGGTAGGGTTGTGTTGTTGGATGAGGTCACAGAGGTAGGGGGGGAAGAAGGATATCAAGTCAACGGGATCAAATTAAGGAAGAAAGTCATGTTAAAATGAATGATAATACTAAGTAAACCTCTGGGCCCTGCAGGCACCCTAGTTGGCAGGATTAAGAAAGCTAGGCAAAATTGTTTTTGTTGCTCAAACATGAATATGTTTTTTTAGTTCCTTACATTTCACTAAAGTTTACAGTAACACAATTGATATAAAGTTTTAACTTTGAGCTTGCAGGTGGAAAGGTGAGAATGTGGCCACAAACGAAGTGTCTGACATTCTGACGATCAGCGATTGTCTCAAAGAAGCCAATGTGTATGGAGTCCAAGTGCCAGGTGACGGCTGTTTCCTCCGCACATTTGACCTGACTGTATGTTTTTAAGATCACATGATTCCCAGATGCCAGAATATTGAAGAGAGACTGATTTGCAATTGAATTCGTAAACAAATGCTTTATTTGTTTCTATTTTGTCCGGCTATGTAGGGCATGAGGGGCGGATAGGAATGGCAGCGGTCACTGTGAAGGAAGGCTCCCAGTTTGATGGAAGTAGTATATATAACCATGTGGTAAGCTACCTGCCTTCCTATGCCCGACCTCGCTTCATAAGAATACAGGTACGTTTATTTCACACACAATTTTCAGCACTAAATTTTGAGACGAAAGAGCACATTACGTTTAAATAAATTAATATACCTTAGAAACTGTTTTCTTCTCAAAAAAAGTAAATAATAAAAATGTTGATGCAACTTTTATGCCACCTTATCAATATCGGAGGAGTAAAAAAATATTCTAGCCATCTATTTTTCCAAGTATGATCTAAATAGTTTTCTTTCTTATGCTTTTTAAGGAAGGATAATCTTCCTTAAAAAATGTTGATCTGTAAAAAACGAATGGACCGAAAAGGTTTTTGGCTGTTTTTCTTTTTTGTTTTGTTGGAGTATGCTGTTGTAATACTCCTTTTGGCCACAAGAGTCCACTAATCCTTGTTCTAAATAGGACTACAACATTCATGTTTGCTATTCCATTTGTTTCGCCGATGAGCAAAACATTTAGAAACTAATGATTTTCCTGATTTTAACATGTACCCTGTGATTGAAAGCAGATAAAGATATTTCTATACTGTACCTGATTGATTGATTGATTGATTGAAAGATTGAAAGATTGATTGATTGATTCATACTTTTGTTCTGTCCAGAATGCCGTGGAGGTGACAGGGACATTCAAGCAGATGAAGGTGAAGTTAGTGGAGGAGAGCTTTGATCCAGGACGTATCCAGGACCCTCTTTACATCCTTGACAATGAAGAGAAGAGTTACATACCGCTGACAGATCAGGTCTACGGCTCCATCATATCAGGAAACATCAAACTATGAGAAGGCTCTCAGTGTCCACTAACTGTGCAGGCTTCTCAGTCGTGCATTAACATATTTTTTAAAAGTAGTAATTGGGTAATCAGTAGTGTAGGATTTGTTGTTAAGGATTCCTTTTAGGGGCTGGAGTCAGCCTGTAAGTGAGGGAGTGATTATTTATTATTATATTATATTTTACAAGCTGGTTGACTGCTTTCAAATATGAGGACTGCGGTTTTGAGTTTTTCAGTGTTATAATGGTGTTGAGATGTGTTGCTGTATGTTTGGATAAACAGTGTAAACAAACGATCTCCATAGGTAGATATTTATGTGCGAATATATGTTAATATTAATTACTTTGATTCTTATTATATAGCCAGAAATACTTTTCATGTGCACGTCTGCTCAGTTTTTACTCATCATAGAGAATACAAAGATATATCGCAGTAGTGATGTACATGGAAAAACCACAAGGTGGAGACAAATGCAAACTCTGTGCTCAGTGTAGTCGGGGAATACAGTGAGCACATATAATTTAACATGGACAGTGCACTCGAAAAAGTCTTAACATTCCAAACACATGAAGATGAATCTGCATGTTATTGTCTAAAATAACCACTATAGTTTATCTTATGTGGATCAACCAAGGGGTCCAACCATGATAAACAGAAGTACACAGAATAATACAGACAGCGCTGTCTACACACATTTTTCCATGTATGCTCTTTGTGAACATATACTGATCTAGATGGCATATCTGTTAACCCCTGCAAAAAAGTTCATGACTAAAAAACAGAGATGCACATTTCTTTCAGGGAGACCAAGTCCGGCAGGTACGGCTCATACTTTCAATATTTATACTTTGTAATCAGTTAAATGCCATTTCAAACCAAATCTTGTCTACCAACATAACATGTAAATCATCTATGTAGGCAACATAAATCACCAGAAGAGACTGCTCTTGTGTTGGAGTACTGTGAGTTTCGCACCCAACCAACCTGTTGTCACAAATAAATGTTTCTTCGGGTGTTTTTCATTCTCCATTTTCTTTTCTTTTTGGTCCTGTTCATGATGGTGCAAAATATGGCACTTAATCAAAAGATAAATAAACAATATTAATAGAAGCTCTGGCAATAAAAGTTTCAGTTTCACATTTTCCGTTTTTAACTTTAATGTATGTTGAAATAACATGTCGTAATGATGACAGATCATCAGCCCAGGCTTGTAAGGTTGAACAAAGTTAACTCATGTGGTGTTTTTTCATGAACAGCTGAGAAACCACTTTATATCAGGGTTCAGTTTGTTCCCCAACTAGTCGCTGATCCTACATAATATTACATTGTATTTCTATAGCACACTTTAAAAACAACGATATATCAAGGTGCTTCACAATACTGAGGGAGAAAAGAAACAAACTAAAATGAAATAAAAAGTTATCTAAGGAAAATATTTAATAAAATACATATAAAGAAATCAAACTAGGGAGCTGAGTTTTAAAAAGATAAAAGAAAAAGGTTAAGAGCATAAAAGTTTAAATATAAAATAAAGGACAGTCAGTGAAATGCGATGAGGAACAGGTTCATGGACCATTATTGGCAACAATCATTTGAAAACCAATCCTCTGTGGGGAATCACAGCAGAATGATTATACAATAAACAAATGTGAGAACTGAGAAGGAAGACTAACAGCACAAACAAATGATTCTACAGAAATGTGATACATTTCGATATCGGCGGAAGGAGAAGCCTACTCCCCCATAGTTAACATTGGTCAAAGTTCAGTGCGTCGACTCGAGGTCTGCATTCAACTTTTTGTTGTCTGCTTTTGACTTGACTTGAAACTGTTAATATTCCCAGACTGATTGTTCTGACTAACAATGATAACATATTTGTTATATACCGCTCTGGCAGGTTTGGCGCTTTTGTTGTTTTTGCCTCGCCTGATAAATCGTTATTTTTTTCAAGATTTGAGTTACGCCATTTCTTCAATTAAAATTGCTCTAAGCCTTAACAAAATCAAGAAGCAGAAACCCTTTTACAGTATGTTGGACTGTTTTCTGGACAAAGTGGCGAAGCATCCGAAAAAGAAGTTCATTATTTTCGAGGAGAGCTCGTACACGTACAGCCAAGCCGACAAAGAGAGCAACAAAGTGGCCAGAGCCCTGTCCACCTATGCCGGCCTGAAGGAGGGGGACACGGTGGCCCTCTTCCTGGGCAACGAGCCCCACTTTGTGTGGCTGTGGCTCGCTCTGACCAAGTTGGGGTGCATACCTTCTTTACTGAACTGCAACATCAGATCCAAGTCTCTGCTG
The DNA here is from genome assembly GCF_036324505.1 of Eleginops maclovinus. Taxonomy (NCBI): domain Eukaryota; kingdom Metazoa; phylum Chordata; class Actinopteri; order Perciformes; family Eleginopidae; genus Eleginops; species Eleginops maclovinus. The sequence continues at coordinate 22,817,346 of NC_086352.1, forward strand.
CACTGCTTCTCCTGCTGTGAAGCCAAGGTTCTGGTGGCGGGTGCTGGTAAGCTGATTTCGGTTTTACTGCAATTATTTGTGTTTTTCACACCTCCCACTCTTAATAATAGTTGTCACATAAACCTGCTTTTGAACTTGTTAACATACAGGAGACTACAAATAGTTACTTTTTAAACAATATTATATATATTTAACAATATTATAATTATTATAATTATTATAATAATATATATATTGTGGGTTTTTAATGCTTATACACATATTGAATTTATTTAAAAAGTAATTCATAATATGAATACAACTTTTAAGAAACATTTACAGTTACAAAATTCTAATTCGCCCTTCTTTCTGGTGAACAAACTACTCTTATTTGCATCAAAAGTAGTTTGCATTTATGTACTGCAATATCTTGTTTGTCAATTCATCTATTGGACTGGGCTTTAGCTTTCTAGGGTTTATTCCCATGATTCTCCACATCTGTTATTATTGATTTACTATGTGTATTGAATCAGCATTGACCTCCATGAAGTTTTAACTCCCTCGCTCTCATTTTCTCTCTCTCAGACTTGCGTCAGGCTGTAGAGGAGGTGTTACCCACCTTGATCGAGCAGGGTGTCCATGTGTTTATCCTTAGCGAGAACTGTGAGCTGGAGGGTATTGAAAGCCTCACTGATAAAGTTCAGCAGGCCTCCGACCAGCCTCTGTCACCTCAGCTGAGGGCCAACGTTAACATTAAGAGTCCCGCACTCTATATCTACACCTCAGGAACCACAGGTAATCTGACCTCATTTGACCTTCACTTCTAATCTGTGATTGTATTTTTAGTTTGCAGACCTTGAGCTGCAGAGGTAGGACAATAAAAAATGGCTGCATCTGCTTCTAATGGCGTTTTCTCTCAGGACTTCCCAAGGCAGCTGTTATCAATCACGAGAGGCTATGGATGTCAACTTATCTTCAGTCCATTGCTTCCGTCCGCTCAGACGATGTCCTCTTCGTGTACCTGCCTCTTTACCACAGTTCTGGATTTCTTATGGGGCTTTGTGGAGCCATAGAACGAGGTAATTCATAAAACTAGAGAACATGATTTACAGGGTGCATGCTGATTGTTTACTCAAGGCTAAACCAGTTATATGGAGTCCAATAGTGTCCAATTATATTGATATTTCAAGGTCCTCAAGGTTAAACACTTTCTTAGCTCTAACTGTTTTATTTACTTACATCTGTGACTTTACATTTCCAGGTATCACGGTTGTTTTAAAACGTAAGTTCTCTGCCTCCAACTTCTGGAACGACTGTAGAAAGTACAACGTGACAGTTATTCAGTACATAGGAGAAGTTATGCGCTACCTCTGCAACACACCAAAGGTAAACCCCTGTCTAATATCACATATGATCATGTTGTTTTAACACAATACAACAATAACCCACATACATTCCTTAGCAGCCTTGATAGTTTTAATTGATATTTGCATGTACAGCTTACACCTGCAGCAGTGAGTCACAATGTATGTACTCAAACTCAAACAAAACGACACAATGTGATGTCTCTTATTCTGGTCTCCCCTCTGGTGCTCCTCTAGAGAGAAAATGATAGAGATCATAAGGTCCGACTGGCCCTGGGGAACGGGTTGAGGAGCGACACCTGGGAGGAATTCCTGCAGCGATTTGGGGACATTTGTATCTGTGAATGCTACGGAGCGACGGAAGGAAATGTTGGCTTTGTTAACTACTGTGGCAGAGTTGGAGCTGTGGGCAAAGAGCATTTTCTCCACAAAGTAAGAAGTTGCTAATGCTAATACGTTTTCAGTATGGATAATACTGAAAACTGGATAATCCATCCATCCATCCATTGTGGGTTAACATTGTACGCAACGGGATGAATGGCAGCTGCAACAGTATATTATATATATTATATACAGCCCCGAAAAAAATTAAGAGACCACTTCAACCTTTTTTTTAAGTTGTATTCTATTGCAGCCATTCCAGTGTCTGTTCAATTTCAACTCAGAGAAATGTTGTCAGTAGTTTATAGAAAACAATAAAAAAGACAAATCTATAAATAGTTAAATTGGAGAAATTGATAAAGTGGTCTTTTAATTTTTTTTCTGAGCTTTATATATATATATATATATATATATATATATATATACGTATATAGATATATATATATATATATATACACTTAACAAAAAATATACATGCAACAGTTGTTTTTGCTCCCATTTTTCAAGATCTAAGACTTTTTCTATTTCCCTCAAATATTTCTCACAAATCTGTCTAAATCTATGTTAGTGAGCACTTCTCCTTTTCCAAGTGTGTCATATCAAGATGCTGATAAGACAGCATGATCATTGCACAGGTGTGCCTTAGGCTAGGTCACAATTACAGGCCACTCAAAATGATCAGTTTTATCACATAGCACAATGCCAAAGATTTCGCAAGTTTTGAGGGAGTGTGCAATTGGCAAATGTCATAATGTCCACCAGAGCTGTTACCTGTGAATTGAATGTTAATTTCTCTACCATAAGTCGTCTCCAAAGGCGTTTCTGAGAATTTGGCAGCATATCCAACTGGCCTCAACCGCAGACCAGTTGTTACCACACCAGCCCAGGACCTCCGTATCAGGCATCTTCACCTGCAAAATCGTTTAAGACCAGCAAGCCGGATAGCTGATGCAACAATCGGTTAAAAAACACTTTTTTTTCACTGTTCAGGGAAGATGGCAGACAGTGTGTACAGTATGGCATCATGTGGGTGAGCAGTTCGCTGATGTCAACGTTGTGAATCGAGTGGCCTATCGTGGCGGTGGGGTTATGCTATGGGCAGGCGTATGTTATGGATAACGAACACAGGTGCATTTTGTTGATGGTATTTTGAATGTACAGAGATACCCGGACGAGATCCTGAGGCCCATTGTTGCGCCATTCATCCACCACCATCACCTCATGTTGCAGAATGATAATACACAGGACCCCTGTTGCAAGGATCTGTTCACAATTCCTGGAAGCTGAAAACATCCCTGTTCTTGCATGGCCCTCATACTCAATGGACATGTGTTAGGGATGCTCTCGATCGGCATATAAGACAACGTGATCCAGTTCCTGCCAATATCCAGTAACTTTGCACAGCCATTGAAGTGGAGTGGACCAACATTTCACCGGCCACAATCAACAACCTGATCGAACTCCATGCGTCGGGGATGTGTTGTACTGCTTGAGGCCAATGGTGGTCACACCAGATACTGACTGTTTTTCTGACCCCACGCCCCATCCGTTCCTACAGTAATAAATGTCTCTTTTCAAGATAAACCTGCACATTTTAGAGTGGCCTTTTATTATGTCCAGCCTAAGGCACACCTGTGCAATAATCATGCTGTCTAATCAGCATCTTGAAGTACCACACCGGTGAGGTGGATGGATTATCTCGGCAAAGGAGAAGTGCTCATTAAGACAGATTTAGACAAATTTGTGAACAATATTTGAGAGAAATAGGCCTTTTGTGTTCACAGAAAAAGTCTTACATCTTTGATTTCAGCACATGAAAAATGGAAGCAAAAACAAAAGTGTATAGAGAGAGAAGATGCAGATCTATACAGATTTTGTGTGTGACTAACTACTTTATTCTTTCTCTTGTTTTATTCTCCAACTGACGTAGTTGGGATTTAAGTACGCCCTCATAAAGTATGACACGGAGAAAGAGGAGCCTGTCAAAGACTCCAGGGGATTTTGTATTGAAGTCCCCAAAGGTCAGAAACCCCCCCCCCTCCAAAAGAAATACATTAGTCTTGACATTAAGCTCTTACTAATAAACATCCTGTGCTTCTTGCTTTCACCGCAGGAGAGACCGGTTTGTTTGTGGGGAAGATCGAAGCAAGAGCTCCTTTCGCTGGCTATGCCAAGAACCATCAGCAGACCGAGAAGAAGAAGCTACGTGACGTGTTTGTGAAGGGAGACCTCTACTTTAACAGTGGCGACCTTCTAAAGATAGACAAGGAGGGATTTGTCTTCTTTCAAGACCGAATTGGAGACACTTTCAGGTGAGTGGTTTGAATGAAGTTCATGAGCCGAGCGAATAATGGAGACCACATCTAGGAGCAGCTTTAGATAACAAATAGATTTGTTGACATTTGTAGAACATGTTAATCAGAAATCCCTGCCATGTTCATGTTCTCATTCTATATTTGACTTTTGTGGTCAATTAGTTGGAAAATAACTATTATAAAATAACCTATACTGTACATACTACCACTGCAAACTGAATTCTACGATGTAGGACACAACATTGCATCTGACCTATAATCAGAAATTCTTTATTCAGAAATACTTTATTTATCCCAAATTGTGATTTTTTTTCAAAAATTAAAGGCCTTTAATTTAGCTAATATCATATCAGTTTAAGGATCATCATTTAATTATTATTTCATAATTCTGTGTTTGTTTGTTAATTGTGACAAACTGTTCCCAGTGCTAAATGAAAGCAAAGCAGCTATGTTATGCATTTACTGTCTTTGTTTTATTGACCCTGAATAAAGGTGGAAAGGAGAAAATGTAGCAACCACAGAGGTGGCCGATCATTTGCTCATGTTGGACTTTGTCGAGGAGGCTAATGTCTATGGTGTTAAGGTGCCAGGTAATAATAACTTTAAACTATTTATGGTGCTGAAAATCTGTAATTCATAAAAATGAAAGATTAGTTAAAGCCTCACATCTGATCATTTAATGTGTCTGATTGTGTTTTCATAAGACCATTTGGATTTATATAAAATGTCGTATGTCTAATAATTACACTACTGTTTACTTTTACCTTCACTCTAAAGGACACGAGGGACGAATTGGAATGGCAGCACTGAAGCTCAAAGAAAACATGGACCTTGACACCAAAGCTGCCTATCAACACGTCAAAAACTACCTCCCCAGCTACGCAAGACCACGCTTCATTCGCTTGCAGGTAAGGAAAGTCTTGCTGAATACATTTATAACGCATAACAATTCAGGATTTTTTTCTAAAAATGTCTCGTTTTTTATGGCAGGATACACTGGTAGTAACTGGGACGTTTAAGCAAATGAAGTTGAAGCTGGCAGAGGAGGGCTTTGACCCGGCTGCCATCAGGGACCCTCTGCTCTACCTGGAAGGACAACAACAACAACTATGTACCCATGACTCAGCAGATATTCAACTCCATCACAGACGGAAAAATCAGGCTCTGAATGAGTTCAGTGTTTATTGTTGGAATGTGAACCTCAAAATAGTACAATTGATTTTGAGGTTTGAAGTGAAACTGGATGTCAAATAATGATAGATGACATTCACAATGAACATTTAGGTACAGTACATTTCATGAGCTAATGTAGGGAATATTGCGAAATATTTTAGTTTGAAAATTTAAAACATGATTGAACTGGGCAAAGCAATCTCAAATCATTGACCTGTGATCTTAGATTTGCCAGGAACTGAAAGAGCTGGCACAGCACCCGCATGGCTTAAACAATAGTAAATTGCTCAATCATCTACAGCTGAATTACTGTCTGTATCTAAACTACTGTACTTAACTGCTTTTAGGATCATTATAGGAGCTTAGGTGCTGTGGTGGTTTCCAGTGGATTGGTAGAGGAAGCAGTGTTGGCAACAGGAGAAGAAGACATACAGTTCATTCTTCTGCAGGTGGAGGATAAGTGTTTTTGAGTTGCCTGTGAAACCTTCACAGGGCAGCAGAGCTGATGAGGCCCACACTGCACCCACTGGTTGCAGAAACTGGGCACACTGTAGAACTTTGTCAGCTTTTTCAGGACCTTTTTACCCAGGAGATTTGATGGCACTTCTGTAATCTTAAACATAGGACCAGATCCTGTTGATGGTGTGCTAGAGAGGGCGGCTGCAGCATCTTTGAGACAAGGCCTTTTATCAAAGTCGTAGCCGGACGGCGATCCGATGTAATTGTAAGGCAGAGGCTCGCTGCTGCAGCTGAGAGAGCGCATTGGTCTCCTAGATCTGTTCCAGGCCTTGTCAATCCACAGCTCCACTTGAGCCTTGTCAAGCCTGGAGACAGCATCCTCTCTCCCCTCAGAGTCGAGGTCTTCCTCTATCACCTCATCTTTCCCTGATTTTAGTTGGTCTGCATTATTCAGAGCCTGAGTCTCAGCCAGGAGAGTGGAAGCTGTTTTGGAGATGACGCTCCAGTCCTTAAGGATGTCCTCTGCGGTGGTGAACTGTGAGGTCACTGTGAATCTGATGATACGCTTGGTGTTAATGTCTGCAGGGATGAGGTACATGGTGCCTGACCGCGTCAGTCTCCTCAGCAGCTCTTGGGTCAAAGTATTTCCAACCTAGAATAAAAAATATATAAATGTTGCAGGGCCAAAAAACCCAAAACCTCTCAACTAAACTGAAACATTTAGAGGGAGACATTTCAAGGTTACCAGTTACCAATCATCTCCTATATTGCTCTGACCTTAACTAGCGGGCGTTGTAAAAAATGTTTTCCTTATAAAGGAACTCACCTTTATATGATATTTTACTTTCAACAATGATTAGCTAAGACATGTTGCTTCACAAAGTTTGCTGCGTAGACAGTTCAAATCTGTGCAACCTACTTTTAGGCAGAAAACAACCAGGCCAAGGTGCCTCTCAGCGGGAACTTCGAAATTTGGGTCACTCCTAATGTGAGACTCCAAAAGCTTGGCCATCTCAATCCCCTAAAGCAAAACAAAAATATACATATAAATCTTTTAATTCAAAGACAAATAAAAGCTGTAGGATGTCCTAGTATTTCATGCATAAATAAATGTGCCTTATCTGATAACATTGAATGTTTATTTCTTTCTTAAATACTTTGCATTAAATAACTGAGAGCCACTTACATGTCTGATATGAGCCTGGAGGTTTTTCAGTCCAAAGGAGCGCATAACAAACCAAAGTTTCAGAGAACGGAAACGGCGGCTAAGGGGAATTTGCCAATTCTGAACAGAAAAATTATGTTTCCTTTATATAAAATGATTCACCGTGATAATTAAAAATGTAATTAGGTCATACTGTATGTTACCATGAAGTCTGTGGCTGCCTGTGAGTTTTCATGTCTGAGGTAAACAGGATCAACAGTGAACGTCTGTTGGAGCTTATATTTATCCTTTACCCTGGAAAAACAAGTTCAAACAATATTAACAAATAAACGAGCATCCTTCTAGTATTAATTGTTTTTCACCTACTATCATATATACTATTTGAATTAATTGTACTATTAGGGTTATAGGGACAATGTAATCAAGTTAAAATACAGAGCATGAAACTGATGTCAGGTTTATAGTTACTGCTAATGTACAACTCTTGACCTTAGTTTGGCTTTTGCACTACAATGCAAGTATTAAAAGCTCTAATGACAGCTTTAATGTCATGAAAACACATTCAAATCAAACAAAAAACATGCTTTTTATCCATTATTTCTGAAGACCTATCTTTAGTGCTCTTACTCACCAGAAAGCTGTGCAGTCAAAGTGGACCATCATCCACTTGGAAGGGTTGAACACAAAGGAGTCAGCGAGTTCAATGCCCTCAAGAGACCAGCGTAGCTCAGGACAGAAGTATGCTGAGCCAGCGTACGCAGCATCAACATGGAGCCAGAGTCCCTCTTCTGCACCTGTAGAAGAGATTTAAATACAAGTGTTGTCGACGCAAATCTCCAAAAAAAAACAAAAAACTCAGTGTATTATTGGGAGTGAATTTGAAGACATACAGACTGGTCCAAGTTCAGACAGATTGTCAAAGGCACACACTCCTGTAGTTCCCAACGTTGCACACAGCTAAACACAGGAGAAACAAAACCACCGATAAGATAAAACGTGTCATTGTCAGTATTTGTTTTGTATCTTAACTATTTTAAACACAAACCTATGGTTTTTTCAGTTTTTATCAAACCAAATTTTTAATCATTATGTTTTAATAATACCACTTAATATTTTATATTTCCAGTACTTTTATCTAAACATAATGTAATACTAGAATGCCTTTTATCAGAATTCTAGCTAAGTAAAAATATAAGTGTTGTAAGCAAAATATATTTAAACGATAAAATTATATGTAATACAATAAAATGTCCAATGACTGATACATTAGAGCTAGTTGAAACAACCTTATATTCAATCGTGCCCTTACGATAGTTGCCAGTATTCCTAAAGACTGTAGAAACTGTCATGGGGGCAGAACATACTTTAATAAACACTGGAATATTTTGGAAAAAACTCCACCTAAACACCCCCATGATTTCCACCAATCCTTCAGTCTACGTACCATGAAAGGGACCAGTCCCATCCTCCTGTCTTCCTGTATGGCTTGTTTCAGAGTGTCTCCTCTCAGAGACAACTGCTCATCAGTGGGAAGAAACCTGATCTTCACCAAAGAGATCAACCCTGCCTTCTCAACCGAGGAATGAGCCTATAAAGGTAGTAAACATTTAAGGTCACTTTGCACCATAGCAGACAGATTTCTCTCCAATTAAGAAATGTTGCATGTGATTAAAAGAAACTCTTGAACTAAAGGAAATCGGGGATTAAGGTTACACACTGCATTCCATATTTCACATTATCTGTCAGGTACCACAGTGTTTACAATTCAAAGGCAATTAAATATAGGTTTCAGAGAGATCCAGTGGAAACGTTCAGCGACAGTAGCAGTTGAGGTGAAAAATCGCAATATCAGACCCTGTGTGAGACTGACCTGATCTGAAGCGTAGGCCACAAGTCTTGAATTAAGCACAGAGTCGTCCACGTCCCGCTCGAGCTCAGGGCGCAGCTGCAACATTTTGTCTTTCCTGGCTGCCAGCAGGGCGACCAGTGTGCTCTCACTGACTGTGCTCTGACAGGAGGATTAGGCAGAAGAGAGAAATAAAAAGTTTCTAGAGAGAAAACTTTCAAGTTTGTGGTTTAAAAAAAATCTGATCAGGGTAGTCTCAAACCTGCAGTATGCCTCCACCTCTGCTGTCAGGATGGTAATGCAGGAAGAAGGAGGGAAGTCCCAGTGCTTTACACAACCAGTCCATCACATTCATTTCCAACTCAGTACATGCTGGGCTGGAGGCCTGTTTAAAACCAGCAACAAACGCTATCATTTATTTTTATGTATTCAATCAGAGGCTATTTGGCAAAAATCTTGTATGCGTAGGTCGTTTCATATCTATATGTAGAGACACATATCACGATATAGCATGTTTTCAGGTAATTAAAATGGTTTATTTAATAGAATCACGTGGAAAGCCTATTATTTAAACTAGTGATTTCCTAAGAACTTTAGTCTGAAATGAAACGGTTTCAAGCTAAGTTATAAATAATGCATGCAAATGCAGATGGATCACATTAAGACAATAGTATCCTTTAACTACACTGGGATTTAAGTATGTACTTGTGATTACCATTTAAGAAAACCTCATTATGTTTATATATTTGATAACATCGCAATACGATTCCATTGAAAGACTTGAATGTAATTATGTTTTCTTAGTTGTTTCGAGATTGTGTAGAAGTTGTAGTTGCCTTACCCAGGTGAATCCAACACAGTTAATGGCATCGGCCAGCATGTCCCCAAGCATAGAGGGCCATGAGGTCAGACTGGGGTAGTAGGCGTGCATATGAGGGCTCTGCCAGTGAACCACCTGAGGGAGAAAAGGAGTCAGAACTTGCTTCAGAGCCATAGTTTCTGATTACTGATACGAAAATGTTTGACAGGATAGGAACTTACTCCCGGCATGATAACTTTCTCGATATCCTTGAAGATGTTCTCCCAGTCCTCCGGCTCTGCAGGCGCAGTATCAGGGAGAAGCTCCCTCATGTAGCCCGGCTTCACATCTGGAATCACCCTCCTCTCTCTGATGGAGCCCAGGTACTGTGTGATGTAGTCCACCAGCTCCTTACCTGATCAGTAACAGACACTTTCACAGCTGCAATGATATTCCTATTGAAATTCATCTTTATTTTGCCTATTGTTTGCTAATCCTTATTTTCAGTGAGATATAACAGCACAGACAAAATAACTCTATACAGTAAAATGAAAGCTATCATTACCTCTGCGATTGTATTCCTCAGGCTGCATTATTATTTTCAGATGAGAGCTTTTTGGTTATATTTGTTGTGTGAAACAGCTTTCTGCAATGATGCTTTGTGTATCTAGTGGCAGAGATCACAGAACTATATATGTCCTGTTGTGAAGAGCACGCCCCGAATTGGTGACGCATTTGAACCACCAAACAAATGCCCTTCACATCTCTCCACATTTGCACCAAATATTTACCCTCCGCTGGTGGAAATTATTTCCTTGTTCAGATCATTGTGAGATGATACGGTATGTAGAGTAATAGGACAATATTATCAACGGTGTAATTGACTCAATCCTTCGGTACCTCTAACAAATATCCTTTATTGAGTTTATTGTGCAATGTTAAAGTAAATACCAATCAATTATGAACTCCTATTGTCCCATATAATGTAACCCTGAACATCAAATAATGTGTAAAATACTGTATTTCATATATATTGGCAAAATAGTTATTGAATTTAAGGAAATATAATGTACAGTTTTAATATATAATATTATATAACAATAATGACATGAGTTGCTTTATTTTTTGTTGATTTTTATCCCTTTATTTATTCAATTGTGAAAAGGTGCACTGATGCATCATTGCGCATGAAGTGGATCAATTGTACCCTCTCTTAACTGATACAATTGAGATTTTCTGCCGTTTCCTCCTCTCATCTCGCCTTACCACATTACAAAAGATGACTAATAGAGGAAAGCGATATATATCTATTGTTTGATGACTTTTCCCAAACAAATAAAGGTCTATCATAGGGGGAAATTACAAAGAAAATAATCTACCAATGACTAAAAGGGGATGATGTGGGCAAACCTTATCGTTGCCTTATAAACTCTGACAAAAGCCAGATCCACACCTGGTCTGTTCACACACTGTGCTGTTTGCTGTGCTTTGTGCCCCACATGGACTTGCTCGCATCTAGTTCTTTGGAGAAGCCAATGAGTGGTGCATATCTAACCACAATTTCAAACACACTAAGCACACATCAGTGTTTTTCAGAGAGAGTTTGATGACTGATGATGAGAGGCAATCAACTCATTCCATTGATTCAATGAAACTAATAAAGCACCAGGATGTTTATTTAGGCCATTTCGAACCTTTTATCCCCTTCATTAATATCAACTTAGACTTTTAATAACTAAAAACATTATATCTATCCATCACGATTGCATTTTAACACTAATAAATCACCCATTCAAATATGGGGGGATGTGCATGCTTTAACATTTATTTTATAAGTTCTGTGAAAAGTTTCCAGTTCAGTTAAACCCACGAATCTGAGCTATAACTGCCACATAGACTTTTGATCCCACCAAAGAAGGAAGTAGCCCAGTAGCGTGCGTGCCTGTGTGTGTGTGCGTGCGTGCGTGTGTGCGTGCGTGCGTGCGTGCGTGCCTGTGTGCGTGGTACAATACATAATACATAACAATAAGTAATATGGGATATAGAGCAGAGCACACTGTGACTATTGTGCTCCTCGTGGGCCTTTACATCTGGGAGTATGAGCCTGATGAAAGCAGGTTTAACATTGATTGTGCAATTAACATTACATCAAAGTCAAAGTGCCTCCTAATGGATCATATTGTGTTGCTTTTATTCAAATAAGATACAAATATCAACATGACCCTGGACTTTATATTTCAAACCAAAAGTCGAAAACAGTTCATCGAAAGAGGATTGGGCCACTTAGTTTGACATGAGTAGAATTGGAAAGACACACCGACTAATGATGAGATGTAAAAAAGGAACAAAGCAAGGGTTTAAAGCTATTGCTACTTGGTTATCATACACATATAGTGTACTTTTAACTACGCTTTAGAAAATGTGTTATTATTGAAAAAAGGTCTGGTTTTATTGCATTTGTATTTTTAATATTAAATTTGTCATTGAAATGTTGATCAGGTTGTAATGTACGGAGCCTCTCTGGTGACATCGGTGAGAATTTTTTAATTTGTGGCCACGGATTTTTCGTGGCCACAAATTTAAAAAAATCTCACCGATGTCACCAGAGGGGCTCCGTAGTAATGGGCAGCTTTATAGTGGGAATTGTATAATATGTAGATGCATTTCAATACCACCTCATTAATAAGCAAATGTGATACAAAACACACACACACACATATATATATATATATATATATATATATATATATATGGCAAGAGTTGTTATGTGTTTAGTGTTTTAGAGGTGAAGTATGAGTAAGACAGTACACAGAAAAAGTTAAACATTGACTTTAATTAAATGTATTATGTCGTCACGTTTCACATAATTATACTAGGTTAGTTGAAAGAAATAGTATTAAGTTGAACCTATGTTTTATTATTTAAACTTAATATTATTGCCTTCAACTAACCCAATACAGTTGAGTTATCTATCTGTCAACTTTTCACATTTTTTGGAGTGTAGATAGTCAGGGGCTGCGGCTACCCCTTTCTTAACAACACAATACTAAATGTATCAGCTGAAATGAAAAGAATTTCAACAGGAACATAGTGACAATGTAGCAATGAAATTACAAAGCGATATCTGGCCTGTCATTTACATTTTGATTGAAATTTTTCCATCTTCCATAAACAGTTGAATTGGGATTCAAACTCCTGTTGATTATCTGAGAGATATTCAGACTTTGTCCACCTGCATTAATTGACACAAATCCCATGATGTATAAAACTATTTGAAAATGTATGAAACTACATTGACTGCATCTGCAATTGTGCATATTACAACATATTCAAACATGTTAAATAAAAAAAATTGCTTAAGAAACACCACCCATATCGGTAAACAATGTCAAATGTTTATTAACTCTATTTTGGAGTGCCTTGTTTTTCTCCATTGCTGTCTTCATCTGGTTTCATTGTATTTTCACCTGCCTTGTCAAAGAGCACAGGTCTGTCGGATCAGCAATCAGAGCATCAGAGCAATGTTCTTGCTATATCTGGGTCATTCCAGAATTGGAGGACATTTTGACTTCAAAACTTTTTTTAAATGAATCCTTTATTTTCTATTTTTTTGTTATGTATTTTATAAAAACAGATAGTAAAGAATCACAAAAAAGGATTTGGCCAGCTCAGGCATCAATGGTACACTTTCTTTTAGATATTTTATTTGGTGCTTTTCAACAGCGCTCAATGGGGGCTGGAACTTTCAAAATCAATAGCAATCAACTTTATATAAACAAAAAAAGGAATTCATAATCTGGGAAAATGTTAAAACATGTAGATTATGCTAAATTATATATAAAAATGTAATTTTACTAAAAATAATAAATTGTACTACTATTGTGCAACCCTGTGTCTGTCATTTCCTATTGATTGATTGAATTATAGTAACAGGGTTGCAAATCAATGCTTATTTTAGCTTTATCATTTAGGAATTCATGCTAGCTGCTGAATGTAATGCTACTTTCAAGGCAAGGACACATTTAGTTATTTACCTAAAGAAAGATAACTTTGAATTGAATTTGTCTTATTGTGATAATGTGAGTAACAGGGTTGAGTGGATAGGAGTGCCACACTTGTTCTAGACTGAAAAAAATAGGTTTATGATTTAACAAACTGCTATGACAATTGCAAAAGACATGTATTAACACAAAAATAGCAAAAAACGTAAGTAAAAAGTCTATTTTAAATATTAATATATGCAAGTTGGTCACCAAGAAGTAGGGACAAGAGAAAAATGCCATTTTAGAGGGTTTTAGAGCTATTTGATATTTTAAATAATATTTAGAAACCACTTTTTCTACAACTGATTTTACATGTTGTCTAAGGACAAGTACATGTAACACAACAAGTGCATGTTTTAGCATTTTGGGCATGGATTATTTATAGTTTTACAGGTGGGACAGGAAATGTCCTCCAATTTGTATGTGTGATGATGAACAATATGAACTTGAACTCTGCACAGTGCAGGAACACATCTGACTGGTTTTGTAAACAATGTAAATAATCTGAAACCTTCACTTCACAATAACAATGAGAAAATATGTGGTCGGTTCACTCAGCTATAAAAAATCAGGAGTGTTTACCATTAATACATTATTTTGGAGGATTGGGAGTTAGGAGTGGTGATGGGGTTGGAAAGGATAAGATGAAGTGGTCAATGAAGCAGAAAATGAACACCAGAAGGTGGCAGTAATGCGACATTAAGGACACCTACTCCCGCAAAACATCACATGAGAAGAACTGGAGCCGGAAGTAGGTTTCAGGAATCAGCTGTCAAAAAAGTATAAGCAACGGATCATAAGGAGGTAATTTTTAAATTAACAGTTTATAATTTAAAATATCGTGTTGGCATTAGGCCTAGAGGATATCTCTTTATATCTAAATATGATATTAGCCGTATCTGATCCGCAGTTAAATGCCCACAGAAGCGAACGTTGACGTTAACTGCGTGAGAGCGTAGCTAGCTAACTGACGTAGCTAGGATGCTAAGAGAAGACAAGACAGCTAAGTTAACATGTAAACAGTGACTTAGTGGTGCTAATACCAAAGCTGTGGTTGGTTGGTGCTCTGTGTTGAATTACGTGTGTTTAGTTGTTCATTAGCTGCCCAACAAGCATCAAGTTAATGAACACGGTCATGGCTAACGTTAGCCTTTAAACTCTTACTTGTTGTGTTCATGTTGACATGTCTTCCTGTTCCATGTAACTAACTTAAGTCCACAAGCTAACTAATGGAGAATACTGCGATAACAGTGATAGAGATTCACCACTGAGTGTGTGTTTTACAGTGTTTTAGCTTTACGTAACGTTACTCTTATTAGCTTACAATGATGCTATGATAATAATACTCAAGATAACTACATGGTGTTACGCAAGTGAAAGTTAAAATGTTTGATGTCAGCACAATTCAATGCTTGTTGTAAAAAATCCTGTGTAAATGTATTTGCCTGACCTAATGACTGATAAGGAAATCATGTTGGGCTTATCCTACTGAGATTTAGTACACACTACCAATCTCTGCTGCGGAGACATCGCTATAGCTGTCTCTTGGTAGGACACTGATTGATATCTTTTGCAAACATACATCTGCTTAGTTTTTTATTTGATTAATTGTGGCGATAATGAATGCTGCATGACAGTTGTTAGATGGTATATTGTCGCAGAAATCATTGTGATCAACGATATTATTGTAATTTATTAGCCCATTTTATGCCACTGATGCAATGGCACAATAAAAGCATAATAATGCAACGACATCATTTCGAAAAAGGAATGATCTTTTACTATTGTAATAATATTTAGAGATAAATACATTTGTTTAATAACAAGTGCAATGTCTGCCAATTCCAGAGTTAGAGTTATTAGTTTATTATGTTAGAGAAACCCCTGCTGTTTATTCTGGTATTATGTTGGCAACATTCTTACGTAAACAAACACAAGTGAACATCCAGAAAAGTTGAGGTCAGCAAACATGGTGGAGTCATTTCCATATCTCGTAACAATGAGTCGATAGTGTAATTATTGTGGTGGGCATAGTTTAAACTGTTGTCTTACTTAAAATGATAATATAAGAGGCCATCAGCAACTTAGATGTTATCAATGCTATTTGATAATACATTTGTAACAGGACTAGTTAAATGTTTAACTCACAGTGTTGTTTATTTTGCTTTGCAGAGATGTTCAGAGCTTGTGTAGAGCACTAAATGGTTGCCTGCCTGTGAGTCTTACTGAACACACTCGCCAAGATGCCTGCAGTTTCCAACGGGCTCAAAGAGCTGTACCTGTCCACTTCTCTGGGGGAACTCAATAAAAAGGCTGAAATTAAGCCAGACAAGACAAGCACCCGGAGGTAATGCTAGCTTCCATGTTTACAGTATAGCTATACAGTAAAGCACTCATGACAAAGAGGAACTGAGAGATGAGATCAAATGTGAGGAAGATTGTTGCATTAAAGCTTCAATAAAGTGTAATCCTTTTGAAATGTACAGTAACCTTTATCAACCAAACCTCATCGGGGTTAAATAAATCCCCAGTAAAACTTAAGCCCAAGCATGTTACAATCGCTTGGTGATTATGTTATTTAAATTGTGTTTTTTATTTGATCTGTTGCAGCTATGTTCAGAGTGCCTGCAAAATCTTCAAGGCGGCAGAGGAGTGTCGTCTGGACAGAGACGAGGAGAAAGCTTATGTGCTGTACATGAAGTATTTAACTGTGTATGACATCATCAAGAAAAGACCAGACTTCAAGCAGCAACCGGTATAGTTAAACATTATAAAATTGTAACTTTGTGTGGAAATGTAACACAAATTGGAGTTAGTGTATGACTTTTCTCCATTCCATGTACAAAGGACTATTACATGACCATGCTTGGGCCAAACAGCTTTAAGAAAGCCATCGAAGCAGCAGAGAAGCTCTCTGAAAGCCTTAAACTCAGGTTCTTTTTTAAAATATTGCACATTCCTTGTTAAAGCATAAGATTCAAAATTGGACTTGAGAACATATATTCTATTCTAACTCTGCTAATCTTTACATTTTAAACAGGTATGAGGAAGTTGAGGTTCGAAAAAATCTTGAGGAGAAGGAGAGACAAGAGGAGAAGAAAAGGAGGGAGGAAATGACAGAGAAAGATAGCGGTCGAGGCTCTCCAAAAGTGTCTTCAGCAAACAAGAATTACAGCAAAAAGGTACATATATATATATATCTTTTATTTTGTTGTTGTTATAAATTCAAAAAGATTGACACTTCATTTGAATCAGGATTGCTTCAGTCTGTGTGTCTAAAAGTGAAGTGGATGTGAAGGTTGTGGTTTATGATTGAAAAAATAACGTGGTTTGGTTTAATTTTTTATAACATTCATCAAATGTACAGTTTTAAATGTACAGTTTACATCATGCCAGTAATACCAGCACCAGTACTAGCTTAATCAGTAAAGATAGTACTTGCACTGGTGTGAATAACAGTTTGTTTTATTATTTTTAGGCCAATATTCAATGAATGACATGGGTCCCAATCAGAATTATTCAAATCAATATTAACGTTTTAACATGATGATTTCTTTGTCAGATAAAAGGAGAACAGAATGAACTGAAGACTGAACTAAAGAATGCAACCTCAAAAGGTAAGCAAAATACATTTCCTTCTGTTGTTCAAATCTTCCTTTAAACTAAGAAATTAGGTTCCATTAGTTTCAGTGTTTAACCTGTGATGTCTTTCGAATTTGAGACTGTCCTTTTCAGATGTGTTTATTTATTTTTTGTCTGATAGCTGCGGTGCCAGCTGGTGGGATCTCAGCTGAGAAACTTTTCCACATGATGAGGGACCAGACGATTACAACAATTGTCATGGATGCGCGCAGCCTCAGGGACTTTGAGGAGTCTCGCATTCAGGTCCCGGGCCAGACGTGCATTAGCGTGCCGGAGGAGGCCGTCAGCCCAGGGTGAGATCAGGCTTCTAGCTGATAGTTTCATCTGACACTGAGTGTGTCATTTTTAAGCTGGAATTGATAATATGAATGGATCTATTATTTCCTTTTGTTACTTGTTTTTCTGTTTGTGCCGATAAAGAAATGTGAAGTAGAAAAGACTACATTCCATCACATGTCCTCCTGAACTGGTACTTTGTGCCTTTTCAGAGTCATTGTGAATCAGATTGAAGGGAAGCTGCCAGATGCATCCAAAGAGAATTGGAGGCGGCGGGGATTTGTGGATTATATAGTCCTGCTGGACTGGTTCAGTTCTGTCACTGACCTTAAACTGGGCACTACCTTGAAGAGCCTCAAAGACGCCCTTTATAAGGTGAGAGTGTGGGGTTTAGAGTGTGAATAACAACAGCAGAACCTTCCTGTGAGGTACAATGATGTGTTTGCACTCTCCACAGTGGGACAGCATGACAATCCTGCGTAGTGAGCCGCTGGTGCTGGAGGGAGGCTACGAGAACTGGCTGTTGTTTTACCCCATGTACACAACCAACGCTAAAGTCCGCCCTCCTCGACAGAATGTCATCAGCTCCGTCCCTCAGTGTGAGTATTACCAGCAAAATGGGCACCTTAGAGCTTTGGCTCTTTGTATTTATCAAGCCACATAGTTTAGTTTATTGTTTGTTATGCAGCTGATGTTGTTTTTATTGTAAGATTTTTTTGAAGCAAACTAATTCATGTTAAGTGAGCTTATTCTCATTTTACCATAACATCTACTTATGAGCCTTGAATCCCACTCAAAGTGTGATCCTCCATTCACCTTAAAAACAAAAACAATCAAATAAACAAAACTGTGACCAGCGTTAAGTCTTTTTCTCTCTTGTCCAAGTGTCATTATAACACTCAATAGTTTCCAAAGCCCATATTAATGGCTAATTTAAATGGATCTTCAGTGAAATGTTCCTATATTAAATGATTCTCTTTAACATTGAGTTTCATTTTTTGATTCTTTGAACAGTGAACTTTAGCTACCCATCCCTAGAGGAACCAAAGCCTCCGACCCCACCTCCACCAGAGCCTGAGGTTACACCCGAGCCTCAGGAGGCCTCCACTCCTGTGCTGATGAACGGGGTTGCACCAGCAGAACCCCCCACATCAAAAACCTCAGAGGTTCCTGACGGGCTGCCAGACTGTCTCTATTCCACCGTCACAGCCTCTACAAATTCTGGGCTAGACGTTAGTAAGAAGGGCCCTGCAACAGCCAAAGCCTTCCCACAGGTACTGTATCTGTATCTTTTGGAGAGTATAAACCATAGATGACTGTGTGTTTCAACATCACCCATGTTTAGTTTTATCCTCCTGTTCTCTTGTCCTAGTTTGACCGTACCAAGAAACCCTCTGTCTGGGTGTCGGACGAGCCGAAGCCCGGCCAGAACGGGTCCTCGCCAAACGGCCCATATATTCCCGACCGCTCAGTCAAACCAGCCAACACTTCTCTGTCTAAAGAAGAACAAAGCCAGATACACTCTGAGGCGGTAGCGGTGATGGAGAAAGCAAGGCAAGAGCAGGAGAAACGCAACCAGGAGCGTCGTGCAGAGGGTGAGAGACGGGACAAGGAGCAGAAGGAAAGGTTAGAAAGGGAGCAAAGTGAAAAGAGGAAGAAGGAAGAGCAGGAGAATGAACCTCAGGAGAAAAAGAAACTGGAAAGGCAGAAGGCAGAGGAAGATGATAAAGAGAACAGGGTGTGGGACGACAAAGAGAGGAGGGGAAAGGAACAAAACTCTGAACCTCCCTCCAAGAGTATGTCCCTGGACTCTCCTGCTCCCAATCATATCGTAAGTGAAATTAAGGTGAGTCCTATTTTCTCTGTGTTAATAAACAGTAAAGTCCAACGTTTATTTCAACCCTCGGTCTGTGGGAAAGTCAGAAAGTAATCCCCAAATCCCACAACAGTGATCACATGCTCACGTTAGCTTTGTGTCTTACACCTGTGGCTAAAGGGAAACAGAAAAATCCCTTGTTATTATCTCACAGTTGAAACAGTGAGACCACAAATCCACATGAAGAAACCATTTGTACACAAACATAACACCTATCTGATCTGATGAATTAAATGATTTAAAGTTGTGTATGACTCTTGGAAAGTAAAATAGTTTGGGAAAGATAAGAGTTCAACACCTGTTAGACTTAAACAAGTGTTGTAGACATTATCAAATGTGTTTGTATTAAAGAGATTACAGCAGTTATCCTTTGTGCTTCATAAAAACAATGATGTTGGTAATTAAGTCATATAATTTTATGCTTGAACAATGCCAACCTTTACTTTCACTATGAAACTCTTTCATTAGGATTTATGTTAAGAACTTTTAAGTGAAGTTGGTGTGGGTTTGTTTTTCTGCAGAGGGAGCCCCTGACCCGAGCAAGAAGTGAGGAGATGGGTAGGAGTGTCCCAGGCCTTCCAATTGGTTGGATGAAGGTAATTAATTGAAGACTATACTTGATAAAAAAAAGGTTTAAAACATATATATTTGAATTGATAAATAGTGATTACCTTATGCATGCTTGTTTCTTTCAACCTAATGTCCTATTTTCTTTCTGTGTTCATCCCTCCATTTTTGGCTAGTTCCTCGACACGGTGACAGGGACGTACAGATACTACCATTCCCCAACCAACCGTGTCCACCTGTACCCGCCGGAGGTCACTGTTCCTCAGACCCCGCCCTCCACGCCGCCAACAGTTAAACAGAAACCACCGCGTCCAGCTGAGCCAGACTCCAGCCAGGAGCAGGAGCGGGAGCAGTCTAAACTGAAACGCTCCTACTCCTCCCCCGATATCACCCAGGACCTTAGAGAGGAGGCCCAGAAGAAAACCGCCGCCCCCACCACCGCCGCTGTCATACCCACCATCAACAGGGAGACCAAGTAAGGCTCTCTGATGTTTTATGATATAACAATATAAATATGGATACTTTTTGTCCGTGCTTCACAAAGCTATTATCTATGGGGTCAGATCAGTCTCATAATTCACAAATGCACACAGAAGGATTCATACTTGTATTTCATGATCCGCGAAAGCATTCACACTTGTATTTTCAATGCACACACAAATGTGTTCCGTTTCACATGCATGTAAATAAAATCCAAGTACAGAAAAAAGTTTTACACATGTATTTTTGATCCACACATTTGTTTTCCGTGTCAAACCGCTGAACCTGCAAACACAAACCGCTTTCTGTGCATGCATCGCTGTGCATATGTGTGTGGGTATGTGAAACGGAACACATTTGTGTGTGCATTGAAAATACAAATGTGAATCCTTCTGTGTGCATTCCTGAATTATGAGACTGATCTGACCCCATAGTTATCATGTCCAAACAAATCCACCCAGCTGTGGTTCAGGCTTGAGCCTATGAAGTCTCGTGTTGATATTCAAATCTAAATTACAACCTTATGAAACCTAGGTGTCAAGATGTTCAAATATAGACCAAGGCTACCCGAAATTATGTAGACATATTTTGCTGAAGTAGAAGTGTTAGTGTGTAGCGTTTTGCTTCTATCATTAGAATGTGTTTTTTTGGATAGAACACATAAAGATAAGATATACTTTATTAATCTCAAATTTGGAAATGTTTTCGGTGCAGCTGCATAAAGCTGTTAAATAAAGCATTGCACATATTTAGAAATTGAAAAAAAAGAGTAGAAAATAAAAAAAATTACAGTATAAACATTTTAAAATCAAAGCTAAAACAGAACTAAAAGAGTGAAAATATCAAAGTTGACCATGAATACAAAAATATGTAGACTATCTTACAAATAAAATCCTATTGAAGTGCTAAATTACAGCTAACACAATATAAAAATAAGATATTATTTACATTAGTGTGCAAGAATGGCATATTAAATGAAATATAAATGTACAGTGTGAAGTTATAAGTCCAGTTAACAAAAGAGATGCTATGGGGCAGTTAGTTCTCGGCAGAGTTATGGCTGTTGGCAGGAATGACTTCCTGTTTCTGTCCTTGTGACAGTGGAATCTGTTAGAGAAGGAGCTCCACTGTCTGTCCAGCACATTGTATTCTCCTTGGCCGTATCGCTGCAGAAACTGCTCTATCATTGTGTTCCTCTGTCCTGCAGGCCTGCCACTAAAGTCTATTCTAAAGTGGAGATCGCACGGCCATCAGCTGCCAAAATTCGCAACCTCAACCCATCCTTTGGAGGTCTGGGTGCATCGCTGACGGGCCTCCGTAACATGGGCAACACATGCTACATGAACTCCATCTTGCAATGTCTGTGTAACACTCCTGCCATGGCGGAGTACTTCAACAACAATTACTACCTGGAGGACATCAACAGGTCAGAGCCTGGATATGTATCTAATGATTACCTCCTGTCATGTATGAGGCAAATATTTAAGATATTTGTCCCTGCTTTTTTTCTTCTCCTAGGTACAACATCCTTGGCCATAAAGGGGAGGTGGCGGAGGAGTTTGGTGTGATCATGAAGGCGCTGTGGAGCGGTCTGTACAAGAGCATCAGTCCGCGGGACTTCAAGGTCACCATAGGCAAGATCAATGACCAGTTTGCTGGCTATGACCAGCAAGACTCCCAGGAGCTGCTGCTATTCCTCATGGACGGGCTCCATGAGGACCTTAACAAGGTAATGCACGCAATTCATGAAACATTTATAACAGAACCATCAGTGTGGCATAAATAAAGTATGTAAAAGCTTTCAATATCTGCTGTGAGAAACATTTACATGTAATGTGCTCAACCTCAATTAAATATTGAGTGAATAAATTATAAGTCATTTATTTATTTTAACTATGTCTTCTGCTACCCGTTGTTTGTTGTTGCACATCTGCCTGTTAACGATGTCAAACGCAGTCGTTTATCATTTTTCTTCTGTTTTTTTCACCTGGTTACATTTTGATGGCAAATTAGAAAGTAAGTAACTAGCTGTGTGTCCTTGGTCCTCCTGCAGCAGTGTGAGTGTGGCGTGTCTGCATCTGTCTGGTCTGATGCTCTGTCAGAACCTCTCTGCATGTAGACCCAAGACATGCCTCATTGCCTGTAGTGACTGATGTTACCGGCTTCATGTGCATCTGAATGGAGGAAAGGACTAGATGAATAGGGACAGACAATTTCATAGCTCGATAATTATGCTTTTTCTATTTTTAGACATCAAAACATGATTGTTTTTCAATGTTTTCAACTGAAGGCCACAAGCAGTCAGAGATGAGAGGAAAAGGCAGCTTTGAGATTCACTCTTTCAATTGTTTTTGATGAGGTTGTAACGGCTGATGACGTCCATTCCTCATGACACACTCTCCATCTCATCACATCCCCTTTGTGTGATGTTCAGACCCGTCTGCCATCAGGTTGGCTCTGTCCCCTCTCCCCTTTTATCTCTAGGCTAATGGTATAAGTCCGTCTAATTAATGAGATGTTAATTAGCAAGCGGTAATCTTGCCTCTCATACCTTCCTACCTATCATACTGATCTGTCTGAACTGCATGCAAATGAACTGAGAGAGATTAGATACTGTAGGTGTTGAATTCACTTAGACATTCATATTGCAGTTCTCAGTGCTAACAGGGCCAGAAAAAAACTGCTCCTAAGACAGCTTGCTTACACCTTGAGCTGCTGTTGCTTTTGTGTATCAACATATTTTCTGTCTCTGGTGCCAGGCGGACAACAGGAAGCGGTACAAGGAGGAGGATAACGACCATATGGATGATCAGGCGGCAGCCGACCTGGCATGGAGCAAACACAAGCTGCTGAACGAGTCCATCATTGTGGCTCTGTTCCAGGGGCAGTTCAAGTCCACCGTGCAGTGTCTGACCTGCCACCGCAAGTCACGGACTTTCGAGACCTTCATGTACCTGTCGCTGCCTCTGGCCTCCACCAGCAAGTGCTCCCTGCAGGTCAGTCACACGTCAACCTGGTAAAGTGTGTTTTTACTGTGTTCAATCATTTGTTTTGAGCTTCAAGCTTCTTCAAGTCCCCTAGCTACTCAAAGTAAAACATGTCTTTGAAAGTGTCATTGAGGATTATTCGAAGCAATAACAACATTGAACTTTGGGACCGCAGAGTCCACATTAAAGTAAAAATGTACGCACATGGTTTCTGGTTGAGTTTCAGTGTTTCTTTCTCTTAACAAACACACAAACCATCATCTTACTACATCTTGGAGGCTTATAATGTTACTATATATATACTATATACTAAATAAATGTGTTTTGCTTTTTTTATACCTGACTGATATGCTTGCTGCTTCTTGGCAGGATTGTCTGAGGCTGTTCTCCAAGGAAGAGAAGCTGACGGACAACAACAAGGTGTTTTGCCGACACTGCAAAGCCCACAGAGACTCCACCAAGAAGCTGGAGATCTGGAAGGTCCCGCCCATTGTCCTGGTGCACCTCAAACGGTCTGTAGTGATGTCTGCATCAATGTGATAGAGAAGGGCTTTGTTACTGCCTGTTATTGAGGAGTACATCACTCTTATCTTCAAACTAAATGCAGACTTTTACCTTTTTGGAAATAAGATTTAATTAATTTGTGGAAATGTTACTGGTACCATGATGACACTCTTTTTCTTTAATGTGTCTAATATCTGCAGATTCTCCTATGAGGGGAGATGGAAGCAGAAGCTACAGACGTCTGTAGATTTCCCTCTAGAAACTCTGGACCTGTTCCAGTACGTCATTGGACCCAAAAACAACCTGAAGAGATACAGCCTTTATGGAGTTTCTGTAAGTAAACGCCAGATACCCAAATCCCTGTGCACAAGCAAAATTAGTTTTCCATGATGTGTCTTTAAGATATGCAGTCAAAAGCATCTTTATTTATTTATTCCACACATGGCAGTTATTTTAAAACAAACACTAATTTTGTAGCACATGGTGGGAAGGAGCAGGGAGAAGAACGTTTTATTTCCCCTGACCCTTCTGTGTATATCTTGTATCTGTGTCAATGTTTCATAAGGATTCCCTTTGGTTGATGCGGTCTATACACGGTTGGAAAATAAACCAATAAGAAATTAGTTTAGCAATGTTTTGACCACAGATTGATAGTGGGTGCCAAAAAAACGAGGTTTGTTTAAAATATATTCAACATTTTAGCAGTTTAAAGTGAATTATAATAATTGTTTTTCTGCTCAGAAAGCCTAACCTTCTTTTTCTCCACCACCAGAACCACTACGGGGGTCTGGATGGCGGCCATTACACAGCCTACTGTAAGAACGCCCCCAAACAGCGCTGGTACAAGTTTGACGACCACGAGGTGACCGAAATCTCCACCTCTTCCGTCAAGTCCTCCGCAGCCTACATCCTGTTTTACTCCACCCTGTGATGGAGCTGTTGGACACAAAGAGGGAACACTACACCAGACGCTAAAGCCTGGAGGTTGTTTTTTCTTTTTAAATCACAGCTGAGGACCTGCCTTGCACACGCGCCTGCGGGTTAACTAGTCGTGTACGTGCACTCTACTGTGTGCGGGAGGCGAGGAGAAGGTCGCAGATCAGAGGAAGGTGTAGGCACACTGTGCAATGCTTCAGCTTCTAGAGGACACTATACCTGTTAAACATGCCGTCTGTTCGTATTACTGATCATCTAATGACTAACTGATGCTCCTTTAGCTTCTTGATGGTTGTGTGTAGGGCTGACGGCTGATTCAGATGCTCTTCATTCTTTTCTGCCCTCTGTGTGGACGGCTCTATCGCAGGGCGGATCAGATTTCTGTGTCTACAGCTGAGGAACAGTTAGATTCCATGTACATACTTACCAATGCTGATGTTGCACATTCAAATTGTAAATACCGGAGGGCCAGGTGTTTATCTGTTAAGTGACCAAATTATCTTTTTGTTTTCATGAAAGTAGCAGCCTTCATAGTATCATCATATATAAGACAAACTGTGTAGGGGTTTAAAGGGATATTTAACCCCAAAATCAAAGATGTATATTTTCCCTCTTACCTGTAGTGCCACCTATCATGTACCTAGACTATCTAGAGTAACTGGGCCTTATTTCTGCATCCAAACATAGCTTTGTTTTTCTTCTCAAATGTATTTATTGATGTTTGTGCAACCAAGTGCTATTAGATTTGAGAGGAAGCAGACATTTCTACTACACCTCTCAACTCTCTGTAACCTCCACATTAAAACAATGTGGGCTGATAAAAACGCTACAGGTAAGAGGAGAAATATGCATTTCTGTTTTTGAGGTAAACTGGCCCTTTAACTCTATAGCCTGGTGTATTACATGGGATGGAAGGGGCCGTGTGTGTTGGCTTTTGCATTCTTCCTAAAGCTAGGATTGAGATTGTTGCTTGCTCATATTAGCCACATTGTTGCACTTGCACAATATGCAATTGGTTTAAGTTTAACACCTTGTTTAACCGCAGACATTAATACTCCACTCTTTCCTACGATGCTAAGAGCTTGTCCGTCTCTGTTAGTCCAGGCAGTGACAGATGAACCACCCGCAGAATATTCTCTGTTAAACACACTTAACTCTTTGAATATATTCACACAACTGCTATTTAGAGGGATTATTTCTGGGATGACTTTGCATCCTTCTTGGTTTTCCAGAAGGCTTCCATTTATATCATTACTTTTGTTTCTGTGTTCAGTACTGACCCGAGAGAGTATGAAGAAATGGGAAATTGACCTTAATCACTTACACGAGTGTGTTAGCGTCAGCATCTTCTGCCTGACCGACTGACTGACCAGCTAGCACAACGTGAACTGATGTTTCCTCTGAAGGACCAGAGACCTGAGGTGGCCGGATTGGACTTCCTATGTAAAGTTTTATTGCCTAGCATGAGATCATAATCTGTTTTCTTTTTACTTGTACATGATGATTTTATTACTCAATGCTCTGGAAACAATTAGTTTCAGATATAACGATTATATTAACCTCTAACAACTCATATGACTATTTATTAAAACTGCTTCAAATAAATATTGTGTCTGATTGACTTTTCTGGGAGATATCGACTACAATGGCGCCATTTAAAAAAAAAAAAAAAAAAAAAAGGTCCAATAGGCATAGCATGAATTTAACCTTCCAGTTAATCCTCTAGTCTCTTCATTTCTATGGATATAAGATAATATGGTGTAGAAATATTACACACAGTTAAACAAGACACAATTATTGCACACAAGACAATATTGGATATTGGACGTTTATTTCAAGAGCTGTTATGGTGATGCCAGCGAAAATAAAGGCCACAGGAAAGAGCAGATATTTTGAAAGTATGCTTTCTTAACTGAGTTACCTTGGATTTCTTTTAACGCAGGATAGACGCCAGGGTGTCCGTTAAACAACAAATAGGGAGTTGAAACTCGGTCCCCCCGTGGATTTGGCCTGCTGAGCTCAGAGTCCATGGAGGTTTGGCTTCTGGAAGGGCTTGCGGCTGTAGAGCAGCATGTAGGCATTGGGAGATTGAACAAGGCTGTCCTGGACCTCTCTGACTGCTGAGTCATCAAAACAGTGCCAGGTCCGAGTCAGCGCGTTGTGGCACAGGGCAGTGTAGTGACCCGTGTTCAGATGACCTATGTGGTTCTAGACAATGAAAAGGTTTATTTACATTGATATAAGTCACAGAGAATCAAAACTCAAATGCTTTGGCCACAGTTTATCATTTTGTACCAATAGTATTATAATCTGGTTCACTTTGTTTTGAAATGTACCAGTTCTGTACACAGTTTCCAGTTTTAGTATGTGCCATAAAAAAACTCAAAACAAGACCATCCTTTTATAGTGTGGTTTTAAAGCTCAAAATGATTCAGCCAGCCACTAATGATGTTGTTATGGAGATATCAGGAAAGTGCATCGAGGCATTCCTGATAAAATATATAAAGTTATATATTTCATAGACTCCATAAACCACACAACATAAAGTGTTATGTAATAAAAAAAATATATATCTGAGGTCAGAAATACAAATTATGTAAAAAAAAATATGATCTGCCATGTAAGGAAATGAAAAGAAACATCTAACTACACTAAACAACATTTAAAAATGCATCACTATTGGAATAACTTGCTATTTAAATGGTATGTGTGTATGTTTACTGACCACAACAGCATAAAGGTGGTATGAAGAAAATGAGGTGTTCTGTTCTGAGCTGGATAGAAATGGGGAGAGGTCGAGCTTCGTGGAGAACTCGACATTAGTCTTCAGTTTCACCTGGTTCTTCCCCTTACAACCAAACCTGGAGGAGATAAAGATCATTCTAATTTAAAAACACTTTCTCATTTAACAGCTGATAAAACCCTTTACATTAAGTTTCAAAATGTATTCCTTTAGCACTTAAACATGTACCCTTGCTATAATGTGTTACCTTTAACAGATAAGGTTATGACTACCCACCGTTTCAGGTGCAACATGAGGATCTCTGGGGGTTTGTCTAAACAAGTGAGGACTGTCGTTTCTCTGTGCAGCCCACACATCGAACACAGCATCTGCTCCCCCCCGGTCAGGACGGTCTGCTCGAAAAACAGAGACAGGCAATCCTGCAACATGGAGACAGAAGTGTGAGAAAAAAAAACAGATAACATTATCTAAAACGTGCCATACATACAATCTGGACACCGACTGCTTACACGATAATAGGCCCCTCAATTAAGATACAGGACTCCACAAAGGCCACAGATCCAATAATATCAGTAGTTTTTGTGGGTTTTTGGTTGTTGTGCTGCTTTGGGTTATTTCACACCTTATGGTTTTGTATCATTTGTAGAAGTTTTGCTTTTTCTTTGTGATCTTTTTGTTTCTCTATTGGTTGTTTAGCATCTTGTGGTGATTGTGTGTCTTTGTGGCTTGCTAAAATTAATTTTACCAGTAACTTTAATCTGGCCCAGGGACCCCAAACCTGTACAATAATCTGTCCATGATTCTTGAAGATGTTTCCATGGTAGCAGGTGTTAGAAGGTGTGAGGTACCTGAATGGAGCACTTGATGATGTCTGTAGGGAGAGGGAGTGACAGCACAGTGAAGGTCTGAGTGCTGTGTGTCTGGTGGTCGCAGTGCATGCAGAGGGTCATGTAGCCCAGCTGGCTCTCGAACAGATGGGACACGATGGTGGACCCCCCCGCTGCAGGGACACCGTTTCTCTTTCGTTCTTGTCTCTGTCGTTTTGAGTAGCGCATCTTGTGCTTTGAAATAATGTAAACACACACACACACACACACACACACACACACACACACACACACACACACACACACACACACACACACACACACACACACACACACACACACACACACACACACACAGGTTTACTCTCTCTGCAGGGGTAGGAATTTGCCACAGAGATGTACCTGTGAGTGATTGATGGTGCTGCACCTTCTTGAGGTCGTCATGGAGTGCGTTGAGGAGGAAGAGCAGCAGTTCCTGGGCATCTTGCTGGGAGTAGTTGTTGAACTGGGGGAGGATGGAGCACAGCACTGACCTGGCTTCCACAGGCGCACATCTGGAGCTCATTCCCAGCCACATCTCTTCCAGCAGGCGGACAAACGCTACGACAACCCGACACTTCAACCTGCATGAACCGAGGTTAAACTGCTGAGAAAACATGACCCCCCTGAAGGTGAGACAGAAAGGGAGACCACAGCAGGAAGGGTCTCACCTCCCCAGCTCTTTGCGAGTGTCCAGATCAAGCAGATGCTCCACGAGAGGCACGGTGGAACACAGACACTG
Organism: Eleginops maclovinus; assembly: GCF_036324505.1. Lineage (NCBI taxonomy): Eukaryota > Metazoa > Chordata > Actinopteri > Perciformes > Eleginopidae > Eleginops > Eleginops maclovinus. The sequence goes on from NC_086352.1 coordinate 22,846,489, forward strand.
TAACACAGCATTCAAGTAGCAGGAGTTGCCTGCGTTGTCCAAGCCGCACACTCCTGGTCTGTTCCTGCCCTGCAGCCTCTCTGCGGAGCTGCAGCCTTCTCTCTCATCTTCCATCTCATGACCACAGCTGATGGTGTTCATCCTGCAAGACAAAAATCAAAACCAAATGCTTATTAATGTGCAGCATTGCACATTGAATTATAATTTGATATTGTCAGAACATGAAAAACTTGACTATGTATTCTATAGCTTCACAAATTAGTTTCTAGTTAATGGAGAGAAAAGTAATTTGTTGAATAAGTTTGCTCCAGTATTTTCAAGATGAGGATATGAGCGTTTTGCCTTTTGGATGAAAACATTTTTTTCCCCCATTTCTTAGAAATATGTTCTGAAACATTTATGACTTTCAAAGAATTGATAAATAGCTAGCATTTTAATTATTTATGGAGATAATGATTAGTTGTAGCCCTGATTCTAAAAGCACCAACCCAGTTTACAATGATAGACTGAGCTGTTACCCTATACAGTGTACTGTATCTTTTACCACTTCCCTTGCACTATATGCACAATGTGTTACCTATACTATCACCATCTCTATATGAATAACACCTTCATAACGTCTTGCACAACTGTCGAATATTTGATGACCCAGAATCTGAATACTGAGAAATGATATTGTCACATTTCATGTATTGTTGTGTCATATCGAGTAATTTTGAATTAAATTAGACTGAATCAATTATATTTAAAATAGTGGAGCATTCCACACTTACTCTTGATATCAGTTACTTTCTTGAATAGAGAAGCATCACAGACTTACTTTTGGATGTTTTTTTTCCAAACTACTAGTGAGAAGTCTTGTATTAGCCTGAATTGAAACATTATACAAAAGCAGGAAAACTAACCTTTGCTTAGAAAGATTTGTCAGACCTGTTTCCAGGTAAAAACTGCTGTTAAGTCGAGGCAGGACGGGCACAGTGACGCTGCTGTCAGCGGCCAGCTTAGAGGCCAGAGTCCTGCTGAACTCTGTTAGGGCCACCTGCCTGCTGGAACCCTCGCATTGCAGGGTGTGGAGCACAAAGGTGTTGATGCAAAGGATGTGCAGCGTCACCCAGAGACCGGGGAGAAACACCTCCTCCACTGACCCCTTCTGATCAGAATGAGGAAACAGAGCAGGTCCGGTCCATCCCTGTAGGTGGGCTACGAGGGGAGACATTGAGTCCTCAGATGATTGTTTGAGCATGACGGGTGGAGAAGACGTGTTAACAGCTGAAACCAATTGAATATCCACCCCTAAGCTAGAGAAGATGTCGGTGAGTCTTCCCTCCATCCAAGCAGAGCTGTCCATCTGAACCAGGTGTCTGTGGCCGCAGAAAGGTCTCAGCAGGTGTCCCACCACCTGCTCAACCACAGGCTTCCTACTCTGCCTCTGGAGCTGCTCTGCACTGTACAGATACATGTTACAGATGAATCCAGAAGTCATGTCACATAGGAGGGCGAGATGGAGAGAGCAAGGCCCCTGATCGTAGGAAACTGTGTATTTCTTCACAGCCAGGTTGTGACCAGGTGTGTATAGGGCCTGGTAGCGCCTGGTCAGGTGGCTGCAGAAGGCAGAGAGGGCTTCAAGCTTGTCTCTATCTTCCAGTCTGGTCAGGGACAAGAGGTTGGTCTGAAAGCTGTTCCTCTTCAGGACACCCTGCCATCCATCCAGTTTCAACATCAGCTCAGAGTCAAAGCTGCAGTTCTCACCCACAGACAGACCACCCTGCAGGACTATAGAGAACCAGGTTAACGCTTCGGTGTACTCCTCATCAGTGAGGTCTGCACTCTGCTCTCTGCTCTGGCTGTATGGCGGCCGGTGAGCTCCGGCCTTCACACCAGCAGCTCTCCGGATCAGCTCCCGGACGGCTCCCTTGTCCAGCACCTCCAGCAGGAGCTCTCTGGCCGTGTGGTAGACCTGGTATGTGGGTCCTGCCTGAATCTTAGTAAGCGGCTTCACCTTCCTGGACCTGAAGATGTTTGGTAAACACAGGCCGTCCCTTTGGGTGACTCCATGCAGTTCCTCCACTAGGTGGCACTCCTCTGACATCCATGTGCACTCCCTCACTGACAGAGCCTTGGCCTTCATCTCAGACCTCTGCTTTATCTAAGACAAACCCATCTCAAAACAGTGACCGTTTCTCCTCTGATCTAGAACCACTACAGAATGACAAAAGATAAGCCACAGGAAAAAGTGAATTGCACACTGCCTGGATTTCCTCCTTGTAGCCTGTTTTGTTTAAAGACAAAAGGACGAAATAACCAAGATCCAGAGGTCGGTGTATCTCCTCTCCTGGATGTCTGACAAACTGTACTGTGTACAGTACATGTATGTGTGATATACTCTCAGGTGAAACAAACTCTGTGATGGTAAATCACCAGGGATCCACTGTAGCCAGACAACCTCGCATGGCAACCTATCAACACAACAGTAAAACCACAGTGCAGCTCTCATGACTACTTTCTGTCCTCCAGTGTGTTATTTCAGGGTTAGTTTGACATTTAACAAACCATTTGGAAGCAAAGAGGAACCCTGAGTGTTATCAGCATGATGTGTCACTCCCGGTCGTAATTTTAGGTCTGGAAAACCTAATCTAACTCCAGTAAAATCTAATTTAGATGCAGATTTGGAAGCTAATGTAAGAACTAAACTCATGTAAAGCAGCCAGTGACAAGAAACAGCAACATCCAGAAGCATCTATTCTCATACCCATGTTTTCCTGCCTGCTCTGAAATAACCAAATCCATTTCCCCGCACTGCTCTCACTGCACTTGTGACACTTGTGTTTGTTTACTGACTGTCGAGTCAGCTCCACTGCATCACCTACAGGCAAGGAAAGTTATTGCTCTTGACCATTGTATAATAAAGTCGCCTCCTAAGGGCAAATAACGTTATAGCTGCCTGACATACTGTAAGTTTAACAGTTCATGACAAAAGTGTTGGGGAAAAGTTTACAGTTACACATTATTGACAGTCATTCACAAAGCTTTTACCTTAACATAGTAAGCCATACAGTCTGCAGGAAAAAGGGTTAATAATCATTCATAAAGAAGCACAGATTGGTTAATTTACACCATGTGCATATCTAGTTATGACCGCATCACTTTCAGTTGAATGTGTCCAAGTTTTACCAACAGTTGCAGGTTTAAAATGTGACATATAAACCCTCAGACATTAACACAAGTGTACAAATTGCAGAAGCTATTTCTTAACTTGGCTGTATATAATATGTACCTACATTTGTTGGTCTCAACTGCTGCTGCTTAACATACTTTTAGTCGGTGGTGAAGATTTGACTACAAGTGCAGTTGTTAAGTAGCGGGTTTGAGTATCCAGGTTTCAGGTTCAGGCGCATTAGCATCAACAAAAGTCAGTGGTGCTCTTTCTCTTTCTATTGGGGAAAGATCAGTACATCAAATATGTCTGGACCATTTCAGCCAAACTCCTCAGCCAAGATTCTGTGTTTTGACAAAACACTCTTTTGCTTCTACAGATTTGATCCAAAAACCCCCCATATGGGAACACAAATATCTGTTGTAAGCCTTTAGCTTGGCTCCAGCACAAATATTGTATTCCAAGCTGTGTGGCTGTGAAATTCAGAAGATTTGGTTGTAAAGATACACATATCGGAGGCATTTCTGATAGTTGTTCCCCTTGACTAATCAAAACTGCAGAATTTGTACGAAACCAGGGTCCCTGGGTTAAGTAGGTTACTGTAAATACACTTTTTACCTGTAAAAGAAAACATTTTAAGCCTCCGTGAAGTATGTTATGATGACACTAACACTGCACATTTCTATTATGCTCAAGTTTGACTAAAAACAGATGCACAATCAATAACAGTCTCTCAGTATTAGCCCTAGATAAGTGTTTTTCCATAGTGATTTTAAATGCTACAGCACTGTCACAGTGGCGTCCTGACAATACGCTGACTTATATCATCGGGGGTTGAAGAACCACTCAATAACCTCAAGGGCTCTGAAGGCTGTCTTGCATAAATAATATCCACTTTCAAGCTCAATATATGTTAATCCAGTAATATCAAAGGCAGCCTTCTCTCCTGAAGTACACCCTTCTGATGTAAGATGTATTAATTTACCCAAAGAAATCGTATCTACTGTTACTGGACGTGCATTGCTAAAAATTGTCCAGTTCACCCACGCAATGGATAAGAAAATACCAAGGTGATGGTTTTATTTTATGTAGGAGTTTTGAGTGAAACATATGTAGGCGATATTCTGCAATAACATCCCAATTATCTTCTTATAACACAGCTCCAGCAACTGGGCTGAGTTTCCTTTAGATGCTTTGTGAGGAGGGTATGCATCTTTGTGTTTTAAAAAAATATATCTTTAGGCTGATTTATCTATAACAATGTATAATATTTCACTGAAAAATCTTACAGTAAAAGGTTAGTTGTACAATAAATAGTGGAATGCAAATCATTATATTTCTCCTCTGAAATATAAAGTGCTAAAGTAACTACATTTAAATACTTAAGTAAATGTTTGTATTCGTCACTTCCTCTCACTGAAAAAATGTAAGATGTGAGTGGAAGTTACACATCATTTCTGAGGTTCTTTTATTTCCTGTAATGCTACTAATAACCTGTGAAAGGTCACTGGAGTTTGTCTGACTAGATACACAGCACAGGTATTTCTCTTAAGGACATCTTGTCTCTCTCTCCTTACACAACACGTGAGGTCTTTCTACAACTGCTCATTACCTGCATTAGTTGTTCGTCGAGTTGTCTTTGCATTCTTGTTTATTCAAATATAGTTTTCAAGTGTCAGCAACAATCTGAGTCACTAAAACCTTTGCAATACACCAAAAGTGCTGATGCTGTTCACACCCCTGGAAGGTTTAGTAATACACACTAACCCAGACAACATACTGCTGCTGTACTCCAGTACCAGGATGTTCACTAATTCAGGACCAATGCAAATGTATATTGATAAAAAGACAGAATACAGCACTGTGAAACTGCTATCTATTTATAGCTTTGGTATCTCCTGGGATGTCTGTGGGAAAATACACAATGCTCACTTCTGCCAAAAAACACGCAGTACTGTACAGTACATCATCGGCTGCAGAAAAGTTTGATATCTAGACAAAACAGTTGTCTGGAAGGGGAAGGTTTGTATTTTCAAGTGAAATGGTCCAGTGGAAACGTCCTATCCCTGAGAAAGGTCAACTTTGTTTTGGAAACATAAGGAATTGTTATTGTGGTGGGAATCTATGAAGGCCTAGTTGTCAGCGGTCCTTGGAAAACTGGCCACCATTTGGACTACTGTTACTTTTCTCAGTCCAACACCTGCAGACCTGATGCCATGTACAAACATGTTTATAAATCTGAAAAGTTAGAACAGAAGCCTGAAAGCTGCAAAGGATTATTTTTGTTTTCACTGTGTAAACAAGTCAATTCATTTTATTTCATCAGGACAATTCACTCAGTATCACTTCTGCTTTGTAGGGAACACAATAGGTCAATGCATAATGACATCTCACATTAAACATCAAACATTCATCTCAAAAACAGAAGAGATACCATATGCCAGATTAGAAGCTCATTTCCATCTGCAGTCCCTGGGTAGGTACACACATAACAATCAACAAACATTAAAACATTTCATAATGCCTTTCACACTTACAAATAAAACCTGTTGCCAGTGGCTGCCAGAATCCACTTCAAGACACTGCTACTGGCCTACAGATTGGACTACTGCAATGGGGTTCTCTTCGGGGTTCCCAGCAAAACCCTGGAGAGGCCCCAGCATGTCCAGAACTCTGCCGCCAGAGTTCCCACCCGCACCAAGCCATGACAGCACATCACTCCCACCCTCATCCACCTTCACTGGCTCCAGATCAAGTCCCGGATCACTTCCAAAACCCTCCTCCTCACCTACAAGTCTCTCCATGCCCTAAGAGGTCTGACAGTACCTATCGGACGTCCTCCATCCCTACACCCCTACACGGAGTCTGCAGTCCTCGGACACGGGCCTTCTGTCTAGTCCCCGTCAGTGTTGCGGACCCCACCGTCTGGAACGCTCTTCCTGCAGAGATACGCAATGCTGCCTCCCTGGACATCTTCAAATCCTCACTAAAAAACTCACCCCTCACCATAGCCTTTGACCACTAACTCATCTTAGTCCCCCGTTCTTCTACCACAACTGCCATTTTTATTATTTTTACTTTATTTTTCTATTCTTTTACTTGCCCTACTTTTTGTTTGTTTATTTGTTTTCTGTCTGTCCTCACAACATGGAAAGCGGCCTTGGGTACCTAGAAAGGCGCTATAAAATGTTTAATTACTATTATTTTTATTATTATTATGAAGGGATCAGCCCCTTCCTACATCAACATTTATGGTGAACCATAAACTGTAGCATGTGCACTTCGTTCTGTATTGGCCAATCGGCTTGCTAATCCTCCACTGCAAATGGGACTCATGTACCACTCAACAAAAACACGCCTGTTTGTTATCCTGGCTCTACAATAGTGGAACAAGCTCCCCATTGATATCAGGACCTCAGTGAGTCTAAACACATTCTGTCGAAGACTGAAAACTCACCTCATAAAAAAATATGTATGTATGTATGTAGCTCATATTGTAAGCAGCTTTGGACAAAAGCATCAGCTAAATAAAATTTAAAGTAATGTTAAAGTCATAACATTTTTAACTAAATGAAAGTTTATCACAAAAGATCAAGCTGTGTCTAAAACCAAGGAAATAACACCAATTCAAAACCTATTACCCTATTTGAGAAGTAGACTTATGGATGAGGTCATTAGACATGGTCCACGTCTGGAGTCATTTCCATTAGCTGTGCATTTAGTGCAACACGTCTAGCAAAAGTGAAATCCTGGTAATGAAGATGTGTTTGTTTTATTTGACCTAAGGCAGCAGGAGCTTCTTTGCAGGACATTGCAAAGTGAAAACCACACTTTCATTTTAAGGTTGCATTTTGTGTGAGCAACCTGCATGAAGGGTAAAAAAGCTATTTAATGAAGAAATGTGTGTCTGCTATAAAATGTGCTCCACCAGGAACAGCTGTTTCTACTAATAGGCCTTCAGAAAGTCAGCCCAAGTATGGTATGTATCTGCTCCAGAGTATGTACGCCTAATTCAGGAATAAAGTATTTTTCCAACACTGTTCCCTCTCAAAAATGACATATTTACAAAATATTTGTTCCTGCAAAATTATGTTCTGCAGTCCCAGGGGAATTCAGGGAAGATTCAACAAAGTGATGGTGGTACTCATCCCCACTTTTAATAAGAAGGTAAGGTTAGTGTTCTTATTCATTTTGGTATTGATTAAGAGTCAATGTGTCATACAGGACATGGAAACTATTGAAAAGGAATGAAACTTTTTAACCAAAATTGTATTCAAATTTTAAAATTAAATAGAAAGTGGACTAAATTCCAATAAGAACATGTAGGTCCTTGCTTTCCATTATTATTTTAAATAAAAATCAATCAACATTTTATTTTATAAAATGAACATCTTCATATTAAAACAATACATGGTATTAAAAATGTTTTTTTCTTATTCAAGCAGGTAGTTTTAAGAGCTTATTTGCTTAAGTCAAAACTGCACAATACTGGAAAATCCTATGAAATGATAAACTGATCTGATGTCAGTGGTGAGGACATTGTATAAACTTGGCGCAGGATAAAGTTTAAAAAGTGCAAGTGTCCAAGAGGTGATATCTATTTATAACGGCACTTTGTGTTCTAAGTTGAGTATCCAGAACTCCGCTCTGAATATGGACACACATTCTGACATGGAGGTGCCAGAATGGGAAGCCACAAGTTGTAGCTGATAACCACTGGAGGCTTTGTCCCCACATGAATCACAGCCTGACCTCTGCCAAACAGGTCAGCACCTCCATTTGTTCTTCCAGTGCCTTCCATTCAAGGAAATGAATCTGTAGAAACTCAATCCCTCCCTGGTCTTTGCTCAAAAAATGGACTTCCAGAAAAATAATAGTAATGATGACCTTTAATTAGCAGGCTCAGCTTCTGTCAGCTGATGTGCGGCGAGTCGAGCTGCTCACCCTGGATTTTATTTTAAACTTGACAACATCTGACAGGCCGGGACACAAGGAGAATGCAGAAGAATGTGCACGAGGAACGTGCAGCAGAAAGGGAGGATGGTGGTCTCATGGTGGTGGTAATGAGGGAGCCTGAGTGATGTCCATGGGAGTGTTGACATCGTATAGAATAAAAGCTCAGAATTAAATAGGAAACATCACATCTTATTTATCAGACATAACATGAGAAAGGGGAAGCTGCAGGAAATAATTTAGACCTGTTTACAGAAAAGCAAATAGCACATGACATTTTGATTTTGACCTGAACTCAGTCTTCAGGCATCCCTCCTATCTTGTCCAACCGGTACACCTTCGCTTTCATCTGCGTATTCCAGCAGGGTTTAATCACTGCGTCCGAAGATCGTATCGTTGCCAAGAAGGAAAAACACCAAGCTTGGCCGATTTTTTCCCAGCAGGAAGTAGCAGCAGTGAAAACCCCAAGCCCAGCTGTGACTGGTTATAGTCATAGAACCAGTTCCAACCTTTGCACCACAGCATCTCCCCTCCTGTATAGTTAGACTAGTTTAAATCACAGCAGAGTCTCGGCACTGCTCAGGGAATTGTTCTCATTATAATTCTGTTTTCTCGGGTTTTACTATTTATAGTTATGTCTTTGAGTTGAATTAATGTTGTTTTGTTTTATTGTATTCTTTAAACTACTGATAACTTTTCTGTGTTGGAATTCAACAGACACTGGAATGGCGGCCATACATGTAGAGATAAAGGTCTAAGAAAACATTTGGAGTGGTCTCTTAATTTTTTACAGAGCTTTAAATATATATATATTTGTATTTTTCAAACCTCGGGATTGTGGGAAACTGTATTTCGATCTCTGTACAAAGAAACTGAAAGATTGTCTATAAAGTTGACTTTTCAAAGGAACTTGTACTTTATCAGAATTCTTTTTGTCAGCTGTTATAAGATGTGTTGTTATTAATTAAACTACCAATATGGTTTAAATGACCTCCACCTCGAACCAGCTGATGCTGCTTACAAGTTGATACATCAGTAGTGATAAGTTAATAGCATAATGGAGATTATAGTTATACATAATGAACCACCGCAGCAACTTTGACTAAATTTCCCACTTTCCTGTGACCCAAAGTGTTGCCTCCACCCTTGTTGGTCTCTTCATGGCTCTTGCCAAACATTTGTCTTTTAAGAATTAAATTAATCATATCCATTATACATTAGTTTTTAAACGACTCAAAAATACCATGCTATCTCAATAATTAAGGATTTACAATATAGGAAATCTAGAGGCTAAATGCTTTCGAATAAAAAAACATTGACTGTGGGAAATTGACTTCCCACAATCCTTTGCTAATGATACGAAGCTTGACTACCAAGGTGACTGTGTTGATGTTTTAAAGAAGTGTGAAGTCCCTACAGAAAGAGGGCCTGTGGTGGGAGGTTAGATGTCTTCATACGGTTTCCACACACGTTTACTATTGCATAACCTTAGTTTCTCAGCAGTGTTTCACACCTCGACAGTTCTGGGATTATGAGCACTTACTCACAGCTCTGAGGTATGGCGGTGTGAGCCAGCGCTACATTTAGCTGGTGATTCCAGGCTCAAGGTGTCCGCAGTGCTCAGTGTAATTTAGTCTGCCTACTTTGACATTAAAGATTAAGTCTAGCGGTGGCAGCACTGCAGTCAGCACTTTAAGCAACAAGGTTTTTGGAGCTTTGTGGTCACTCAAAATTGAAGTTACAAGACAACACAGAGTCACGTCTGACCAAAAAGAAAGGGAGAGACGAGCTAAACTCTTTGCCAGTAATTTTATTTTGAGATATTTTGTAGAACAGGGGAACCAATGATTACAAAAGAAAGTCCATAAGTGTTCTACATGCTACACCTTAACCTAATTCATCATGCTTGCCTGGAAAAAGTACATAGAAATTGAACAAAAAACGTACAATTAAAACTGACGTACATTATACTCACCATTAACTTTACTTGGATGTACCTTTCTCTTGCCTCCATGCACGCATTTTTTTAAACATTACATTTAGATAAAAAATTAAGACTTTTAGGCGCTTCTTTAACCATAAAGCAGTTTTTCCATTAAAGACAAAATGCACCTATAAATTAAAAAACAAAAGAATGATATCCATTTGGACAATATTGGTGGAAAATGGAAAGCCTCGACTTCTTTTCGAACAAACAATGAATTTGCATCCTACCATAAAACAAAGGGACACTTCCACGTCCATATAGTGCCGAAATGAAAATGGAAGTCCGTCCAACTCCTCGATCTTCAATAATCACATTGAAATAACACATTTTGATAAAATAAATATCGCACATCTGCTAGAAATAAATAATGATTACTGAAACACCTCACTATGTTAAATGCTAAAGTGAGACAGATTTCATCTACGCGACCAGGATGGTCATGTGTGTGTAAAGCACTAGTGCGGCTTCGAGTGTCTCTCGCGGCTGTTACCTTGAGGTAGATAACACAGTTACATCAACGCCTACGATAATGGTTTCTGCTGGCATCATGTGTCAGATTTACAGTATGTAAGGGTTATTAAGGAAGCTTTCTTCAGGGGAAAATGTCAAATTAAAAATTTAAAATAGGACATCCCATCCCCTTCTTTTTGTATCCCGTCCCAGGCAAGGCTGCTTATAGCCCACAGCAACGTTAGCGCCTATCTCCCTTCCTTAACAACCGACAGACCTCATCTCTTCAGCTCCTCCCCTACCGTCCACTCATCTTCTTGCTCCTTCTCGCTCCTTCTCCTGCTCTCCGTTCTTTTACAGTACTTAGTGTGCGCGTGACATGCCAGTATAGCAATGAGGGACAGACACAAACCCATGAAGGCCTGCTGGTCAAGGCTCAGAGTGATGAGCCACACTCTTTAAATATAATAAGTCACCCCGTTCAACTCTTAAAAAAAACAAACAAAATTAAAAGTAACCGTGATAAAAAAAAAAGTATGAAATGATTCAAGTTCAATAATATATCATATTATTAAAAAACAAACAAAAAACATAAAAACAAATCTGCCTAGATGTTGCACTGTGAGGAGATATATATTTAATTCAGATGCTTGAAGATGCTGCTGTACGTTTTGTGGGCAATCTGGGGGGAGCATTTGACAGCGCAGGGGCTGAGCGACGCCTGGATGGATTTCAGAGGCAAGTCATCGGGGCTGTCAAAGCCGGGCAGGGCCAGAGAGTCCAGCTGCACGTTCAGCACGATCTCCGCGCTCATGCCGAGGAAGCTCTCGTCCAGCTCTCTCACTTCCGAAGGCTCCGTCTCCGAGCTGGCCACAGTGTCTGCGGCCCCCTCCTCCTTCCGGCTGAACAGGCGGTCCAGGTAGCTGGTGTAATTGCTCTCCTTCTGGAGCTGGTCCTCTTTGTGAATGTCCCAGCACGCTTCGTCTATCAAACAGCCATTCTCCCCGACTCTCTCCCCCGAGCCGAAGCTCTCCCAGGGGCAAGCAGGCCAGGGGCCGTCTCCGCCGACGACTCCCAGCCCTCCTCCACCTAACTGGGCGAGGTTAACCAGGCACTTCTCCTCCTTCTCCTGACTTATGGACTTGGACATGGAGCCTGAGCGTGCCGCCTCCAGCTGGGAGACGGAGGAGTTGAGCTCGTTCAGGAGGCCCACCTCGCTGAGCAGGGCCACCTCCGGACACGGCTCTGGCTGCAGGCTCAGCTTGATGGTGCTGGCGATGAAGGAGTCAAAGTCGAAGACTTGGGTCTGCTGGCTCTGAGGCTTCTCCGTCTGGTGTTTCTCCTGCTCGCTGTCCTTCTCTGCCGGACTCTGGGTCTTCTCCGCCTCCTGCAGAGCGATCTGGGCCTTCACCAGCCCGTTCTTCTCGCACTTGCTCTTGGCCTTGCGGTCCGCCTTGTCCTTGCTCTGCTGCTCCTTCCAGTTGGAGAGGTCGATGATGAGCTTGGGTTCGTAGTAGTGGTTGACTTCACTGTCCCTCCAGATGAGGTTGTCCAGGTAAGACGGAGACACGGCCTTGTAGTTACAGGTGTGGCTACACTGCAGGTCACAGTATTTGTTCTCGTGGTGTTCGTCCTGCCAGGATCGCTCCGGCTGGAACAGAGTGGAGTAGTCGTAGGACGGCTCATCCAGGAACTTCTCCCGATCTCCATCAGCATATTTACGAGGATCCACCTGGAACAGACAACAATTAGACTTTCTGGAAACTGTGCTTTGGACAAGTGAAATATTATCTCTATACAATAAAAGCTTCGGTTTGAAAGACTACAAACTGTTTGGTTATGTACTTTTTTAAAAATTGTTTGCACGTGGGAATGCAGATGTTTGTCACAATTCAAACACACCTGGACTTCCTCCTCGTCCGTTACATCGGAGAGAGCCCTTGGGTCAACCTGAACTTCCTCTGGGTCGTGGGTGCTGTGCAAGTGCCAGTCATTCTCCGACAGCTGGCTCTCATGATACCTGAAATATGAAGGAGAGATTAAACTAATTCAGAACACTCGTTTTATTAAGCAGAGAGAAAAGCAGGCTATTCTTCACTGAAACTAAAATAGTTTTCTGGTGACAGAGAGCAGTAGTTTGAGAGCGAGCTTACCTCTCCCAGGTGTGGCTGTGGCTCTGGTCCATGAGCAGGATATCATCTACTTCGTCCTCGATGTGGAAGGGGTGCAGAGAGACAGGCTCGTCTAGGGGGAAGGAGTAGTCGGCCATATAGGGGTGGGCCAGGGCCTCCTCCGCAGTGAGACGATCCATGGGGTTAAAGGTCAGGATCTTCTCCAGGAAATCCAGGGCTGCAGAGAGAAAGGACATTGAGAAGGAAACGGGTGAGCCATGACAGACCCTGACTGTTAGGAGTCCTTCTGAATCAGGGTCAGTGGTACTCACCCTGGGGGCTAACATCAGGCAGCAGCTTGGCCAGGGGGTTGTGAGGCTTGGACATGTCGCTGCGGATAAACACAGGGATCACGCTGTGGAGCTCCTGCCGGTCTTCCTCTCGCAGTACGGGGATGGACTCCAGGATCAGCTGCATCTGCTCCAGCTCATGGGCCCCTGAAACGCCCGGCAGACAACATTAGCATCTTCCTTTGAAGAGTTACACAACGTTCAACATCTGCACGACTGATTCAGGGTTGAGAGGGGCTGAGCAGCAGATCATGAGGACAGAGATGTTATTTGCCTTGTGTTCAGCTCAAGGCACTTTCAACAAAAACAGTCCTCTCTCTCTCAATAACCTCTCTCCTCCAGCTGGATTTGCAAAACAGGAGTAATACTATAAGTAAATGCAGACTGATTCTGGTCTCATTGGCTAACAGGATGTTGGCCACCATGTTTCCGCATGAGGTGTTCCTGTGAGACAGACAGAAGATGCAGAGTCAACATTTACCTGCAAAGAGGGTTTTCCCCGTGAGCATCTCAGCAAAGATGCAGCCTGCGGCCCACATGTCGATGGCTTTGGTGTAGTTGTTAGGAGAGAGCAGCAGGCGGGGAGACCTGTACCACTTGGTGACCAGACCTTCAGAGAGATGGCCCTGTGGTGGAGAAGGGACATTTAGTGAGACCCTTACTGGGATGAGTGGGGAGGTCATCAGCACAGATACTTGGAGACGATCCATGAAGAGTTATTATGTGTTCAAGCTCCACAGGACAAATACGTATCGGGTGAGGTAGGGGAGGTTAGCATCATGTCTTTAAATGTAAACTTGGAAGATTTCGTTTTTTGGTGAGAAACTTGAATGAATACAGTTGTTTTAAAGAGATGCTTTAACATAGAAAAGAGTAACAAGAAAAAAATACCCAGGATTTACTTTTTAGTTATGTTACCCTGGTATTGAGACTTTATCTTACTGGTATAAATTACATTTCTGGAATTGTGTCTCAACCATCTGCTTTTCTAAATCTACGGTAGTGCCTGATCTGCTGTGCCCTCGTGTTCGGCTCATTCCCAGTCAAAGACTCCCTCAGTAATGGATAAATGGGATTAGCATGACTTCATGTGCCTCTACATTTGCAGCAGGGCTGCTAACACGAATCCCAGAATGCATGCTGCTCCTTGATGGTCCTGCTCTCTGCAGGTCACGTACGCAACGTGGAGCAGCATGGAGACAAAGACCCCCGAGAGAAAGGGGGGAGATCAGACACGTGCAGGCCCTGTCAGCAGTCTGAGAGAGCGGGATAATCCCTCGCTGCCACACTCTCCCCTCCCCAGTGACACCAGTCTGCACTCCCACACCGAGCAGGGCTGCTCAGGGGAACAGGACACTGAACACAAAGGAAATGGACCTGTGTGTGCACACGCACTGGGACACTGGGGGGATGGGAGGGCGTAAAACAACACCATTGCTGCCCTCTCTCACCCCACATGCAGTGATAGTTTGTGGTGAGACTAAAATGGTCGGCTCACTGCTGAGCCAGGCTCCTGTTTCTGCCCAAAGTTAGCCTCAGATCCTGCAGGTCACCCCATGCTGGAATATCAGTGCGACCGACACTCTTATTCTGATGGGCCTTTAAATCCTGTCGATGTGACTCCTTCCTGCAGAGAACTGGTAATCGGATCGTCTGAATTCAGCAGAGTCTGTCACAATGAAACCAGTGAAAAGGGGAATTACATAGCAGATCACAACTACCGACTGAAACTCCTGACACTGTATAGCTCCCATTCAGCCACTGAATCTGATCATACTGATCTGTCGTGGATGCGGTTACAACAGAGAAATACATGCAGCCAGCTTAGCAGAACATTGCCACACATTTAGATTAGGTCAGCTTGAAAGAGCACCGGGTCATTGCGTAAGGACAATTCTGAGAATGATGGACTCTGAACCAAAAGAAGCAGATTAGAGTTTGCCAGCCAAATGCATTTCAGTGCATTAGCTAAACACTCCTGCTTGCCTCTAACTTTTACTTATGTCTGAGTGAGCCAATCACCACAAAGACGGAGACTTCACTCAGTGCCTCTGACAGCAGGTGGTGAATAACTTAACCACCTGATCTAGATCAAACCGGGCTGACATTTAGTGACTCATAAAAGGCTCCCCCTGAGTCTGGCTGCAGTTAGTCAGAGCGACCTTTAGTAAGCCTCACCAGATCTCAGTCCAGGTGCTTGCTGAAGAGACAGTGAGATCATCCCCAAGCTAGTCTCCATTCGCAGGCTGAAGCTAGCGCCTGAAGCATAGAAGATAGATTTTCTTGCTGGCACCAAATGTATTTTAGACTCCCCTTAGCCCACCCACACACACGCTTGAATCATTTCAAAACACTATTAATAGCAGGTTAAGAGGAGTTTTACTGCAGTCTCACAACACATGGAAATACATCCCTGGTTATCCATTAATAAGGTCCACATGTCTAATCAGGGCTTTGGCTGTTCAGCATTAGTCCTGCTAATTTAGGTTCCATTATAAAACTAAAACCGACTGGTTTCAAACTGCAGGATGTTCTGAAGCTTGGGAAACCGAGTGGAACCCCCTTCTCTCAAACTCATGGCAGTCGACTCCCTGGAATTGTTTTTGTTAGATCCAGACAGGCCTGTTGCTAGATGAATAATTAGGTCAAGTGTGTGTGTGTGTGTGTGTGTCTCTAGAGTGTTCTTGAATTTTTATAGTTGTGTGCGTTGCAATGGATGCTTGTGTGGAAGAAAAGGACATGTGGGAGTCCTCCCATCTCCTAACCCTAATGACCCTGTTATTATCTCTTTACCGTCACAAATTAATAGGTTTTATGATGAGCCAGAGGCATTCCCACCGTCCTGTATTCATAGCGTCTTTCCATGTTTACAATGACACAATTCCTGACCGAGTAAAATACAAGCAGATAATGTTCTTCATTGATGGGTTATTTGTCCCACACAAGTGTTTCTTGTGCTTGTAGTCTTTGTTTCATACAGCAAAAGTCATGATCAAATAACTGGTTTGTTAACTTCCAAAGCGGATTTGACATTCAGATGATGCAACAAGTGATTGTCCTCTCAAGGAAACAAGTGAATTTAGGCCAACATTAAATGTGTAGCACTATTGTGTAGTTTAAAGCCTTTGTTGTTAAAAAAACAAAACAGCAACCAAAGCCTAAGAGTAGGTGTTATAATATTTAACCCTCGTTCTCTTGTTGCTGACTACAACTAGAAATGAACACAAGCTTTCTATAAGCTTCAAAAACGGCGCTGAGCAAAGCTCCCACCACAAGACAAAGAGCGCGCTGGGAAAAGGAGGGGACTTGGGGTCGGAGGAGTTGGATGAGTGCATGTGAATTCTTGCCATTCTTGATTCTGGGCCACCACGAGGGTCGGCCTTACAGTTCACACAGGCAGAAAAGGCCTGCTTTCTGAACACGGTGGAAAGAAAGCCCAGGTAGGGTTGGCAAGCTTGACAAGTGTTGACCCCAAACGTAGCCGTCCGGGGTTATCAAAGTAAACTAAATTGAATTAAAAGGAATTATGCTTTGTATTGACCAAAGCAATATTGAAAATAAAGTAAAGCAGGAGGAAGAGGTGGATCAAATGCCTTGTGCCTACACCGCTGACACATAATTCAATAGCACATTATTGAAGCTACGCCAGACACTGAGGATCCACTGGCAAGGAGCGCTTCTTTATTTAGGCACAACGTTATTCAAATATCATGCCCTCAGCCGCCCAGCTGCTCTGCCTCAGCCGGCCTACTAAAAGTGCAGGGTGGTTGTGAAAGCACATTTTCTCTCAGTGGTTCTGCAATAATGTCCAGATGCCACTGAGACCAGCTGTTTTTTTAACGCCGTCCCATTTCACCGGGCACCACAGTGCCATGTGGGGGGTGATGGGTTCATTTTCAAACAAACCTCATTTGCTCCGAGACACCAGACGGACACTTAATTAGACGACTAGGTGCCGTGAAAAAGTGTCAGGTTGAGATATCAGTGTTCTCACTCCCCACCCCCACACCACTACCGTTATCAGAGCAGAGACAAAACACAGCCACACCGCTGTGAAAAGAGCAGGGTCAAAAGCATTTAGTCAGTATTGCTACAGGACTACAGCGTTTGAATCCTTGACGGCAGCAGAAGTCAAACGCACAAGAGATGAACCCAGTCAGGCAGCTTTTTAATACCCACAGGCCTGCATATTTCCCACCAGGAACAAACTGCTTGTGTAGAGGGGAAAAGCCCACATGGCTAAAGCTGCTGTAAGGGAGGAGTGTATAACAGTTGGGAGGATACAGTGAATGAACTCTGTGAGAAACTCTCATTGCTTCCCAGAAACTATGAGCCCCCGACTTCCTCTTCCGATTGCAGAGAGCTATTGTCTCGCCTAAGATATGACTCGGGGGGGACTACAGAGAGCAGAGCTGAAAGTAGAATTATACTTCATATACGAGTAGTGTGCTGGCAATGAGCAGTTCTGGTAAACAAGTGTGAGTCTGTCTCAGAGAGAAGCATGCTGTGGATCCAGGCTGGGTAAGGGATACGAATGAGGCTGTGCCAACCGGAGGGATCACATCACGTGGGCCAACTTCAGACTAATGAGAGACACGAGTGAGCATCCGACTGCCTCTGCGCCCTAAAGAGGTCCAACAGCTACAGCGCCCCCACACACAGAGAGAGAGAGAGAGAGAGAGAGAGAGAGAGATGTTTTTTTCCCCTTGCCTATTACAAGAAAACACTTCTATTTTTTCAATTTTTAAAGGACGTGGCCATTTGTCATACTGTCCATATCTTCCATTTAAAATATATTAGCACTTCTGAGAAAGAGAGAGAGAGAGAGAGAGAGAGAGAGACTCCCCATGCTAGATTTCCTCACATCACACCACCATATGGCCTTTCATTGGAATTTCCTCATCCCTTTAAGAAGGTGACAGAAACACAAGGGCAATACAGACGCTCCACCTGGCTGCAATCAGACAGGGTGTCCCAAACGGTTCTCATATTAAGGACAAAAGCATCCTACTTTATTGGGACCATTACACTGCCTCACAAAACCAAATACCAGGGTTATAGTCGGCATTAAAGTTTGTTTACATTCAACATTTGATGTGTTAACATCTGGATTTGTATGCCCTGGTTAACAGAATTGCTGGCACCTGATAAAAGACAAGGAAAAAGACCCAAAGAAAACCACCTTCTCTAAGATCCAGTTCTGCTTAGTTTTGAAAATAAATTAATGACCTCATGCAGATTGACTTGGCTGTTAATAAATACCTTTATTTTATTACAGCATGTCCTTTATTGATCGGCTGCGGCCTTAAGGGAACATCATCTTCATAGACCGCTTTATCATGAACCCACACATTTGTATTTTAGACTTTAGAATATAGCCCATTCTCACGGCTAGCTATACAAATGTTTTCCACAGCCTTGCTCTCCTGACAAGGGAAACAGAGGCGTTACCTCAAGGAACCACATCCCGTCTCGTTTACTTCCTGCTGTGAAACTGCGTCACCCAGGAGGCCTCCCCATTACTTAGCAATGACATACACATCACGCGTCAGAGCAACAAAGTGTTCATCTTTGGACAAACAGGGCCAGGTCAGCTCTTCTTCTTATAGCTCCTGTGTATGCAGCATTTCAACACACTGCACAAACAACATTTACCACTTCCCACCCAATAGGAGACCGGGCCTACCTTGTGAGAGTAGTGTGGGTCCATGATACGCGCCAGCCCAAAGTCCCCGATCTTCAGCACCAGGTCCTCTGTATTCACAAACAGGTTGGCAGGCTTGAGGTCGCGGTGCAGCACGTTGGCAGAGTGGATGTACTTTAGGCCCCTGAGGAGCTGGTACATAAAGAGCCTTGCATGGCCCTCGGACAGAAGGCCCCTCTCCAGCAGCTGACACAGGTCCGTCTCCATGTACTCCTGCACGATGTAGACAGAGTTGACCTCTGTCAGGGACACCACGTCCTCCGTTAGCCTGCGGCCATTGGGGCCCAACGTTTCAAACACCTGGAGACATAAGAAGACAGATCAGTGTGCAAACCCAGAATGGAGGTTTTGTTTTACCCAACCCCAGATGATAAGATAAATAGTCTTTGCTACATTAAGCAGTCCACCTGCTCCTCACCTTCACAATGTTGTCGTGGTCCAGGCGCCTGATGATCTTGATTTCCCGCAGGGCATGCTTCACACTCTGGGGGTCCGTCAAGATAATTTTCTTCACGGCAACACGCTTGTCACAGTCTGTATCAACTGCTGAGAACACCAAGCCGTTCCCCCCATAGCCCAGGGGCTTTAAGTCCATGTAGCGAGAACCCAGGTCGAAACCGTGGATGTTCATCAGGGACTCAAACTTCTCTGCCATGGCGACCGTTTTCAGCTTTTACTCCAGGCTACTGCTAACTCTGCTAAGGAATTTATCTGAGTATTACCCCACTGCTTTAGCGGCTGAGCTAACTGACCCCTATATAGACGACTACTGAGTCCCCCGTCTAGCTGTCACTGGCAGATTTGGGGCACTAATGTGTGTTGAGAGGTTTGATCCATATTGGATAAGGAGAGTTAATATAAAAGGTGAAATGCTCCTGTATATCTGGATGTGTGGATATCTTTAGGGGAACGTTTTTTTAGTAAACTTGGGTTTATAGTATGCAATGGAATGGACTTTCAGGCCAATTAAAAAACACTGAGACTATATTAAATTATAAAAAGCACGTAGTTGCATCCTTACAGTGCAGATACATTCAGTGTATGACTGGTCCTGAGCAGCTTCATATGATTTGTTTTTCTTTCTTCTTAATTGTTTATTTTTCTAACTGTACATTTCCCGTCAAGTCACCTGATCTATAAAACTGAAATGAGTCTGGCCTATAAGTCTTCAAAGTAAATTTTCACCCTCAATGATCAGGTGGCTCAAGCTCGCCACAGTCGCAATCGAAACTGTCCTCCATTTTACTTGGGTATAACCTTAAAAACAAGAGAGAAAAGGAAAGAAATGTAAGAAAAGGATCAAGAAGTTTTAGGTCTAGAATTTCACAACACCATTTCCCTACAGAATAACCTAGCAACCACATGTAGGGTTTGAACCAAAATACAGCAACACTTGAAATGGGGCTTAGTGATACTGGATCGATTTTTTATTAATAGTTAATATTAAAACATTGTTGGCAACTTTTCATTTGGTTTTGCAATTTGATGTTACATAGACTGTGATAACTGCAAACTAAACGAAATTGTGTATTCTGATAAGAAATGTAACAAACTTAAACTCAGATTAACTCCATTTAGCGGTGTGTTCTTTAAACTACATCAGAACTTCTAATATGTCTTTTTAAAAGTTGCAATATTTCGCTTTGCCAACAGTATCACAGCATTTTGAATGGTACCATCTGTATTATGAAACAGCAATTCAACTTTTCACAAAATTTCCCAAAAAACAAACCCAGCCTTGCGTAAAGATAGTCAAACCGTACCCTGACTTAATTTGTTAGGGTTTTCCCGATACAATAGAGCTTCTTTTTTATGTAAAGCACCTGTAACAACCACCAGACCAATGTACAGAGAAATACAATAATAAAAAAACATAGCTCAGTTTACACATCATAAAAGTAACATACAAGAAGAAAAAAAATAATAGCCATACTGTAAAGTAGATAGACCATTTAAAAGCAATACAAGTAATATTTTACAAAGTGTCAAACGCTAAGGAGAAGGAAAACGCATTATACAAACCAAACAGTCTTTTTCACCTGCTTTAGTTTTAACCACAGACTGTACGTGGTGTCATTAATGGAAACTAACCCTCCCTCCCTCGCCAGGGTAGACGCTCGCTAGTCCGGTTTCAGGGTATCGATAAAACCTGTGAGATAACTCACAGAGGTTCAACTTTGGTTAACCCCTACCGGGATGCTTACATAGCACACAGTGAAGACAAAAAACACCGCTTTTATGCCAATAATTACGCCGCCTATGTGTAGTCTTCACCGGGTATGCGACTGGCGGAAAAAGCCAAGCATAACCGTGAGCTGACAAGCTCCTGACAGACCCCAGTCTACTTGGTTTTATATATCACATAGCACATCCAGTCGGTAACACATATGTGAACCAAATCAAAAGGAAAACAAAGATCTCAACACAATGCCTGTTTCATAAATAACACAGATAACGTTAAAGAGAGAGCCCTGGATAGCGCGAACAAAGGAGCCGCTGTTGGCGGAGGATCCTGACTACGTGGTAACAGCTTAGCAGCACAAAGCAGGGTTAAACCGTTAAAAAAAACCATACACAAACATACAATAAAATGACATTTAATGTGAGTAGTACAGACAATAGTCGAAGGATAAGATATTACTCACAGTCCGTATTCGTCGCATTAGTTTGTGTTTAATGAAACCCAGGCGAGGGTAGACTGGGCTCTCGAGCTCTGCGGATCTGTTGCAATCGCCATTGAGGCTGGGCACAGCTATGAAAGGCAGGGTGACGTCACGAGGCTGCCTTCACGGACCCTAGGAAATATTCCCACTACGAGCAGCCTGGCTGTGGCCCAATATGTCTGTTTGGCCATCAAGGCTTCATATAATTGAACTAATCACAACTTTTTTGTATTATGGTAATTATTGTTTTATTATATAATTCTAAAATAAGTAATACCCCGAAGCCACTTTTAGGTATATTAGCGAAAACCTAGCTCGGCAGTAACCAAACACACATGTTGTTTACAGTCATCTCTTTAGTTTACAGGTACAGGCTACTTTGAACCTTTTTTTCAATCCCATGAACACATCACTCGTCACTTCCTAATAATGTAATCACATTGTAGTAGAGATACACAAACGGGTTTTTGATCCGAGTCGTGATAATGTTGATGTTTCACGTGAAATAAAATGAAATAAGTAAAACAATTCCAAAGAGGCAGATACCTTTATCAGTAGCCTAGAGGTGTATTGCAGTCGTACATACCGTAGCCTAATACAGGTATATAAAATGTGGTAGTCTTTGTCAAAAACATAGCACTGCAAAGTCGGTCGTTTCAGCATCACAACTTTAACTTGGATCCAAGAGCAGTGTTTGTTTTGCTTTAAGAGTGTTTAAAATTACAGCTCACGTGACAGCGGTGGATTCATAATCCAACTCAATATGTAGTCACAGTTTATGGATTAAATTATAACTGCAGAGTTCACATGCCAATATTCCTTCAGGTAAACAAGAATGCCACAATCAAAGCTAAGTTCAAACGCTCATGAAAAATAGTTATCATAGTCAGCTAGATACATTAACAAAAGGCATAATCCCTGAAAAAAAGTGTGAAGAAAGACAAATTGATAATTATTTTATCAGTGAACATCTGAATGGAATAATCTAAGATGAGAGGTGGGGATAAAATGAAGTAATCTGTATCCCATAGCAGCCCATAGTCTATCCAAGGAGAGATGATGAAAAAAACAATCCTAGTTGATAAACCTTCACCAAAAACTGCAACCAGAAACTTAATAGTTGCCTATTTTCCATCAATCAGTGTTCTCAGTAGGCCGATGTTTTTATTATTTCGTATTCTCTCAAATGTAAATAAACGCAACAGAAATACCTGACCTGCCTGCAATTATCCAGACAGAAAAACAGTCTCTTCACAGGCTTTAGTCTGGTCCGTTTCATCCATGTGTTTTTACATAAATTGTTTGTTTATTCTTTGCGCATAGGCTGTTGTTTCCGGATTGATCCACGATTTGTTTTTGTCTTTGGTTGGTATTAAGGTTGTTTTCAGATTATGTCATGCAGTAGGTTATTGCATTAATCTTGTCAGTGAGAAAATTGACATTTCCACTCACTGCAGTTTGCGGATTTAGAAAGTCCATCTGGCACAGAGCTGCGCAGGGTGTTTCTGTTTCATCGGTCCGCCCTCACATCCGATCTCCACGAGGCTTATGCATCCCGAGCAAAACAAAGTCAAGAGCTCAATGAAGGTATTAATTCATGTTCATGTCCCCCATTGAGACTGCGGTGGGTTCTCTCCCGTTGTGGATGATGTGAATGGATGATGGGAGTGCTGGCATGCAGGCAGCAGCATCACAGCCGCAGCATCAGCATCCGCAGGCAGACCATGTGAGGACCCATGTGCCCGAGAATGCAGATTCCTCTCAGGTCGGGATGGGCTCTGCGATGGAGAACAGGAGCTTCATGCGGACCGAGCAGGATGCGACAGACTCAAGAGAGCGATTATTGTCCCGGTTATTAATGGGCAAATAGAGAAAAAAGATATGCCTTTCATGATCTTTTTGTAGCTGATGGAGAGGGCGTAGTTAATCAATCTCAAATAAATAAAGTTATGTAATAATAATAGACATTACATGTTTGGCTACTTTTATATTTCTAGGATACCATAAATTCGTCAGTGTTATCTTTTAATTATTCTTAATAATAATATAGAAGTGTAATACAGATACCTAACAGGTTGTACCATTGAACAGATTCGATCTTTTCATTATATCAGAAAAAAGGTTGAAGTAATGTGTTTTTTTTTTTAGGTATTTAATAAATAAAGCCTAGGAATAAATTAGTAAAACAAAAAGAGAACATTAAGAGAGTGGAGACAAGTGCAGCGTAATGATTGCCATTTAGAGCCTTACATTTATTTTGTAATATTCTTAGTTGTAAGTCTAATGAAAGCTTATTTTTTTCAAAAGAAAGGAAATCGTGAACGAACCTGCTTTTAGAAGAGTTTATGTTTTCCATCATTCATTGTAAATTAACACTGGATCATGCTGAAATGGTACTATATTTAACAACGTTTTGACTCCCCTCCCATACTGGAAGGTCACAGGTCAAGTTAGTGCAGGTCAAGACACTTTCATCTTCCACAAGTCAGAAAACAAAGGGAGGCAGTGTCAAATGTGTTGTCTTCTTATTAACAATATTTCTTGATTAGGTATAGATAGATAGATAGATAGATAGATAGATAGATAGATAGATAGATAGATAGATAGATAGATAGATAGATAGATAGATAGATAGATAGATAGATAGATAGATAGATAGATAGATAGATAGATAGATAGATAGATAGATAGACAGACAGACGGACGGACGGACGGACGGACGGACGGACGGACGGACAGACAGACAGACAGACAGACAGATAGATAGATAGACAGATAGATGGATAGCTGGATTAGTAAATCTAATACGACTTTGAGTATTTTGGATGACAGTATATATACAGTAGCATTTACACAGCATTTAGACAGCTACTCACAGTCGCTGATAATCTCTTGTCCAAAAAAACTTTGAAATACTTCAAATGCTTTTATTATTAAAGCATCACACAAGAATTGCATTTCAACCATGAAGAAACAACCCATACAGATACAAGAATAATGACAAAACAGGAGCTCTGTTGTTTCTATCCAGGCGTCTTGTTTGTTAGTATAGTTTGACGGAAGAAGCTGTTATCCATGTTCCTGTGCTTGTGGTATATCTCTTGCTCTTTGACACACACTTTCAAACTGTCCCAGTCTGCATTACTTTCCTTTAGCTTACAACTAAAATGAAACTCATCATCTGTTCTCCCATCCACGCAATACAAACATATGATCCCAGAACGTCACCAACACATCATATTCATGTCAAATTGTTCCTTTGCCAAAATCAATCTTTTTCTGCCACTTACCAAGTCTGACATTCTCCTGGAATGACTGGAGCAACATGGTAAAGAAGTTAAAAGTCCACCCAGGAGAGTTTTCACTGTATAGCCAACACTGGTGAAGAGTGCAGTCCAGTATCTCCCTGTGTATGTGTGGGTAAGTGTGTTTTCAGAGCTTTGGCAATGTGTTATCCTACTCCATGTGCCTCTGGTTGTGAGGTGGAGCTCCATGGAGAGTTAATATAGGCCAGGCCGGAGAAGGGAGGAGACTGCTGTTTATGGTCTGGCCTGTCAGTGTGTCACCATTAGGGCCCACTGCCACCTCAAACTCTTTCACTGCTGCTTTCTTCTACTTTCATACTTACTTTCCGACCTGCTCCTAAATTTCTCCTGGGCTTTTAGTCCAGTCCTAACGGAACAGAGCTTCACTATCCTCGCCTGCTCTGAAACATATCCCTTTTTCTGTCAGAAAGCTTAGCAGATCCATTTTTTGCAATTCATGATTTTTTATCTGTCAGCTCCAATCAAAAGATTACCCATTCGTAATGCGCAGTGAGTGTTCCGCTTCCAAAACAAATTTGAATGAAATGAAAAAAACACGCTCTTGCAGATTTTTGTCACATAAGAGCACACGCACGCAGTTTGTCAAACATATTCACAAGCTCTTGACAGTCATACTGTTTTCCCTCTGAAGGGGAGTGTTAATGTTTTATTGCTTGCTTGTAACAGTGAGAATCAGTCGGGGGGATATGAAGTTGTGAATCATCAAATGCCTGTTTTTCTCCTGCCTCAAAAATCAGAATGTTATTCTCACAACATCACATGGTGTCTGCCACTCTCTGCCTGCAAGACTGTCCTGCTGGCTAGACTCCATCCTTCCATCTTGTTCTGCTCGTCATATGGCAGGTTGTGCATATTTTGACAGACTGGCGTGTTTGGACTGTAGGAGAAAATGTGCGTGTGTACTTGTTTTATATTCAAACCAGATTGCTGCAGGGTCTGGACCATCTGTGTGCTATCAAAATATCTAAATGGTCATACGTGTTTGAGGAAATGAGGGCAAAGCTGTGGGTTATATTCTTCCTTTGACAATGCTATTATTTATTTTACATAACAGGTTAATTAATCACCTGGGATGGACGCAGTGTATGTGTGTGGGTTTGGTGCCATGTGAATCTACTATAACCAAGCGTGTACGGGCAATGCTGTACTCATTTGATGAACACCATTAATTAATGACTCGCTGATTACCCTAAATGAGAACAGTCATTACATAACACAACTCACCAAAGCAGTATGGTGGCTCTCTGTACCACTAGCAGTCAGAGGGATAATTCCGTTCTCTGTTGCTTCTGCTGTTTTCTTCTGTTGAACAACAGTTTGTCTCACTGGACCTGAAGTCAAGGTGCAGAACAGATCAAGTGAAGAATTCTTGCGCCCACGTTACCTTCATTGGCCATTTGACCCTCACAAAAGCTCTGTTATCACACACCCTGTTCTTGTGAGATACCACTCAACTCAGGTATTTCACAACGTTGTGAAAGAGGCCTTCTCAGAGAAAGTGTTGGTGTGATTGTGCTACAGTGCAGGGACCAATGTTTACACAATGACATCCTTTCGTGGCTCGATGTACAGTATATATCAGTTTTTTCAAACATTTTGAAATATTATACCGCCTTTGCAATATTTTGTCAGGCAAGTATTCCCTGACCAGCTTAAAACATTGTCATTATAAAAAAAACAGCCATTAAAAGGCTGCCATCAGCGTCCAGTTTACAACCTAACAACCATTTGAAATGTTTTGCATCCATCACTTAATTTAGCAAACCAATTTTTTTCATCATGCAATAACACTAAGACATCGCTGTAGTTGCGTTGAACTGCGTCTTTTTGTCAAGTTACACTGAAAACATAATGGGAAATATGGGCTTTCTCAATTTTCAGCTGTAATGCTGCTACACAGAAATGTTTTATCATCAAACAAATGTTCTTTTTACATCCTCTGATGTTTTATTATGTTTTGGAATCACACATTACCAACGTTTGTTTTATAAACATTTGAGTATAGCCCTACAGTACTCCAAAATACCCCTATGGGTAAACTTACTCCCATCTGAAAAACATGACATTAGATTATGCAAGTTTAGTCTGTTAAAAAATGACAACTACGTCCTCTGTGCAGAGCAGATGGGATATCTTTCTACTGACTAACTCCAAGGGTTTATGTTTGAATGGAACATGACAGGATTATATAATGCACGATGATATAGTCAATATAAGTTATAAGATATAATGACTTGTGATTGGTCTTACTCCCCTCTATAGAGTGCTGCAGGAAAAGTCAATTGCGTTTGAATAGCTTTTTTAATTCCTCTTCTTGAAGTAATGTATGTGGTTAAAACAAGCTCAAGGTATTTAAACATTTTCTTCTACAACTGAAATTGGAAGCTTTTACATCTCAGAATAACGAGAGTTTGGATCAGGAAAAGTCTTTACAGCGAACACGTTGAAGTTTTGTAGCTTTGGTGTAGTTTGTTCATAGTGTTATATTTTACTTCCAACGACTTATAATGTTGTCATAAAGCTGATGTTTTATCTTACTGAACAAAGAGTTAATGTATATATACTTTTGTTTCCAATATTTTCTGTTATAATCACAAACCCAGTGAAAAAATCACATTGAGTTTTTGCAGATGGAACCAGTGCAATGCCAATTGCATCATCCCTGCAACACTAGGGTGATTTTCAGTTGAATCACTTATTTTCAGATCTGAGTTGAGGCCAGCCGCTACAGTGTTAATAGGCTTATTAAATGAACATATTCATGCAAAAACATTAGTTATTTGATGTTCGTGTGACAACAAGTCTTCCTCCATGCATTATATTTCAAATCATTATATCATTGGATTGTGCTTTGTGGTTGTTTTGTTTGAAAAAAAGAGGTCAGGAGTAAGTCTTTGCACTGAAAGAAAAATCCGATTATCAGCATGGCCTGCAGATCTTGAATCTGTGAGCTGTTTTGCAAGCATTCCTGCATTACAGCATAAAAGAAAAAAGGTAATTGTATTGGTGGGATGTTCTGCAGAGCAATGCTGAAGTGATCTGGCTGGGATAATGTGTGAATTGTGTGCTCTGTTGTTTGATGTGATTGAATTTGTTTGTATGAGGTCAGACATAAAACAGGGTATTTGGTGTTGATGTAAGAGGATCAGAAGCTCTGGAATCTGCAGGTTTCTTAACAAGAATAATACTGAAACCTTTCACCCTAATGTGTTTGTGTGTTTGAAACTACGCAACAGGTTCAGATAACATGGGGTGGCTGACATAGCCCATAATTTATCTGGTGTAAGTTTAGATGCAGCCCTAATTAGTCCGGAGAAGTTTGCCTGCACACATTTAGACAGTCGGTATAATCTTAAAATGTGTTGTGCTTCTAGTTTACTATTTGTTAAATGTGATCTACTATAATGCTTTTTTGCAAACCCTGTACATTGTCCATACTGTCACCTCTAGGACAGTTGTAAGCAAAAATAAAGAGCATCTTCCATTGTTTCAAGCAATAGATGGTAAAAACTGCAACCAACTATTCTTTTCATTATCGATTAATACTTATTAGAAAAATTGATCAAATGTCTTGCCATTAAAATGAAAAAAGTCTACAGTTGCGCAAAGTTTAAGGTGATGTCTTTAGATGTGTTGTTTTGTCAATCCAAAATACAAAGTTATTTTGTTTAAATTAATATAAAATAGTGAAAAGCAGGAACTCTTCATATTTCTTATACTAACTGAGAGACCGTCAAGATTCTCTTCTTATTTTGCATGAAAATGACCCTAGGGATATTTGATATTAGGTTTCTGTAGATCGACTTATTATTCAATCAATTTTATTCAAATCAATGCTGTAAACAACCTAAAATTCCGAGCAGTAGATTACAACAAGAACATTTTTTTACAATCACACATGAGTCTCATCCTAAAAGTTCAATGACACTAAGGACTGGAAACTTTTTTCTTTTTATGGCAACTAAACCATAAAGATAAAAAAGAGGTCAAAGTTAAAAGTCATCTGTGAATTCTTCCATTGTTGTGATGGAACACATTCTAGAGAAGACCAGTGTTCAATGTCTAAAAGAAACCATAAAACCCTGATAACTACACGGAAAACACACTGTCCACTGTATGGAGAGAGAGGGCAAGAGAGATTGATTGATAGGAGAGCTGTGGTTTTAAATGCTGTTTACAAGATCTGACATCTCACTGTCTACAAGGTCTTAAACCTCATAATATTTGGGTTTCAAATAAGCTCAAGGATGTCCTGTGTCATCATTATCAGTGCTCTGATGTCTGAACATATTTCATAAACCATGCTTTTGTCTCTTCACGTTGTTGGTCATGTGTTTATAATCTTCCTGAGTGTCGTGTCAATGAATGTGCAAATCTGCTGCTTATGCATATATAAGCACATGATGCTGTTCTCATCTAGAAGACATTACATGTCCCTTGTTAGTCGCGTTAACCCAACGCGACTTACATACACTCAATACTGTGGGCAATACCCACAGGAGCAATTTGTGGTGAAGTGTCTTGCTCAGGGACACAACGACATGATGACTGCAGATCAGCGCACTAACCCTCCATAAGTCATGTGACTTTATTTTCAACAATAAAAAAACATTTCTCTGATCTCTCCTCTCACACTTTCCTTCAACAGAGACACATTTCCATTCTCTGACTTTAACCAAATATAACTTCACCCAAACAGCTGCAGTGTCAAGCCTCTTATCACACAGTGTCACACCAGCCAGATACATATGGCATTGATTGGCTTCTTCTCTCTGACTGTGTTCCACAAACGCTGAACTGCAGCAACCTCCATTAGCATTACCAGCTGATCACAGCGGAACCTCCAACTCACACAGATTGCTCAGCGTGTTGGCCTTCAGCTAAACTCTGCCGAGTGCTGCATCAATGTGTAATAATGGGCCCGTTTTAAGGTTAACAGCTTGGGTTTCAGGCCTGTCTTTTAAATGTGGCAGCCAGTGAATAAGGCCGCCCCTGCTCTTACTGGCTGCATGCTTCTTTGGCCTCCCTGCATTGGCTCTGTGTGTCTGGGTCGATGCAGCATTAGAGCAGCAAAAGCACACAGTGTTCAGTGCTATCGGCAAAATGGGGAGCCTGTCTGGCCAATCTTGGCCTGAGCTGTCACTGCGATCTGCTCACCCCTGCATACAAACTATTGGATAAAGGGAATCAAAATGCTCAGTTTGGATTGGTTATTTACACATCTCTGGGAGGACATCACTGTCGACCTGCTGAAAAGATGCAGAGGATCCTCTTCTGAAATGAATCCATTAAGGACACATCAGGTTTTGAAATTCAATATGGCTTCTTATCCAGTGACTGCATAACACAGCTTGGAAAATGGGATTTTTCCAATCACACGGCAAGCAGGTCTGTGTGTCTATCGATTGTCCTGTGTTAAGCATCAATCATTAACCTGTGCTACTATGGCATGGTGTGATAGGAAAGGGAGTGGAAAAACACATAGCTGTTGTTGCAGGTCCACTGCACTGCATCCGTCCTCTGCCAGTGGACACTGAACTCAAGTTTGTTTTGCAATAACATGTAATCCTGTACCAAGGAACGCTACAGCACTCAGACCAACTGAGGTGTGTGTTCATTGGGTAATCTGGACACTGTGTGTGTGTGTGTTTTCCCAGCTGCACTACATGCTCCACAGTACACTCTAGTGTGGGATGATACGTTTTTTGATGCATGGGTCACTGCAGTTCAGTTTATCTCGGCTCCTCTGCACTGCTGAGGAATATATACAAAATGCAATTGAAACAGGATCAGGGTTC
Source organism: Eleginops maclovinus (assembly GCF_036324505.1). Classification (NCBI taxonomy): domain Eukaryota; kingdom Metazoa; phylum Chordata; class Actinopteri; order Perciformes; family Eleginopidae; genus Eleginops; species Eleginops maclovinus. The sequence continues at coordinate 22,876,985 of NC_086352.1, forward strand.
TCCTTTGCATCTGCTGAATATTTCTTTGGAGCATGCATGAGTCTTAGCGGGAAGGATTAGATTGCGGTGGTTCAGAGTTCACCCAAAAATCCCTTTTAATGCATCAGAATTTAGGATAGAGGGATTTTATCAGACTCAAAACTGTTACATAAGAAGACCAGGGGGCCCATACGTCTTTATCCCGCTGAAACATTTCTCTCTATGTCTAAATGAACTCTCCTCCGGTGATGTCACAGTGAATATGTTCCAGTAGTGATTAACAAGACTCGTCAATACTCTGTGTTTAGGAGACATTCATGTTCTAATTATAGTTGGTAATAATTAGAATACCATGTGCTTTCGGTTAGGATTCAATGCCACTGACATTTCATGGAAATAAGACAGGACAGATTTTTAAAAAGAAGAAAATCCCCACTTGGACACTCAGGAATAAAGTAAAAGATCTCATTTAAATGAGAAAGACTGCACTTGCTTTTGTGTCTTTAAGGATTTGTAAAATTAGATTGAAGACTAAAAATTACAATTGGTGGGGATTTTCTGGCCAGAATATTTCTTTGACAGGCACTGACTTCTTGAATTACTATCTTTAAATGGGCTCATCAGGCAACTAGCAGATATTATGTTTGCTAAAAACTATTATATAAACATCCTTTTCTTGGGCAAATATGAATGTGGTGCATCATAAATTCCTATAAAATATACATTTAATTAGAATCCAGTGTGTTTACATTTGGGAGTCAGGGCAGATAAGAGTGGAATCAATGGCTTTTTTTGTATAATTGCATAACAGGTCTTAGTCATGCATGAGCAGCTGAGTCTGTAGGCTGTGTTCCCTTTTAAACAGTTTGAATCGTACATGTCACCATTGTGCATTTCATCATCGACTAACATTGGACCTCTTGCTGAATCACTAGACTGAAAGTGGAGAAGGGGGCTCTGGATTGGCTCATTGTTTCAAGTCATTTGTGCAACACCTATCCTTAGTGGCAGTCAGTGTACTTTTTATTTGTAAAAGATTAGTATTGCATGCACCATAAAAAAGGTAGCCTTTGTTTACAAATGGTGCTTTAGGCTGCCCTATATGCTGTTGCAGACGCAATTTATGTAACTCAGGGTTTTTTTTTTTTTAGCATCTTTTAGCTAATTTTATTAGTTCAACATTACTGTTTTGGTTTATGCAAGAAAATACCCTAAAACCCATTATATACTATTGGCCAACATTTAGCAACTGGCTGTTTAACATAGTGGAACATTAGCAGCTAAAGAGAGATATTTAGGCTACCTCAAGACTAAGTGGAGACAAAAGATAGAGCAAAAACGATACCGAACAATAGACACATCAGAGTTCAACAAAGTGTACTTGACATTATGAGGGACTGTTACATGCAAATTTTCAACATTCGTCAATATGTTTTGAGTTTTATGTAATTAGGATCTAAGGGCCCAACAGAGGAAACAAGTTATTGAACCTTTGCTTTCTTTCTCCTTCTACTTTTTGATTTGCTTTCCCCTGTGGGGCGTTGGACCTTACAGGTAGACACAGTGGGAGGGAGTTGGTGAATGCGCCCTACTTACCGGTAAGGACACAAAGTCTTGCAGCAGTGCCCTTACATCTGCTGCTCAGCATTCGCCATCCTTTCATGCCCATCAGGTTTGGGTGCAACCAACCAAGCAGAACATCTCCCACATGTTTGTCACATATAGCGAAAGGGGCTGCATGCATGACAGAATGTACACATGCCTACACAATGATTTAAATAAACAGGGAACAAAAACTCACAAAAATTATATACAACACACATTTTAATACACATGATGCCTCTAACGCAATGCAGACACATCTGTCGTGATGTCTTAAAGATGTGCTGGATGCTTCTGAGGTCAGTTATATAATGTAACAGTATCCAAACAGACAGCACAGCCGCATGCATTTATGCTTTAAAAAAAAAAAATCATATACATGGCTCTTATGTATTACAGTATTGTATTGTAAGTATTAGCCTTGATGAAAAGGTTGGGACCAAACATTGCAGTGAACAGTCACATTTCCCAGGTTTAAATTGTCTGACATGTTTACATTGGAGATTACTTAAAAATATACATCTAAGTTATTTAATCCAGCATAGCAAGCATTATGACTATTCTGTTACGTTATTTTGATTTTGCCTTGTTTAATATATTACTCATCTCACCTCAGAAATTAATTATGCTTTTTAGGCTTGATTACTCTGTAAACATTGCTTTATGGGTAACTGATTTTACTGAACCGAGAACCCAGTCTACATATCTATCTCTACAGGGATGTCCTTGGTTATTTGATTGTATTACATGGTGACAAAAGACACTACTAAAAATTCAGACACATAGAACGTTTCTTAAGACAAAGATAAATAAACAGCACCCAATGTGTTTGCACCAGTGTGTGTTTTTCTTATTGACTAATTTGGCCTCCTCCTCTATCTATTTGATTTACTCCGGTGCAAACATTTCATATCAAGGCACTGATACAGAGACTCAGCAGTTTCTACAGTGCGGTTTGGAGTTGGTTCACATTTAAATTGTATTGGTTTTAGAAACAATTTTTTCCCCATTTTTAGTATAACTCTATTTAAAGAGAGTAATCAACCAACAAGTGAATTTGGTATTATTTCATTAAAAATACATGACTATGTTAAAAAGTATTCAGAACCAGCAAATAATGTTCTTCACCTGCTTTAGTTGAATCAACCGGTGGTGTTCATCATATAAAAGAGGCGACTGGAAGACTTTGAACTGCGTATATACAAAAAAGCCTTGCCTCTCATTATCATTCAGTTTCATCACAGAGGGTTTCACAATATAGTGACTATTAACGGTGAAAGTGTTTGATAAAAACTTAGTGGCATTATCAGCACTTTGTGTTTTGCTTGTTGTGTATAAACACTTGTGTATCCTGATGAAGTGAAGAAAAAAAACAAGATTCACTAAGGCTAAAAAGCTAATCAGAGTGATCTCTCTCTCACCCACATGTTGAATCAGCTGAAAAGCTGCGCTCAAGGTCTGAATAGTGTGAGACGTGCCAAAAAAGGCAGATAAATTATTATCTGGGATTGTCACGGCCAAGACTATGTGTCCAACAGTGACTTTTCTTCTAATGTGGCAAACTATAAATATATTCAATTGAGACCTGCTTTATTAATTTCAACATTATCAGACCAACAATAAAACAACAATACCTGCAGTAAGTAGGACAATAGCATTGAAATATAGAGTGCATAAGTGAGACTCAAATCCCTCGCTCCTCTGATTGCGTATGTTCCCACGTTTGCTGATACAGCAGACACTTTCATCCCCTCTCTCCCACAGCTATTTGACCCCCCAGCATGGCCTAACTCTCCTGGCAGGCTCACTGCTTAAGGAACCTTTAGCCTGAATACCATGAGAACAGGGAGTTATTCTGGGAAATAAAGTGAAGCAGAATTACCGAGCGGCTGTCAGAAAGATTGACACAAAAGAAATCAAAATAGTAAGGTGGCTAAGGAGAAAACAGAGAAAGGCTTGGGGAAACTAATGAGGAGAGTGGGGGTGGGGTGTGGGGGGGGGGTTGTGTTCAGCCAAGGAGACATGTAATGGCCTTCAAGAATGTGGCCATTTCATTTATCTGGTTGCAGCACAAGAAAGTAAGGTGTAGGGTTATGAACTTTGCTTCAAAGTCAGAGTGACATGGCATTTAATTTGCACTACAACCAATAGTTATCCAACATCAATAATGCATCATATTTTATAAAAAGAAGTGTGTATAAGAAGATGTGTCACCAGAGGAGGGTAGTGAACAGGATAGGTAGGAGAAGAAAAGAAACGCTTTGGGTCCTCACAACTTTTTTAGGAAACACTATCTATGGACCTGCCTATTTTTAACAGCTTGCTATTTGTATCATACATCATGGTTGCGATGGGTGAGGTTGCAGGGGCGGAGACCGGCAGCATACCATGTTGTCTAGATCATCATGAAGAGATCAATAATTAGAGAGGACATCAGAGCAGTTTAGTGAGAGAGATTGGACCCCTGATAATAGACAGGCATAGTTCAGCAGCACTGCAGAATGATACTGGTCTGGTCACATTGCAATAAAAAAATGAATGCAGTAGTTCAGTGGGGTTAGTTTAGACAGTGTGAGGAAGTCTTTGGCTGAGGGGAGGAATCTGAGGCCTCTAAAGAATGGAAAGCTAGTCCTCTGCAGGCCTGCAATGGGGATTCCTCATTAAGAAGGAGAAAGACCTCTCTCAGCATGCAATAGAGCTTGCTGACATCTACTCACATGTCTTAATTTAGTAAGTCAGTCAGTCAGTCAGTCAGTCAGTCAGTCAGTCAGTCAGTCAGTCAGTCAGTCAGTCAGTCAGTCAGTCAGTCAGTCAGTCAGTCAGTCAGTCAGTCAGTCAGTCAGTCAGTCAGTCAGTCAGTCAGTCAGTCAGTCAGTCAGTCATTCCCCTGTCCTGTCGTGGGATACGTGCCAAAATAGGAAATACTCCATTGTTTTATTTTATTTGGGCACACATAAGACTGCATAAATCCAGATAATGAAAAGAATGAGAAGAGTGACTGGACAGGCCAAGAGGCCACAGGTTTATACAACAGACCTGTACCGGATTCAAAAAAGAAGAAATACTAATCAATCAGTAGGCAACATAAACAATGTAATATTAAACAAATACATTAAATATAATGCGGGTAAAAATAAGAAAAAGAAAATACAAAAAAAATGTATCATGAATAACAGTTTCTAATGTGAACTACATTTGAAGCAGAATTTGCTGAGTCTTCAAAGTTAAAACTTGTGTTTGAATTGTTTTCTCTCTGCTCTTTACTTTTGGCTATCTAGAAGTGGAGTTTTAATAAATCCCAGATTTCATTACATACAATATAAATATTGTTCCCACTGAAATATTGCAAATGGAGCCTGTGTGTGCCTCATAATGTGCTGATCTGTGATTGGTAGTAATATGTTAAAAGAGAAAATCCCTCTACAAAAGTATGTAACCTCACAATCAATCCTCTTAACTGATTAAAGAGAGGTTACACTCTCTGCAGCCATCCACAGGTCAGCTGCCTGCGGTTAGGGAACAAACTGGGCTTCAACACTGATTATGGGCCATTACATCTTTTCCTCTTACAGAATAATTGTCAAGCAAATGCAAAAAAAAGGAACTGCAGGAAAATGAAGAATTAAGCAGAGTTAGCACAAAATGTTTAGTGCATCTTGACAGCAAGGCTCACAGAAATATATATTAGATTTCTAGGTATTAGTTCACACCCCACTGACAGTGAAGTAGCAATCTAATGTCTTTCTCCAGTAATGTAACAAATGTAGTCACTTGCAACAGGAAATACGAACTTCAAATAATATTTGTATGTTTTCTTTAAATTCTATTTGAGTCTTGACCTATCTGGGACGTTTCACTCTTCTCCTCTGTGACTGCTGTGTCACAGTTAGGTAGTCTAAAAATGGGTCGCACCGAGCATGTGAGGGGAAGTGAAAAGAGGCTGGATCATTGTGCCCCCACTCAGATAGGAAATTAGTGTTTTCTATGTGTGTGTGTGTGTGTGTGTGTGTGTGTGTGTGTGTGTGTGTACACCTTGGCCTAATGCACTTTGGTGTTCTCATTCAGCCAATGCTTGATTTATGGAAGCATCCATGGTGATCATGATTTGCTGTCATGGCAAGGGTTGTGATGGGCGCTCGCATCTATTTGGCCCACATGGGCAAAATCTCTGCTCTTCCTGCCAAGTGTGAGGTGTTATGAATACGGGTCACAAAGATAAGGATGGGTAAAAAGTTCCTGGAAAATCACAGAGGATTAAGAAAAGCCAGTAAAGGGAAGTAAAGAGTGAGTGATGACGAGATCAAAGTGCTGACACAGAGCTCTAGTAACGCCTCAGGGGTAATTCCTGTTTGCAGGTTGTTGTTCCTGAGTCCTGACATAACCAAAGCTGCAGCTTCCTGCTTACCATGCAGTTCTACTCTACAGAAAATGACATTATCTGAACAACAATACCATTCACTAAACATTTACAGCAAAGTACCTGCACTCTAGAGACACACTGCAATCCACCAACTCGAGCAAAGGTAACCAAAATAATTTGAGGATGTTGTTAAAAAAATAGAAAATGGGTACTTCAGCATTAATGTGCCCTGATGAGATTTCTTAAAGAAAGATAGGGAGGGAGCAGTGGGTACATGACTGAAAAACAGGTATTTAACTAAAAGCAAGCAGGGAAACGGTGTTAACTCCAGCACATCTCGCTGCCCTCTCAGCAGATACTGCGGGGTGATTTTGTCACTGCAGTCCAGAAGAAATAAATACAGGCCGGACCATCAATCATCAACCAATCAAAACAAAGCTGACATTTACATCGAAGTGTCCTAAAAGGGATTACATTTTACCCTGTGCTTTCGTGTGGAAAAAAATGAAGGAATAAAACGTCACTTTTTTCTCTGATACTTTAAAGGTGCAGTTTTGTTCCAAAGTATTGAAGACTTTAGACCAATGTAGATTCAAATGTTGCTTGTTAGCGTGACACACTGTGTAACACAGTAACTATTTCAGATGTCTTCAAATTCCTTTTTGTCTGGCATCAAGGACAACAGGTTAGGTGAATAAATGTAATAAGAAAAAATGTATGTTAGCTGAATTAGATAATAAAGTGAAGCTGGATTTCAAGCCAGCAGGAATCAATTTGACTAAACTGTTCACTCAACGAAAAGTAATATGCAAAGATGGAAAAGAGAGAAACACAGACAGAGAGAGAGTCTGCTTGGCTTGGTGCAGGATGGTTGGATAACTAAATGTTAGGAACAGGGTGTAACATACTGTGAGTCGCACCGGGCTCTGAAATACCACAGGCCCGGGGGACTGAGCGAGCTCTTGGCCCACACCTGACCTCAGCACCTTTTCCCATCCTCCGCTCATCCAACACTCTTCTCCTCTCTTCTGGCGCCATTTCATAACAACCCCCCCAACAATCTTTCTCTCAGTGTCAAAGACAAACATACTACGGTTGGTGTGTATCCTCACTTTCTCATTTTAATCCCTTAAACCTTACTGACATGTCAATGGCAAACAGGTTAATAAAAACATCAAACTCCTGCTGTGAAACCAATTTCTATTTAATCTACTTCTCAGGGATAAGGCACTAAGTATCAAAACTGTTTTCAGGAATATCTATTTTTAAAAATGCATTATTATTGAATAGCAAAGCAATTAACAGGAACATTTTGACCTCTTTGGAGGAAAGCTGATGATCATCCAGGCCAACGACAAGTTGTTCCTGCCTGATTTATTGTAAAGTGGAAACCTATATTGTAAATACCAACCCCTTAAACAGCAAAACACCTATTGTCAACATCACTCACACACTTTTCTGTCCTTTCTAGCTGTTTACACAAGATGCAGGCATGGCAACATTCTGCCAGAGCAACAGTTGATGGAAGAGCCTTTTCAGATAGTTCACTTAAGTATCAAATTAACAATGTTTAATGACTACCATAGTCTGAATTAAACTCCTATTAAGGTGCATAATCCGAAAGAAACATTTCAGACAAATCTGTCCAGAGTTATCTGTGGCTTTGGCAGCACAATAATAAGTCTGACCTGACTCCCTGTGCATACTCCTC